>NC_137458.1:297077372-297662802 GCF_964235325.1 Thermobia domestica | reverse complement strand
GGTAACCTCGCACACACCATTCCTCACTTGTTTTGTTATGGGAAAATGACTTCCTTTAAATTTGCTTAAAAGTTTGGTATTTCGAATTCTGTACATCTTACTGAACATAAGTCATAGCGAACACAACCCCCTAGAAAGCCCTTATATAGGGTTTCCTACCAGCCGATGCTACTAACTTCAATATGATCGTTTCTAAGTTATTTAGGATTCTTAATTAATCAAATAGTTGAATAATTAGATTATTAGATGACTAGATGATCCAAGGATGGACTTTAAGATTAGTAGATAATTAGATAACTGGATAATTTAGAAGATTAGATGATTAGCTAATAGAACAATTGAGCAAATAGTTTTGAATGATCGTATAGACGACTGAATCATTGCATAATAAATGGATGTATAGTAGAAGATACATTATCAGATGATAGATAATTGGATGCTAAGTGGATGAATAATGGATGGTGGGTTATTTAATGCTAAATGGATGAATAATGGATGATTGGATGCTAAGTGGATGAGTAATAGGTGGTGGATGATTGGATGTTAAATGGATGAATGTTGGATGATTTGATGCTAAGTGGATGCATAATGGATGGTGGGTGATTGGATGCTAAATGGATGAATGGTGATATGAAACGTACCTACTACCTAATATAAAATTAGACTTCAGTAAACATCTCTGGAAAAGAGAGTATTGAAAACCCCCTCCATTTTTATAATAAGGGCAGGTATGGTCCGAATAAAAAAAAATTAATATATTGTCTCAATAGGTCGGCTTACACCACAAACCTGGAACGTACGCTAAAGACTATCACTTCTATAGAGTAAAAACGAATGATAAACACACACACACACACACACACACACACACATATATATATATATATATATATATATATATATATATATATGGTTCTCAATAGGAAAAAGAGAAAACTATATTCATAAATTTGTAAATGCAAATTTATAAACTGGAATAGTAGAATGTTGAAAATCTCAATGAAAAACATTAACGTATGAATAATCAAACAGGACGTTACATAATGCCTGATGGGCTGACATTCATTCAATAAAAAAAAAATGTGTGCAAATTGGTCCAATATTTAAACGATGTATCAAAATTACAAATCCTTCTCTTTTGCATATAGAAGCCAAAATATCCAAACTGGACAAAAACATGCAATATAAATTAGCAACTTACCAATCGTATACTGCCGTTCAATCAAATTGAGAATATCAACTCTATACACACTAATACGCATACCATTTCACTACTTGAAAGATATAGAAATACACTTTTTCCTTGTTAAACTAAACTTCTCAATTTTTCACCTATAATATTAACACTATTGAATCGATGCAATATATATATATATTTGGTAGAATTATACTGTTCACTATTCGAAATAACAATAATACATTTAACTTTTTCACTTATTCTATATATAGGTATTTGAAATTCCATTTCCATATATCTCTTAGAGAAGACGTAGAGTCGAAAGTAACAGCCAGGTTTTACGAACAATAATTAACAGTAAGGCAACAGTTATTCCTGATGTTCCCAGTTAACAATACCTAACCATTATAGCACTTGCCATTCGTACTCAGGTACACGAATTAATAATACGGTACAACGCCGCTAATGGCACTACTAGTATCTAGCTAACCACAGCTGACTGAAGATTTTTTTTTTTTTTTTTTGAATTTATATGTAAGTCATTACAATAAGTGGATGATTGGATGCTAAATGAATAAATGATGATAAAATGATGGATATTTGATCAAAGTTGGTAAAAGAATGGTTGATGGCTGATAAGTGATCAGATAATCAGAATGGATGATTTAATGATCGATTGGTGGAAAATGAATAATGGATGAATTTATCATCTTGATCGGATGCTAAGTAGTTGAATAATAGATCATGGATGATAAGATAGTGAATGATTGGTTGATGAATAGATGAATAATAAATGATTGATGATGACTTAAATCAGACGAAATGATTGCAAAATCGGTCGATAGAACGAATGCGTATTATATACGTTTTACGTAATTGAATTATTGATTAATAATATAATTGGATCATTGAATAATCGGGTATTTAAACAATTGAATGATTAAAAGATTAGATTTGTGCGCGGAGTCTCTGTCTTAAATATATATATACCCGATATATATATCTTCCTAATAGTTTACGAAAGTAATTTTTAACAAACATGATCACATAATATAAATGAAAATTATTATTTAGGTACACCAACAAACATAATACAAACATAAATATACTTTTCGTTTACTTCTCTCATTACATTCGTTTAAGTATCTTGTACTTACAGTTTGTTACCAGAGTAAATATATGTTTTTAGGAATAACACATTCACTGTAAAATATCTTCAGTAAGTTCATCTTTGACGGTATTTTAGACTATTCAGAGGAATCTGTCCCGTGATCGACAGTCTATGATATATTTTACGACTGTAAGGATCCCATCGATTTCCTACCTTAACCCTCCATCACACGCGTGCTTAATTGTAACATCAATCCACGCGCGCAGAGTCTCACTCCGCAATATGTATTTCTCTTCTTTCTAATGTGTATTTTGTTTTGAAGCGATTTTAAATTGTTGAATATTTTCTTTTAAATGTTTTTGACAATTGCCAACGTATATTTTACAGTATAAACTCCTTTGAACAGTTCTAATATTTTATTACTCTACCTGACTTAGCCAAATCTAATCCATCAATTTCTAGCACTCGTATAATTTGAGATAGATAACTATCTTTCCTCTGACAAACAGAAATGTCGAAATTTTCGTCTTTAAGAAAATAAAGTCTATTTTCTATATCAACTGCATTATCCTGCTCTATTGGCTCATTTACAGGATTTCTTGACAATGCATCCACTATTTTATTTGATACGCCCTTACGGTGCAAAATGACAGAATCATGGTCTTGGAAGAAATTACTTAAACGAGCTAGCTTTCCTGTAAGATTATTGGATGTTTGTAAGTAGCTTAAACTAGCATTATCGGTGATAACAGTAAATTTCTTACATCTTAAACAAAAAGAATCTAAAAACACGAAAAGCATAAGTAGCAGCAACAATTTCTAGAGACATAACATCATAATTTTTCTCCTGTGGTCTAAGACTTCTACTGCAAAATACAACTGGATATATTTCATTATTCTCATCTTCTTGTAATAAACGAACACCAAGCCCATCATAAGCTGCATCTATATGCAAAAAAAGGTCTTACGCGTAGAGTGAAAGGGCGCTAAAACAGGCACAGATGCAATGCACTTTTTCAACATTTGAAAACTTTTTTCATATTGCTCGTTCCAATGAAATTTCGCTCGTTTTATCAATAGTCTCTGAAGAGATAATGTTATGTTACTATAATTCCTTATGTGCTTTCGTAAATATCCAGTAAGCCCTAAAAATGACTTTACTTTTTTAACAGTTGTAGGACGAGGAAAATCTTTCACAGCATTAAGTAAATGCGGCGCAATTTGTATACCACGCTCGGATACAAGATATCCCAAAATCAATGCTTCATTATAAAATAATTGAGTTTTCTTAATTCCTAATCTGACGTTAGCTCTACGAATTCTCTTAAATACTTCTTCCATAGAGGAAAAGTCCTTTACAGTAAAATATGAAATCATCCACAAACGTGGAGAGTTCAGAGGCTGAAATACCTGCAGTTATCATAGCTACTAAGCGACATATCACTGAGGAAGAAATACACAATCTCTGGGGCATACAATTGTACTCCCAACTACCAATATTAGGAATGCTAAAAGCTGTTTTAGGTTTAGAACTCTCCGTCAATTCAATGTTAAAAAATTCAGAATTTAAATCAAGAACACTGAACCATTTGCAACCTGCTAAATTCATAAATATTTGCTCCATGGACGGTATTGCAAAATTTTCATTCTTTCGCACAATCCGATTCAAAAATCGAAAATCAGATATAAATCGATAACCACCTTGAGCTTTCTTTACAAGAACAACAGTGTTATTAATTCCTGAAGACCTAGACTTACGTATACACACTGAGATTCTAATTTTTTCAATTCACCTCTCATTTGATTTACCAAATGCAATGGAACAGGATACTGCTTTACATTAACAACAGTGTCGTCAGTAAGAATATCACACTTAATAAGACTAGTAATACCTGTAAAAGTTTGGTCTTAAAAAAATGTATCACGTATTTAAAAGTTATGTTCAAAATTGTGTCCTTTTGAGACTGAGACAAAGCCGGATTCACATTTAACAAAGAAGGATTATAGCGCTCCTGGTGATACTCTATACGCTTTCTCTAAGCTCTTCTTTTTCTGTTTCGCCTTACTCACATTCCCAATCCAATGCCTTTTCGCCTTCCCCATCTTCCTAAAATATTTTACAAACAACGTCACAAGACGATGCATAACCAATAACTGTATTCTTCTTTAAAACTACATTGTGAGGATTTGGATTTGAGTTGAGTTAATTTTAAGTTTAACGTCCCGTTCAGCAGCGAGGCTATATGAAACGTGGATCTACTGAGTAACGTGGAATCTGAACCACATGAGCTCCTGCCGGGAATCGAACCCGGGTCTCCCACACCAAAGGCGTGTACGCTAACCGCTTAGCCACGAAGGAGCTCATGGATTTGGAATTATAATGGGAATCAATCTATTCTGATTTGACAACAATGCATTGGGAATAAAAATGTTGCGCTTTATCAACAAATCTACGTTTGGTTCAAAATACGAATATTCCTCTACATTCTGAACATTTACTAAGTCTATAGGAACAAAAGTACGTCTGCGAGGCAAAAGTTTTGTTTTGATCTTTAATATTAACTGAGGTTGTCCTTGTATATTGACTTTTGACAAAATACTATCTGGCAAAACATACTGTATTTTCTGAGAATTTGTAAAATTTGATTTGGGAGGTTTACCATATCTATACAATGTGAATGTTAAGTCGGAAAAGGAATGGAGGCATTTTGATGACTCAGAAAATCAATGCCCAATAAAGGTTTAGAAGTCAAAGGTATAATTCTAAAACAATGAACATAAGATTTATTTTCTAAGAAAAATTTCAAAAATATCACCTCCTTTGATATAATTTTAGTCGCACCCCTATGAGATTGCTAGTAATTTTTACACGTTTCATGTTTTCTGGAACCAAACACTCAGGCCAAACCGAAATCATGGCTGCACAGGGTGTCTATTGGTCACGAAAGTCACGAAATCAGAAAACGGTCATGAAAGTCACGAAAAAGTCACGAAATTTAGCTTTGAGTTCACGATTTTTTTAACTGTACAAATGTAAGTACAGATTGGAAAACTTTGTTGTAGAAAACGTCAAAATTCACCATCAAAAATGTCTATGGTCGTGTTTAGACGCTACCAAATCGCAAGCAAAGTACCTTTCTATAGCATGGATGAAAATTCAGCCTAATTCGCACCCAAATTCGCTCTTGAAAATTTAGGAAATTTTATGATTTGGGAAACAAAAGGTCACGAAATTTCATTTTGGAATTTTAGTAGACACCCTGCGGAGTGCAGTATCTATTACTAGGTCTTGTTGCATTCCATTAACTTTAGCTGTAATAAGACATAACCTTGATTCTACTCTTATGGGGATTTGATGCTTTTGAGTATCTACCAGATCCCCCTTTCGATCCGTAGATGATTCTAGTTTAAATTTTGCTTAGGAGCTCGACAAAATCTAGCAATGTGGTTTATTCTTTTGCAAGCCCTACATATTATAGGTTTGTATGAATCAGAATTATTTTGACCTGTGTTCTGGCTATTGGCTGAACTATCCTGTGCTTCCTTCTCCCAGTTAAAATAATTCTGAGTTTGTGGTTTTTTCTTCTTGTAATTATTGTTATATTTTTTCTTATCCCTCATGGATGATTCAAGAGCTAACATAAGATTCTGCATATTTTCACACACTTTCTCAATATCCGTTTGGGAATTAGAGGTGCTAAATTCACCCTTACTCGTTTAATTATGGCTTTTAGCTAAAGCTTGCTTAACCTCCCCTAACTCTTTAGAAAATTTCTGTATTTCATTATTATGAAAAGAATTTGGTGCTGGTACTGACTGTTGATAAGTAGGTGGTAAGTGATATGAAGAAAGAAATGAAGAATCATACTGTGTCTGCAGAAATTAATGAGAATTCCCCTCCACAAGAAGGAACGTTGGTGCCTGACCAGACATCCAAGAGCTATTAGGAAAACTGTAAGGTATTCCCTAAGGGATTCTGTGCATACGCGTTAATTTCCTGCTGTTCTTCCCTAATACGTTCACTTAACATTGTTTCTTTTCGATCTACACTGTTCAGCTGCTTTAACAATTCGTCCACTGAGCCAAAATGCTTGTCGGCAACTACACTCATGTACTTGGACCTAAGACCATCTGTAATATACATAATTGTCTGCTGAACGGTAGCAGTAGGCAAATATAATGCTACTAATCTGGCTTTCCTAATGGCATACATTTGTGGAGATTCACTAACAGATTGCTTAGCCCTACGTAACGTGTCTTCTACTGTTAAAGGGGAAGATATACCTCTAAAAGTAGTACCTAGAAAGTAGTGACTTTCTTTACATGGTCATAAGATTTCCCATCATATGTACTTTCCTTCTTATAATTTAAGAACCAATCAAAAGCTAAATCTATCAAACAAGTAGGCAAAACCTCTTTTAGCTTGCATTATTCCACTTATAATATTTTTCGGCGTTTTCCGACTGCTCAAAAAATAAATCTACTTTATGAGGCTCATAACCTGTATAAGACGGAATTTTTAGCAACTGTCCTATACACTCCATAAAATTATTCCGATTTGCACTAGTCATTTTGCTACGTTGTGATTCTAATTGCCTACGAAGTTGCCCCCTCGTATGTACGCCACTAGACACCTCCGTGGTTATTGAAACAGTATTTTCCGCTAATACACACAAAAGGAAGTTTCAATTCAGCATATTCATAATAGCGTTGACAAACGAGGCCTTTAACACAAAGCAAGAGAAGAATTCATTACCACGCAAACAAGAAAAAAAGAGGGGAAAAAAGACAACGAGTATTACTCGAAAACAACACGACATACGGGAAAGTTCAAACAGCAGATGCTGATTCGTCAAAAACAAAAGAAAATAAGAATAACCTATACAACAACCTTCACACCTGCCAATCATGAAATGGATTCTAAATAAATTCATGTTTTATTCTACCAAAGTTGAGTATTCTAAGCACTCCTAAATAACGGGAAAAAAAATCAGAAGCAAGGAAAAAATAAGTGTTTGAGACCAGCATTCCACCATACTTACGAGTGGGATCGTAACAAGACATGTGCGAGAGTAGTAAGAATTTGGGGATGCACTGATGAACTAACATTTGATCGAATTAAATGAACAAATTCAAGTTTATACTTTTTACATACGAATTTATTCCCTTCTTAATGACGAATAAGTCTAATGGCCTAAGATGAAAGTCATATCTTACTCAGAGAAACTTTGTGTACGACATACCTCTTTTCCTGTCCATATCAGGCCCACCACTTCTTCTTTTGTAGAACGTCTTTCACTTAAGGATCACCAAAACGTCGGACAGAGGTTCTAACAAGAATAATCCTTTGCCTTACTGTAGTCTGGATTTTATTCAGAAGTGACTTCCTAGGTTCAATTCAGCAGTTTTCTATCATTGAACCCGACAGTACACTAAAGAATGCGGAATCCAGACAGGGTAATATGATCAGGACAGAGCAATGTGCTCATAGAAAATACAGTAAAGCTTCAATGGATCGTTCTCTCCAAGTATGATACAAACAATATATATATATAAGAGATTGTATCAAGAAATTCAAATAGGATCCGCGTCCTTGCCACTCTGCTTTTGTCAACCAGGTATTATTTCCTCCAAAATATTGGGAACCGCTCTTTGTTGTATCTCTCGTTTGTTCACAACTCAATGTCACATGTCATTTTCCAACATTTGTGACAGTTCATAACTCGGCTACGATGTCACATTTCACTATGAGTCACATAGACTTTTTCTTTGTTTTATGTGTAGAAACATCTCCCAAGCGTTGTAATATGTATTCACTTACATATACACCCTATATATATATATATATATATATATATATATATATATATATGCTTGTCTGCCCTTCTTTGACATTTATTAGCGGTTTATTAGCTCCATGATTTTTTTCTGGCTCCGCCACTGCTGTAGACGTATTAAATTAACAATTTTTATATTATTTGATAGTCTTATCATATAATATTTGACATTCTTTAAGTTATATTTTCGTATGGGAAAATTAAGTTTGTAGCCATCAACATACTTTAATATGTCATCTTATGTTAAATAGTTTTACGTATTCAGTGCATAACAACTTAAAAGTAAGTACATAACTGTTTCCATTAAATTTGATTTCGTACAGTATTTCCTTGAAAAACTACATATGAAAGAAATCTCAAGTAAAAACAATATTTCTGGCAACCTTCCTATGCGGCTGACATCATTTGTAAAGAAGAAAATTAGTTTGCAAATTTGCCGCACGTACAGACAAATCAAACTATATATACATATAGGATGGCCCATGCATATAATGTTTCAAAGGCTGTGCTAAAGAAACTAACAACATAACTTGAACATAAACACAATTACTCTCATGCCTTTCTTTACAAATTTTTCATTTCTGTTCTCCATGACATGCTTAACAATGCACTATCCAAATCGATACATATCTGGAGACGAACAGCAACGTTGTCACAAGGAGGTTGACAGACCCGTACTGGTACCCTGTGGAACTCTTCTGTGATAGCTTCCCGTAAAATGAAAATGACATGTTAAGTTTTACGTCCCACGATTATGCTGGCTAGGCTAAAGGAGACGATAACGATGAGAAATGAATGAAATTGTGGAATGAAGAAAATGGGAGGAAACGAAAGAACCCACGAGAAAACCCACACACACGGTGTTTGTCCACCACAAAGCTCACTTGGTACAAGCTGGGGTATAGTTTTCCGTAGTTTGGCCAAATTGCGTATGTGATGTTGATACACTATGTCCTTTAAAACACCCCATAAGTAAAAGTCAGATGGTGTTAAATCGGGAGATCGAGCTGGCCACTTCACAGACCCACGTCGACCGATACAGCGGTTCGAAAATGTTTCGTTTAGCCACTCTCGCACTGGTATGGCGTAGTATGGCGGTGTTCCATCTTGCTGCCACCACAGCTTAATCCCGCTCTCAGGCTACAAGTGTTGCCATATCGAAACATTTTGTCCAGAATTACAAATACTACAGTCAGTCAAACATCATATACATAAATATGGGTCACACTATTTTTTATGTTCATTTGTTTGTACTTTCTTTCACATCATTAAGAATTATCTTACTTTTCAGGGTAATTACTGCAATGTCATAAGAAAGATAGTCTCCATGATTACAAGAAAAAAAGTAATTTATCTAAACTAAAATATAGTCTTGCATTATATTCCATTTTCCACAAACGAAACAAATTTCATTACACGAAAATACTGTAGAATAGAAATAAAACAACAGAATTATATAAAAATAAATTATATATTTTTTATAATTTCAAAAATTAAAATATCGCAGAAGTTTTCATTTACACAAAACTAACGAATAACAATAAATAATAACAATAGGAAAAAATAAAATTGTTTTGTAAATTTTGTAATTGTTATAATTTTGAAAGTTTTTTATATATAATTTTATTTTAGTATTGAACAATTCTCCTGCGGTCTTCCACTTTTCTTTCCAGCATGTCCTGTAATACCTAACTTTATATGTTTATATCATTTGTCTATGGTTTTCTCGTACATTATGGGTCAGCCAATAACATTAGCTGCAATTGCCGTTTTCAAATCAGTGTTAGTTGGTAGGTTTTCCTGTTAAACATCTTCCTTTTCATTTTTTCTACTAAGCTTCTCGAACGGTACCTCTAGTCACACATTGCTAAAGCCTGTGAAGAATATTCAAAAATAAATAAGTAAATAAAATAAGGTATGTAATTATAAATAAATAAAGCAATATATATATATATATAAAGGGTGGCCCAAAAGTAAGTATGCACTCCTGCATTGATCAAGTGTAACATTCTAGTGTGTAGGTTTATTTGCTTCACCTGTTCTGAGCTTAAGATATAAGTTAAAAGACATTAAGAATAAATAATAAAGAAACTAAGTTTACCTGATGGATAACAATAAGAAATGATATAGAAAGCAATGAGTTGATCAGTATGGGATTGTATACCTACTTTTGAGTCACCCTGTGTATATATATATATGGCTTTATAACGCACTGCATAGATCTATGTTTATTTATTTGAATTATTATTATTATTCCATAATAAGAGGAAAGATGGTAAAGTCATATTTGTAGCCAGAAATATCTCACAAGTTTAATAATAATTATAATCTTCTTTTTGTTTCGTTTCGTAAATATACGTGTTCACCTCTTTGTCTGACACTGTCTCTCTCCGTATAAACATATCACTATTTCCTTCACATTCATATTCCAAATACAACATCCACGTATACCGTCTCGTTCATTTCACTAGAATGTTTTAGTTTCATTGTAGTTTTCTTCTTCTTTAAATGATAATATTAATAAAGTATTTGGACTCTTAATCTTTTTTTTTTCAAATTTCGACTAAGTTTGCACAACCAGATGAACACTCAAATAGCTACAAATGGGAATCGACTATTTGCATTTAAAAAAAAAAAAAAAAAATCATCTTGCTTTCCCTGGATAAGTGTAGGGAAGTCTTTACTTTGGCCATCTCATTCTTCGATTCAATGATTTGTTCTTTCGATTCCGATACTTCAGCTGCGCATCGATAAGTAGGACTGCTTTAAAAGGGTATGGTATAGTAGAGTAGGGTAGAGTAGAGCAAGATAGGAATAAGTAGGGTAGAGGTAGGAACGGATTAGCTTAAGGTTAGGTAAGTTTTGACCCATTTTTTTTATAAAATTGTGCGGAACCGCCAAGAACAAATCACTGAATCGCAGAACCGAATAAAATGAATGACATGACCAAAGTAAAGTCTTGCCTAAGTATATACTCTAGCCCAGGCGTGGAGAACGTCTGTGTGAAAAATTCTAAGTTATATAAAGAATATATAATATACTAGAAATATAATTCTTAAGTTACATATATAAAATAGTAACTTAGTAAAGTACAATAATGAAATAGTCTGGTAACAATGGAATCTGATAAATTATTAATGTAATTAATAAGTGTAAAATAACTATAAAAATTAGGTATATATATTCCAAATTATTATATGTGGAATACTTGAGAAATGGGAATTATCAACATGGCCTTTAAAACAAAAAAGGTTCCCTATTCGTTCTCTAGCCCACTAACATCTTTTAAGTATCGAAGTGACGTAATGTCATGTGTATAAATTAATCTTTTTCCATATGCAAAGATTGTTCTAGCTCTAAGATTTAAGGGAACAGAAATTCTTCCCATTTCAATAGTATATAAAAAATGCAATGGAGGTAACAACCCTCACCAATTCCGTTCGATACGTTACTGGGTAGAGTGCCCATTGCTATTGTAAAGGGCTCTGATTTGATCCTAGGTCATGTGACCTTGTGATAGATATCTTGTCTATTTCCTTCCTAGGGATAAATCCGCTACCTCCCATTATCTCCTTCCATATTTTTTTTCTATTAGATCATTCACTTGCGACTATCATATTTCTCCTTTAGCCTGCAAGTAATAGCATAGTAAGTCGTCGAAGATTGCGATATATCGAAGATGTGTACCTCTTGTAAACTTTTATAATTTCTATGCTCATGTAGCTACAATCACGTGAAAATTATTTACAACTGAAAGAATTCTTCAACGTAAAGTAGTTTAAAATTTTATGCAATTTTATACAATTCATCTTCACCTATTTTTTTAATGAAATACATCAGTTTAACGTCCTACTATCATGCTCTTTAGGCTAAGGGAGACGGATAATGAAGGCACGTGATTGATGGTGGAAGAATTGGTGGAATGAGAATGTGGGAAGAAACGGGAGTACCCCAAGAAAATTTACGATCATTTATTTTTAAAATCAAGTGAGAACTAATAAAATTAAACATATCCCCTTTGTTTTAATTCATATTTAGATCACTTTCCTCCGAAAGAAGATTCGACGAAATTTCATTTCTTTTAAAGATAGGAATAACTGATTAATTCGAACACAATTGTATTATAGGAATTTCTTGAACTGTCGACTGATGAATGTTACCTCGTTCCTCACATACCTCGTTTAAGGGAACGTCTCCTAGGCCCCTTCTTGGCTCTTGGTATCCAATTAAGAATTACTTTTGCCCGTCAATCATCAGTTCTTGCAACATCTCCACCTCACCGCCATTTCAATGGCTTTGTTTTCGTGATAATACTTGGCACTTCTGTCATCTTTCTGATCCATGTGAATCTTTTAACTATAAGTTCCGGTGATTTCTAGTATACATATTTCCGTGCCTTGTTGTGTAGTCTGCAGATGGTATATATATATTTCTGATTTTGTTAGTTTCTATGTCTCCTAGCCGTATGTTAAAAACAAGCAAAGTATATTCGTCGAAAAATACGTTAATTTTACACATTGGCATTTCTTTTTTTTAATATGAAGCTATTCCTTCTGATTGCATTCCAGCCTAGCTTAGTATGTCTGTTAATTTCTTTTTCAATATTGACATTCTCTTGTTCCAGAGAGGCGTAGAAATGCACTTTTTCTAATTCCCTATTTTTAACTTTCATCATTCACTTCCTTTCCAAGTTGTGATGCATCACTTTCGTCTTTTCCATATTCATTGATAATCCGAAAAACAATAATAATAAATAAACACACACAAATAACAGAAAAGAAGTATGTTACAAGTACTTTCGCTAATGTTTTATCAGGCAAAGAAGAGAAGAAGTAATGGTAATGAAGGAATACTACACCTGGATATATTACCTGGTCTAACATTTTTCAGTCTTTATTTATTTCTTCCTCCTTTTTTTTCAGTCTGTTTGATGAGGCATCAGCGAAAGTGCTTACAACATACTTCTATTTTGTTTGTGATTTTTATATAAATATAGTGATTAACTAACTAACTAACTCTATGGCCTATGGAACCCGGAGGTTCAATGCCGCGTTCACAAAAGCTCTCTACTGATTTCTATCCTTAGCTAACTGCATCCAGTTAGTGATTAGCAGTGATACGAAAACATGAACAATGGTGAATACAAGAAAAATGATTAATTAATAATCGTGAAGTACAGAATTTCACATGAACAAAAATTATTAAAATTGGCAATTCGTATTAAATACGAGGGTAATTTGAAAAGTACTCTGTTTGCGTATGTGCGAAAAATGGCCGGGAAGAGCTATGTCAGTCCTGTGGCGCTGTGTGCAGTAGTTCAGTAGACAGCCAACAGTGGAAGGAGAAGGTTGTGTTGCAGTTCACTCGTCCCCTATAACAATTGAAAATGAACGCTCCAATAGAAAAACCCGCCAAATGTGAAGTAGTGATAATACGCGATAATACTATTTCTGAGTAGAAAAAAACTTTCGGCAGCTGTGATTTACCGCGAACTGTGTAGTGTTTATGGATCCAGACGTGATGAGTGAAGGTGGGTTTATGGACCCAGATGAGTTCAGCTCGTATGTGAATGGTGTGCATGTTTAAAGATGAACGACCCGACGTGTACGATGCGGCAAGAAGTGAGAGCCCATCTGTAGTCAGCAATGAACTTGTACAGTAATTTGACCGTGTCGAACGACTATCTATCACCTCTTCAGACACATGAAACACTGGCTTGCGTTGCACCGCTTCTTCAACGACAATGCACTTCACAATGCAGGTTACCGGGCTGCTTTATTTCGTGACTTTAGCCTTTATCATGGTTTCTTACTCTAGCTGTTGTAATGCTATAGGAAGATTTTGGTGGAGAAGACATCAACCTTCCAGACTAGACTTGAACAATTCTTTAGAAATTCCTGTATCTTCTACAACTCGAGATGAAACACCTGTAATACCGGTAGAATCATCACCGGTGTTCCTTAAGCAATTCTGATTCACCGGATCAAATATTTCCAGTACTTCTTAGAGGTTCTCCTCCTGCTTCTCCAGATTTCTTCTCCCAATAAGTCAGTCTCCCTCTTCGTAGAGAAGTCATCAATCTTCCAGACTAGCCTTGAACAATTCTTTAGGAAGTTCTGTACCATCAACCTTCCAGACTAGTCTCGAGTAATTCTTTAGAAAGTCCTGTTAAATCTACAACTCGAGATGAAACACCTGTAATACCGGTAGAATCATCACCGGTGTTCCTTAAGCAATTCTGATTCACCGAACCAAATGTTTCCAGTATTTCTTAGAGGTTCTCCTGCTTCTCCAGATTCCTTCTCCCAATAAGTCAGTTTCTCCGTTGGTAGAGAAGTCATCAATCTTCCAGATTAGCCTTGAGCAATTCTTTAGGAAGCTCTGTACCATCAACCTTCCAGACTAGCCTCGAGTAATTCTTTAGAAAGTCCTGTTAAATCTACAACTCAAGATGAAACACCTGTAATACCGGTAGAATCATCACCGGTGTTCCTTAAGCAATTCTGATTCCCGAACCAAATGTTTCCAGTACTTCTTAGAGATTCTCCTGCTTCTCCAGATTTCTTCTCCAAATAAGTCAGTTTCTCCGTTGATAGAGAAGTCATCAATCTTCCAGATTAGCCTTGAGCAATTCTTTAAGAAGTTCTGTACCATCAACCTTCCAGACTAGCCTCGAGTAATTCTTTAGAAAGTCCTGTTAAATCTACAACTCAAGATGAAACACCTGTAATATCGGTAGAATCAGCACCGGTGTTCCTTAAGGAATTCTGATTCACCGAACCAAATATTTCCAGTACTTCTTAGAGGTTCTCCTGCTTCTCCAGATTCCTTCTCCCAATAAGTCAGTCTCTCCCTTGGTAGAGAAGTCATCAATCTTCCAGACTAGCCTTGAGCAGTACCATCTACAACTCGAGATGAAAAACCCCTATAATACCAGTAGAATCATCACCGGTGTTCCTTAAGCAATTCTGATTCACCGGACCAAATATTTCCAGTACTTCTTAGAGGTTCTCCTGCTTCTCCAGATTTCTTCTCCCAATAAGTCAGTCTCCCTCTTGGTAGAGAAGTCATCAATCTTCCAGATTAGCCTTGAGCAACTCTTTAGAAATTCCTGTATCATCTACAACTCGAGATGAAACACCTGTAATACCGGTAGAATCATCACCGGTGTTCCTTAAGCAATTCTGATTCACCGGATCAAATATTTCCAGTACTTCTTAGAGGTTCTCCTGCTTCTCCAGATTTCTTCTCCCAATAAGCCAGTCTCCCTCTTCGTAGAGAAGTCATCAATCTTCCAGACTAGCCTTGAACAATTCTTTAGGAAGTTCTGTACCATCAACCTTCCAGACTAGCCTCGAGTAATTCTTTAGAAAGTCCTGTTAAATCTACAACTCGAGATGAAACACTTGTAGTACCGGTAAAATCATCACCGGTGTTTCTTAAGCAATTCTGATTCACCTGACCAAGTGTTTCCAGTACTTCTTGAAGGTTCTCCTGCTTCTTCAGCTTCCTTGTCCCAATAAGTCAGTCTCTCCGTTGGTGAAGAAATCATCAATCTTCCAGATTAGCCTTGAGCAATACTTTAGGAAGTACCAGTAGAATCATCACCGGTGTTCTTTAAGCAATTCTGATTCACCTGACCAATTGTTACTAGTACTTCTTGAAGATTCTACTGCTTTCTTCTCTCAATAAGTTGGTCTTTTCCTTGATGGATAAGTCATCAACCTTCCAGATTAGCTTGAGTAATTCGTTAGGAAGTCCTGTACTATCTACAACTCGAGATGAAACACCTGTAATATGGATAAAATCATTACCGGTGTTCCTTAAGCAATTCTGATCCACCTGACCAAGTGTTTCCAATACTTCTCCAACTTCTTTCTCCTAATAATTCAGTCTCTCCTACCTTTAAACGTCCCTTCCAGTATTCAAGCCAACCCAAGCAACAAAAATTAGGATTTTATCACATTCATTACTTGTCATTTTTTTTTCTATTACAGTAGTACAGTAGATGTGTGTCCTTTTCCTTGTTTTATGGTTTAGTTGTGTTTTTACGTTCGTGTATTATAATTTTGCAACTATGTTAGGATAGTTTAATCTATGGTGTGTCTTGATTTCGACACCAAACTTCGGGCTACGACACTGTCGTAGGAATGGATTTCTGTCGCAATTTGAGGACCCTCTGTATTCTGAAACATATTTGTACATAAATTTTTGATAAGGTTAAAATATCATTCTTACCTAATATAAGAAGGCTGCTTGTATCAATGGTATTTATGACTGTCCTTTGGGTATGTAGCATAGTAGCCCCATGGGGCAAAATAGTCGTAACCTTTCTTTTGACTTGGTCCTCTGTATACCTGAAAACAAACCATAGCTCATTTTACAATAAATACTTTTGCAAGATTAATATAAACAGTGTACAATAAATGTAAAATTAAATACAGTATCAAAACTAAGAACCGCTAAAATGATGAAAAACGACTGGAAGCTTTCGAAATGTGGGTATAGAGAAGAATGGAGAGCATTAGCTGGGTTGAGCGGAAAACGAATGTGAATGTTAGAAATGGTCGGGGAGAAAATAACAATTTTAGATGTTATTAAGAAGAGGAAGAGAAACTGGTTGGGACATTGGCTAAGAAGGAACTATATTATAAGGGACGTGTTAGAGAGTATGGTGGCAGGAAAGAGAGGAAGAGGGTGAAGAAGACTACAACTAATGGATGATATTAAAACAATAAAGTCGTACGTGAAGACGAAGAGGTTAGTAGAAGGCCGTGTAGTATGGAAGCTTCTCAGTTGCAGCAAGTGACCTGCCAATAATGGCGGAATACCTATGATGATATAAACCTTTCGTATACCCCCTGGGAATCTTCATCAGATGGTTACTTTCCTAGAATAATTTCAGCAACCAATCCTGCAACCATCGTCTGCCAGACACTAATTGAAGATTATTGCGTATTATTTAACTTAGTCCTTTTCAAAGAAAATACCAATATCAACTATTTCTTTTTGAACTATTGATGATCACTCACATATAGTAGTTCAAAACTTGGAGGAAACAATTATACATGAATAAAATAATATTGGTCACTACTACTTAAAAATGATATTGACAATTCAATTAATATTTGGCTATTAATTAGCGTCTGCCAGTTGATGGCAACTTGATTGTTTGCTGAAATCATTTCAGGAAAGTTACTACCCGATACGGATTTCCAGAATGCACATTAAAAGAAAAAAAAAAAAGATTTCAAATCTTAACAAAAATGTACCAGACATTATCTGTGTTAAATTATACACGCTGTATGTTTGGGAGGTAATTCTACTCGTGAAAGCTAGCCAGAAAATCTATGTGAGGGAAACTCGAATCAGGCTTCATTTCTGATTTACGAGTTCATAATATGAGGAAAGCTATACTGCGCAAAACATTTTTGATTTTACAGGAATCAATATAAAAGATTTTAGAGAAAATAATACTTAAATTCAGTGACGTATATAGAATTTCATTGTGGGATGCGTTCAAGCACTTAATTTTATAATCTGGAGCTCCTTCGTGGCTAAGCAGTTAGCGTACGCGCCTTTGGCGTGGGAGACCGAGGTTCGATTCCAGGCGGGAGCTCATGCGGTTCGGATTCCAAGTTAATCAGTAGCTCACGTCTCATATCGCCTCACTGCTGAACGGGACGTTAAAATAAAAAGTCCAGTCCTTAATTTCATAACCTTTCAGGACAAGTATGATTTTTGGATATATACCTTGGTAGTAAATGTTAATTTTTCCATAATATTGCTCAAGGGGAAGGGAGTAGAATCACTTCTTGCGTAGGTAATAGCTTAAATTAACCAAGAGTATCGAACTTATTGTCTTAGAAACATGCGAGAACGAGTTTTCTATAGAAACAGGAAAAAATCTCGAAAATCTTCTCAACAAAGATAGCAGTGCAACGTGAGAATGAAGATGAGATGTAATTAGTTCATAACGATGTGGACCACATGTGTTTTTGTAAGAATGAACATGCATACATATCAAGACTCTATCATATGTGTAAGACGTGCATTTGCACGGGGGGGGGGGTCAACTTTCGTGGGGCGGCAAAATCTGTCATAACTATATTTTTTTAAATAAATATTTCTTCTTCGAAACAAATTTCACGATGATAGTAGTTAAATTTACTAAGCTAATCTTATATTTGAATACTACATTCATAAATCATGTTTTGGTTGCATTAGTTTAATGTCAAATGCACAGTACTGAAGCAAATGGTCAAACAAATCTCATTATGAATTGCTTGATTGTTGTCAAATACAAGAACTCAATTCTCGAACAGTAGCGAACACCTGTTCTATTTAGTTAGTTTTCACACTTCCGATATGAAAACTAGTCTTGTCACAAACAAGTTCCTTATCATTGAAGGTGGAAACAAGATTTTTAATTTTTTAACAGATGTAGAAGGAAAATCAAGAAATAAAGTTAAAAGAGCTAGTTGCACTGGAATTGCAAACTGATATATTGAGATTGAAGCTCGATATTGAATTCTGTAAAAACGATTACCATCTTTTCTATGCAGGTGTCTTTGCTTTATCTTTCACTAACATAATAGATTATAATTTTTAAAAAACCAAAACAGAAACAACGATATTGTATTTGCATTGTTTAGAACTTTCCCTCTCCTTCGTTGTTCTTGATGGTACCATGATTAAGAAATATCACATTGGAAATCGGACAGGTGAGTATTCCAGTTGGACACGAGCGGCTCTATAATGTAGTCACAAAGTCACGTGCCTTCCCAATTAATAAAAAAAAAGAATCATGGGATTTACTTATTCCTGTATACAAATGAAGAAAGAGATATGAGAGATATGGCAACATAGCATAAGTTACAATATTTGATGTTATTTTCTGTTCGCGTATTCTGCCTTGGCTCTTTCCAGCATACGCTGTAGCCACAGAACAGCCATTTAAACACATCGCCCGGACCAGTGTCTCTGGGTAGTCGGATCAAACTGGGTCTGAGGAGCGAGAACGAAATCCGGGTGAAAGTCGTAAGACCCACGTGACTAAGATGATTTGATTTCCTATGCCATCACTGATTTACAGGGATTTTTTTCCCGCTAACTTAAGAACGCACATTTATGATTGGCATATAGTGTTCGAACTGGATAAGAAAGAAATAAGAAAAAGACAATATCTGAACTTACCTGTATTTTAACTCTTCCAGTTGGTCCATGGTATCCTCCGCCGCCACCTCCTCCGTATCCCCCACCCCCACCACCCCCACCACCGTGAGTAGCTGATCCATAGGTGTCAGCTACGCCAGTTGCCGTTGAGGCCGCTCCAGCCCCTCCACTCGATACTACAGGAGCATCCCTAGGGCCTCCACCTCCGTATGTTCCGTATGGGAATTGCGATTTGCCTCCCTCATAGTTGAACTGGGCTGACGCACAACTCAACACAAGTAATGCTGCAGCGAGCACTAGGAATACCTATACAGAGATAACAATAAAAAATATATAGTACATTATATACATTACGAATATACGAGGAGTGTGTTTTAAGTAAGACCGTTTTGAAATTCGGCCGCTGCAGTGCTGCGGTCGGAATCCCTATCATTATTGAAGACTTGGTCACCCACTTCGTTTCTCATCTTGAACATTCGTGCGGCCATCTTTACAAGTTTTAACCCATTTCCGTACCATTCCATCGCTCATAATGTTTTCTCCATACACTTCACTAATCTGGCGATGAATTTTAGCCGCTTTCATGCCTTTAGTACTAACAAAACGAATCACAGCGCTTATTTCACAAATCGGCGGGATTCTCAATCGGCGGTGACATTTTAACTATTCACAAACAAACGTAAACACGGTGGAATGTTTCCGTAATGGTGCCTATGGCTTCCCAACAGATATAGGAACACAGCGTGCACGCCAACCACAGCGCTGCAGCAGCTGAATTTCAAAACGGTACTTACTTTTAAAACAACCACGCCTCGTACATTATATATTCGAATTAAAATTAGAATGGTTACTCAATGAAATGAAATTCTTGACACTGTATTTAGTTGAGACCAAGAATTTAAAGAACTGAAAATTTACTTAATTTTTTCAACGAAAAAAAAAATCAATGGAAATTGGTTTGTGTAAATCGGAGTGCATTTAACCTTTCAATAAAAATTAATTTTGACATAAGAAAAAATGTTCAAAAATTTAGTTACGGCTCATGAAGAAGTTACAAGCTTGCAGCAATGAAATTGCATTTTTTTTTTTTAGAGATGTGACTTCCCGCATAAGCCGTCACTCATAAGAATCTTATTACTGTAATAGGTATTAGGGTTGCCCAACAAATGAGACGAGATACAGCTTTTCCAAGAGGAACAGATATACATACTGAAATATGACATCACTTTCACAACACTTTTCTGAGACGAGACAACCGTAGACAACCCTAATAAACAAAATAGCTTGTTAATTTGGAGAGGAAAAGTGGTGGACTCGCTCCATGGAAAGGGTGGTGGTATAGAGGGCACCATATCAATTAGTTGGAAACAGAGGTATTATGTCATTTATAGATGTATGTTGATATGGACATTACATATTATGTGTATAACCATATTGACATAAAGATACTTCAAACTTGGTGTTTTGTTACAAAAGACAGCCGCGGTGCTCCTGGAATATAGCTGACACATTGAAATAAAGATACTTCAAACTTAGTGTTTGGATAAAAAAGACAGCCACGGTACCCTGGCAACATAGTTGGCGCATTGAAACAGTGTTGCCACAGTCCTAGCTCTGGAGTGGACTGAAAAATAGTACCAAATTGAAACAAAAAGGGCTGAATTCATTATTTTATACCAGTGTAATACATGGTTCTATAACATGAAACTAAAAAAAAAAATAAATTTTTGGAACACTCCCCCCCCTTCCAAGAGTCTAAATTAAGAAAGTACTTTTTCAAAAATTACTTTTTAAAAATATACAAATTTATTTATTTATTTAGGAATGGAGGAATGTATCTTTTCGTACTATTATCGTTTTGGTGTAGAATATTTGCAACGATACATAAATTACAGACTTAACTGAGCACACACTGTTCTTTTTCAGAATATTCAGCACTTGATTCAACGTGTGTGTGCTTTTTATTTTTTTAAATTGAGATTTCAAGCTAAAATTTCCATCACACTACTTCTTTCTCGTCTCCTTCATGCGCGGCGCGGATGTGCGCATCTAGCATAATTTGTTTTCAGGTATAGTTCGAATTACGAATTTTCCATACAAAGCTTTATGCGGTGCAACGTTACAGAATGAATGTTCAAGAGCATTTTTAAGAGTCCAACACACAGTACGAGTAACGTGAGATGTAGGAAAAGTCTTACTGACACTTTTGTAAATGTCACTAGTATTTGTTAAATGGTATTGAATTGAGTAGAATTGTACCAACTTTTTCACAAAAGGGGCTGAAAATGCCAGCGTGGTACCAACGGGCCGATGAATGACGAAAAGGGCTGAATTTAGTACAATTGTACCAAGTGTGGCAACACTGCATTGAAATAAAGATAATTCAAACTTGCTGTTAGGTTACAAAAGACAGTCGTGCTGCTCTGGCAACGTAGCTGCACCTTCAGATTAACAAACCTTATTCATGCGTTGAGAAGTTATTATAAAAAAATCACAAAATACACAAATTATTTTGTATATTATTCCATAAAAGTAACATAAATATTTCAAGAAAATTATTATTTTTTCGCTATTAAATCAACGGTATCTCATAAAGAATGCAACTTTTGAAATTCCTACTATTTTTGATCTAGTAAGTTGGCAGCACTGAATATTACACGATTTTCGGGTAATAGAAAGCCGAAAACACGAAAAATATGAACTTTAAAAGTCCATAGCTCCAGAACTATGGGACCTACCGTAGTCGGGTCAAGACCACTTAAGAACTAGTATTTGCCCTATCCAAATATCCAAGTTTCAGAATCCTGTGGTACTTTCGCAACACTTTTTTTTATAGAGGTAGTTGGTGAGTGTTTGAAATTATATACCTGTAACCGAACTCCCTTTACTGTTGCCTGAGTACCTTAGGATTCTGAAACATGTGTTTTTGGGTAGCGCACATATTAGTTCCAATGTGAATCCTTGATCCAACTACGGTAGATCCCATAGTTTTAGAGCTATGGACCCTTAAAGTTCATTTTTTCATGTTTTCGGCAGCCTATAACTCCGAAAGGAAGCATTTGTGCACCCAGGTTGGTCTATACTTTTTGCCTTATCTTGATATCAGGAATCACTTTCCAAACGTTGTTTTGAAACACCCTGTATACATATATGTATATATTAATACTAGTCACTGATCCTCTACACCTCTATACAAGCAGCATCCAACCTGAAGGACGTGAAGAATGACGAAAGGGACGCAAGCTACTGACAGAAATCAACTCATTCGTAATTACAAATATTTAGAACGTTGTAATAAAGATACGTTAAATTAAATACTGTAAAACAGAAAAATAATTATTGAGAAAGACCTGCAATTGTGTTGAGAACAAAGCTTGTAAAAAAATATAATACTGCACTACAATAATAAGCAAAAGTTTTGAAGGAAATAAGTATAAATTGGAGATTTATTATTATTATTATTATTATTATTATTATTATTATTATTATTATTATTATTATTATTATTATTATTATTATTATTATTATTATTGAAGGCTTGAGAATTCAATGTTGCATCCGAAAGCGCAGAGACCAGACCAACGAGCGGCAAGGAGGGAGAGTGTGAAATATGGAAGTTCACTAAGTGGAGCGCAAGAGAAGGTTGGAAACCACTTCTCTACAGATTTATCGACAGTATACATCTAGGTCGATCATGTGTCTCCTTGCTGTATTGGATTCACAACCACGCAATTCGGTAGAATAAAGAAAGATTTTTGGAACGTTTTCTTTCATTCAACTAAAATTAAATTCTAACCTTGAACTTCCTACCAAATGTATGATTAACGTACTCGACACGTGAGAGCTGAGTTCGATTCCAGGTGGAAGCTAATGTGCTCTGGGTTACATATTAAACTGTAGATCCACGCCCCATATAACCTTGGTTAAACACCAAAACTAACTAGAACTCCCTCATACCTAAATGGCAAGGGTGCACATCTTTGACGCGGGAGATCTTGGTTCGATTCCCGGCTGCTGGAGCCCATGTGATTTAGATCCCACGTTTAGATACACTTCTCGTATAGCCTCGCTGCTGAAAGGAACACTAAAACTCAATCAAAACAACAATTGAAATAAATCCCATGAATAAGTTGGTCGAGTCCTGAATCATCCCATTGAAGTTGTACGTCCTAACAAGGACAGATAATCTTATGGAATTCCTTATCAAACTCAGAACCCATCTCTACAGGCACAAATAAACCCAAGTTGATCCCTGATAAATTACACCTCAAGTCTCGGAGATCCTATGAGTAGTGATGATTTTAGAGGTGACGTGAGTGAATTCCCTGAGGAGCTACGAAATTCACCCGGAACTATATCTCAGATTGTGCTTAATGTGAATTATCAACATTATTTTAATAACATTACTTTCAACCCCAAAGGTTCCTTTCCCCCCCTGGGGAAAATATTCTGAGATCATTACTTCCTATGGTGTTCCTCAGTGGCTTCTGAAATCTCAATGACGTCCTGGCATTAACTCCCATGCATACCCCAGAGCAGTCCCTCTTAACCCTATAAAACCAGCTCAACCACTACGAGCATATCGAGATGGCCATCCACGGGACGTCCTTTGGACATCGTAGAGCGAAACTGAAATTGTTCTAAGTTTAAAAAAGAAAAAAAAAAATATTTGGTCTAGGAATTAATTCGTGCGGTTTTTAATAAAAATTGAAGCTTTATTTCAAAAACAAAGTAAATGAATACGTTAACAACAATATTGTCCATCGCTAACCACTACTTTCTCCCATCTTTCAGGCAATTTACGGATTCCGTGTCAAAAGAATTCCTCATCTTTTGACGCAATCTAATCAAAGATCCATTTTTCGATATTTTCTGAAGAAGTGAACCGCTGTCCAATCAAATCGTTATTCATGCAATCGATCAAGTAGTAGTCAGACGGAGCAGTGTCTGGTGAATATCGCGGGTGGAGTAACACTTTCCATCCGACATTTTCCAAATAGGTTTTGACCGGTTTTGCGACATGTGGTCGAGCGTTATCATCTTGATAAATAAGTTTATTATGCCTGTTATTCCATTCTGGTCGTTTTCAGGCCAGAGCTTGCTTCAAACGCATTAATTGTTGTCGATAGCGGTGTCCATTAATAGTTTCACCAAGTTTCAGAAGTTCATAGTACACCACACGTTTCAAATCCCACCATATATACAGCATAACCTTTGCACAATGAATATCTCGTTTTGGTTGTGATGGACCTGGTTCACCTGGTTTCACCCAGGCCTTTTTTCGTTTAGGATTCTCGTAATGAATCCACTTCTCATCACCAGTTACAATTCGATGCAAAAATCCCTTTCTTTTCTGTCTTTGAAGCAGCAATTCGCAAACGGTTTTTCTTCTTTCAACGTCTTTCTTTTCAATTCATGTGAAACCCAATAAGACAACTTTTGAATCATTTCTATGGCTTTGAGACGTTTGGAAACTGTTGTTTGCTCAACTCCAAATGCTTCTGCAAGTTCGTCCTGCGTTTGACACGAATCCTGATCAAGCAATGCTCTCAATTCTTCATCTTCAAATTCTTTTGGCTGTCCAAATTGCTTTTGGTCTTCCAAGCTGAAATCACCGCCTTTAAACCGTGCAAACCACTTCTGACACGTTCGCTCAGCTAGAGCATGGTCACCAAACACTTCCACTAAAATATGATGACTTGCGGTAGCACTTTTCTTCATGTTAAAGCAATGAAGAATAACTCCCCGCAGAAACACTTTATCAGGCACAAAATGCGCCATTTTCAGTTGAAGAAAAAATGTTGTTGTTTCCGCTTCAAGCAACTGACATATACTAAACAAGATGCTCAATGACAGTAGTTTTCAACGCATGTTTGGATCAACGAAACTATGGGACAATAAGCTAGTTACTCCATCTTTTGTAAAACCGCACGAATTAATTCCTAGACCAAATAGTAACTCAGCCGTGTCTCCGGATGTTCTTTTTAGTTGCTTTTATAAAAAATTATAAATTTTATTATAATGATATTATAGCATTTGTGATCACGGCTAGACCTAGGAAATTTGTCGCCCAATGCAATGGCATCAATTGCCGCAGTCCCATTCTCCAGGATTATTTTAAATATCCTACCATATCATGAAGAACGAAGGGGAGGGAAAGTACACTCGCAATCAGAAAGATCCAAACACTACAAATATAATCTCATTGTGTCAGTTTTCATTTCTTTAAATAATAATCTATTTTGTTAGTGGAAGATAAACCAACATATCTGCAAAGGAAAGATGTTAATCCTTTTTATAGAATTCAATATCGAGCTCGAATCTCAATATATCAGTTTGCAATTCCAGTGCAACTAGCTCTTTTATCTTTATTTCTGATTTTTCTTCTAAACCTGCCTTTTTTTTAAAAAAAAAAAAAACTTGTTTCCACCTTCAATGATAAGGAACTGGTTTGTGGCAAAGACAAAACTAATTTACATATCAAAACTGTGGTAACTAACTAAATGGAACAGGTATTCGCTACTGTTCGAAAATGAGTTCTTGTATTTGACAACAAACAAGCAATTCATGCTGGTATTTGTTTGACCATTTGCTTTAGCACTGTCCATGTGACCTTAAACTAATTCGACCTAAACATGATTTATGAATGTAGTATTCAAATGGAAGGTCAGCTTAGTAAATTTAACTACCATCATCATGAAGTCTGTTTCCAATCACAGATTTTGCTGCTCCTAGAAACTTGCCACTCTGTGCAAATGCACGTGTTGCATATATGGTAGAGCCGTCCTATTTGTCATAAAAGGGGCAGTTACAAAGATTTCGTACATTCTCTGCTCTACCACGCCGGTACCACAAAACATTACAATAAACTTGTGCTATTGGGTAATGTCCCTTAAGAGTCCCTATCACTGCGAAATTAAAATACCGCTAATTTTACATTAATTATATGATATCTTCAAATAGATAAACGATGATCGAAAAGTGGATCAAGACCTCCCTAGACGATGTTATTTTGCATGAGGTACCGTTATCACGAGTCACCTAGTAGCTTTCCGTTTGCAGTTATTTAGAAACGCGAAAATAAATACCGATTTTCAATATGGCTGGAAATCGAAAGCAATTAAATGAGTCATGATAACGGTATCTCACGCAAAATAATATTGTCTAGGGAGGTCTTGTTCCGCTTTTCGATTATCTTTTATCTATTTGAAGATATCACATAATTACTGTAAAATTAGCGGTATTTTAATTTCGCAGTGATGAGGCCTCAACTTTCGACAATAAACATAGAAATCAACATATAGGCCTACTCGTACGTAAAGAGCAACTGCAGAGTAAACGTATTTATGAATATTTACCTTCTGTGGTAAAAACTAGGCTGATAGCACCTGTGTTTTTCTGAACATTCAATGCTACTTTCAACATCATAAAACTAGTTTATGATTATGTCAGTGAGAAATCTCACCGTCACATAATAAAAGGAAAAGACTTGGAAAGAACAAAAGATGTTCCTAGCAAAAACCTGTTTGAAAACTACTTTTTCCGATTTCTTTGCGTCCTCAAATTGAGTAACTAAATAGGTAATATTTATTTTAACAAAACTTGTAATCCTTTGGAATTATGATTTTACATGGCAGTAAGAAAAAGGAGAAAAGAACCCTTATAGGAACTGCATTAGATTATACCAAACAGATGACCTAGTTCACATACAAAAAAAAAAAGTGGGTTGGTAAGCTAGTTACACCAATTGAACATGAATATCCAACGCATATTTGTTACGTTGTGTTCTAGAATATTCCAAGTTCATATCCAGTTTTAGTTATGTGAAATCGGACTTTCCTCTTTCCTTTAGTGTCAACAATACATCTTACGTTGTTCTTTATAAACAGGTATGTTTACTCCTCTTTTTACCATAGCTTCACTACGACTTTTAGGCAGAGCCGGCTCTACCGTATCTGCAACACGTGCATTTGCACGTGACAGCAAGTTTCAGGGGCGCCCAAATCTGTCATAACTATATTATTTAAAATAAATATGTCTTGTTGGAAACAGACTTCATGATAATGGAAGTTAAATTTACTAAGATGACCTTCCATTTGAATATTACATTCACAAATCATGTTTAGGTCCCATTAGTTTAAGGTCACATGGACAGTGCTAAAGCAAATGGTCAAACAAATCAGCATGAATTCCTTGATAGTTGTCAAATATAAGAACTCAATTCTCGAACAGTAGCGAACACCTGTTCCATTTAGTTAGTTATCACAGTTTTGATATGAAAATAAGTCTTGTGTTTGTCACAAACAAGTTTCTTATCATTGAAGGTGGAAACAAGTTTTTTTTAAATAACAGATGTAGAAGGAAAATTAAGAAATAAAGATAAAAGAGCTAGTTGCACTGGAATTGCAAACTGATATATTAAGATTGAAGCTCGATATTGAATTCTATAAAAAGGATTACCATCTTTCCTTTGCAGATATGTTGTTTTATCTCTCACTAATAAAATAGATTATTATTAAAAGAAATTACAACAGACACAATGAGATTATATTTGTAGTGTTTGGATCTTCCTGAGTGCGAGTGTACTTTTCCTCCCCTTCGTTCTTCATGATGTGGTAAGATACTTAAAATAATTGCTTTCTTTCTGGAGAAAGGGGCTGCGGCAAATGATGCCATTGCATGGGGCCACAAATTTCCTAGGTCTGGCCTTCATCATGTTTAGGTCGCATTAGTTTAAGGTCACATGGACAGTGCTAAAGCAAATAGTCAAACAACTCCCAGCGTAAAATGCTTGATTATTGTCAAATACAAGAACTCAAGCATCGGACAGTAGGGAACACCTGTTCCATTTCGTTAGTTATCACAGTTTTGATACGAAAACTAATTTTGATATAAAAACTAGTCACAAATAAGTTCTTTATCATTAAAGGTGTAAACATTTTTTAAAAAAGATGTAGAAGGAAATTCAAGAAATAAAGATAAAATAGCTAGTTGCACTGAAATTGCAAACTGATATACGGTATTGAGATTGAAGCTCGATATTGAATTCTATATAAAAAAAAAAGGATTACCATCTTTCCTCTGGAGGTGTGTTTGCTTTGTATTTCACTATCATAGTAGATTATTATTTAAAGAAAGAAACAGACACAACGAGACTGTAGTGTTTAGGCCTTTCTGAGTGAGAGTGCTCTTTCTCTCCCGTTCGTTGTTCATGATGGGGTAGTGTACTTAAAATCGTGTCTTTTAAGATTTGTTCTTTCTGGAAAAACTGGGGCGGTAAATTGCCTAGGGCCAGCTCTGCCTTTACGAATGGGGACTCTAAGAAGAATTTTATTAACAGAAGAAAATTAATAGAATATTAAGATTAAGAGAAACAGCTGCAGGCTTTCTCCGGGGGGGGGGGGGGGAGGAGAAGAACAACACACAAGCGAAGTCGTAAATATACAAATCTTGAGGTACATAATACGTAAATCATGTAAAATAGTTATTTTTGATGCGCGTTGCTTAACTTTATTAATTATAGTAAGTACGTATATTGAATACTATAGTGGGTAAGTAGCTTAAGCAAATCTGTTTTGACAAGTATTTCGGAGAACACAATCTCATTCAAAAATACTGGGTGGGCAATTGCCCACCCTTGCTTTCGTTGCTAGCAATCATGGTTGATAATAAAGTTTTCTTTTAATGAAATATGAAGAAAATCGCTTCAAGCCATTTATGAGGAAATCACCCGAAAATTTAAAAAAAAAAAAAAAAACTTTACCAATAAATTGTTCATTTTGATCAGTGATGCCAATTTATATGGAAAAATCCCATTTTGGGGGGATTTTTTGACATCAATTTCTCGAAAAGGAATAAAAAGAATTTTCGTCGTAAATATGGGAAATTTCACCGACAGCAACAAAATTCTCTATTAGTGGAAAGTAGACCAATGATTCCTCTCAATAATCTAGAAACCAGTGTTAATTGTCAAATTTTGTTACTGGAAAGTACATGCAAGTGCAGAAGTAAATCGTGATTCTCTAAAAATAAGCTCCAAGAAATGTAATCTGTGCTCTGGTATTCTTTAAATACAAAGAATATAATTAATGTAAAAAAAAAAATGTGAAATGCAAAATGAAAAACAACCAACTTTGAAAACGTTCTACATAAAACGACAGAAGAATCGTTAGAACATTATAATATATTTACACAAAAAAATAACGTAAATACTAAATCCTGACGATAAAATGTACTTGTTTTCAACTGTCTCTTTCGATTATGAAAAAATATTTATTCATTAACTATTTGAATAACATAGAAGATCTACATTTACGGGTCGTTTACTCATATATTGAAGAAAATGTTTCATTTTTCATTTCTTTTATTTACTTCTTAATTTTGTAATTAGTATAACGTGGAAAATTCACGAGCAAAATGGTAATTTCTGCCTCTCGAGATGGTATTTTATAATATTTCAGGTTAACATAAGTGATTCTAATCAGGGCCGGATTTAGGGGAAGTGCACCTGAGCACTGCATCCCCCTCCTCCGTTTTGAATATACACTATCTAAATTGAAAAAAAAATGAAATGAAATCTTTAAGTTTAACGTCCCACGGTTATGCCGGTTAGGCTAAAGGAGAGGTGATAATGAGAAATGAGTGGAATGGTGGAATGAAGAAAGTGGGAGGAAACGGGACAACCCCGAGAAAACTCACGAGCACGGTGTTTGTCCACCACAAAGTTCACAGGGCGCGAGCTGGGATCGAACCAGGGACCCCAAGCACCGGAGGTGAACGCTCTACTACTGAGCCACCGAGCCCCCCACTATCTAAATTGAGAATCTGGCAGTGGAAATAACAATACTTTCCTAAAATTTTATGTCATGTTTCCGTTTCGGGCTTAAAAGAAAGCGGTTTTGCTAAACACAATAGTTTAAGTCAGTTCCTCCGGATGCCTAAAGGCATTTAAAAAAAATAATAAATTTGATTCAAATGTACTGATAGTTATTGGTGCACCCCCTCAGAAAATCCTGGATCCGGTCCTGATTCTAATATATATATATAGGGTGCAACAGGAGGAAGGTGCAATATTTTGGGAAATGGTAGTATGAGTGATTCTAAGCAAAAAATATGAACATAGGTCCTAATCTCAATGGTTTGAGAGCTACAGGTTGTGAAACATTTTTCAATTTTGCTGCGTATTGTTTATCCTGTAATTATTTTATAAAGGTGATTCGAAATGTGATGAAATGACCATTCCAGCGGTATGCAGCATGTGGCAATGTTGTCTTTGGAAGGTAAACTATTAAGAGAAATTTGAGAAAGTTAAGATTAAATAAATTGGATGGCAGCACTGATTCCAAAATATCCCTCAATAACTTCTTTTCCAAAGACACCACTGCCATATATTGCATATCATTGGAAAGGTCATTCAATCACCTTTCAAATCCGCTATGTACCACCTCTGTAGAATAAATACAGGGTGAGCAATACGCATTATAAATTTAAAAAAATGGTTCACAACCTGTAGCTCTCAAACCGTTGAAATTAGGACCCATGTTCATATGAACATTTTGCTTAGAATCAGTCATACTATCATTTCCCAAAATATTGCCCCTTCCTCCTGGAACACCCTATATATATATCTCAGAGAGCCTCCGATAATTGCAGAATCATTTTTAGAGAGGCTGTTTGGGAGTACTTAATCACTCTCCACCTACCTCTCTAAAAAAATTGGTGTGCAAGATATTAGAACACTCTTAAGCATGTATGTTTTCATGTTTTACATACTAGTTTATCAGTGATGTCTTGACCCGAATACGATAGGTCCCATAGTAGTGGAGCTATGAACTTTTCGGCACCCTATAACTCCAAAATTATCCACTTTAGAGCACAGGTTCATATGTAATTTTCTTCTTATTTTGAGAAATCTGTTCCCGAAAAATAAATTGTGACATATTTTTGTAACACCCTATATATATATATATATATATATATATATATATATATATATATATATATATATATATATATATATATATATATAAATTGTTTGTGTCATATTGTAAAGCTCTTAAGGCTCTTTGCTAAGCACCTCCTCCACGACCACTGCTTTGAGCTTAGTCAATGACAAAAAATATACGAAAATTATCAAAAATAAAGAAAGTGTGCTAAGTAGTATTTATAAATTGCTGTTAGATAATTTTAAAAAAAATAAAAGTGGAAAAAAAATTTAAAAAATGTAATTTCTTGGCAACGGCTATAACGTTTCTTTATTATTTTAAACAAATAAATATTTTATTAACAACCTTATTATATGGTTTAAGTTATTTTTCTGAGAAAAATTTGCAAAGGATATTTTTAACTCTTGGTTGGCGAGTTTTTTCCTTTTTTTTTTCAATCATTTTGTTCATTTACCATAAAAAAGTTTCATTAAAAAAACATGTAGCGTAAGTCACTTCTCATGAAAAATTCACAAGGGGTAGCTAATCCTGGGGGTGATTTATCTTTAAAAACTCAGGCTATTTTTATATATTTTATGAATAAATATTTTATTAAAAAGTTTATATCAAGGCAAAAGCAACTATGAATACAAGAGTTAGTTTACTCTGAAGGAGTTATTTTTGGACGATTTTCTCGAAAACAACTCGACGATTTTATTCATAGTTCACAAGATAAATGTTACATTAAATTACAATGTCGCAAAATATCTACGAAGTGTAGTTCACTCTTGGGGATGAGTTATTCTCGAACAATTACCGGTATCTTTAAAGAAAATGACCTAGAAGGGGATTATATTCATACATGTTTCCTTGAAACTCATACAATGTTGCGTGATTTCTCATGAAAAAAAAAAAATGAACAGGCAGTATGACTCGCTCCTCATAAATTCACAAGGGGTAGTTTACCTATTTTCGGTCGACTTCCTTAACAAAAAAAATCCGCGATTTAATTAATATTTCATAAATAAATGTTTCAGTAGTAACCTTAATAGGAACTACATAGTTTTTCCGGTTGAGGGAAAATGATTTAGTTCGTATTAAGATTGCTACTCACGGATAAGCTTTACTCTTGATGAGTGAGTTTTCATTGGAGGTAAGTTCCTCTTTACTCCACTTAGGCACTTGTTTATCCGGATACTCCTCCAAGGTCCCTGAACCGTAAGCTCGTATTGTGACGTGAGAGTGAGGAATAATCACTGAAGGAAAGAATACCCGTAGATTTAACCTTGGAAAAGCATTTTTTGCGCGAATTCTCATTGTAAACAATGGAAAAATAGAATTTTCAGCATTCGAAATAAGGCGAAGCCCTTTTCGTTTTCTTCTCCGAACACAAATTTTCAAAGCCTATTGCTGATATTCCAAATTCAACTATTTGCATGTCGCATTCGTTCAGAAAAACAATTGACACACTAAAAAATGATATGAAACATCAATAAAGGTCGATTCGCTCAAAATTTGCAACTAGTGCATACCTAGTTTATTTATTTATTTATTTGTAGATTTTTATCAATATATACTTAAGGAGATTTTCTTCACATTTCGTAAATAAAAGTCTCAACAGTAACTGTAGCAAGAGATTTAATTTAACAAGTGGAAGCGAGAAACTTAGTGTGGTGACCTGTACCTTTTATTTTATATTCTTTGTAAACTTCAAATTTATACTAAAATATTAAATTATAATAATAAAATGTGGTTCGAAACACAGTAGAGGACAGTTTGAAATGTCTTCAATTTTCTTCAGGTCATATATTCCGCGCTGTAACTCTCATTGTATTTTTACACTATAAAGAGCTGAGGAGTATTGAAGGGGCTTAAAAGTGAACTTAACAAAACACTTAATCCCGAGAGATTGATTGGTTGGATTGCAATTTAGCATTCTTTTAGCACCGAGGTTATATGAGATGTGGAAGCTTACATGGGATCTGAACCACATGAGCCCCGGCCAGGAATGGAACCCAGGTCTCCCGGGCTGGAAACCCGTACACCAGAAGGGAGCTATGATGCCTGAGAGAAAGATTAACAATATTCAATAGAAACATTGACACATTTACACAATAAAACATCACAATTATATAATTATAATTTAGCACAACTGAAAATGCATCCACTATATTCAGCAAGCACAGCACCGGAATACTTAAAAACAAAAATCTCTTCCACACTTTAAAAAGCCACTCACAATTTCAACAGAAAACTGTGCACTAGTTCCTTTTCTCTTTCTTCTCGGAGTTAAAAAAACCGTACTCACCTTGTCACAGTGATACTCCATGCACGCACACTTTATGTTCACACTTGGTTTCCGTTTCAGAAAATTGTTATAATGAAGCTCGATCTTCTTCGGTGGAGGCTAATTGGCAGACTGTGCCTTGTTTCGCGAATGTAGGTTGTCTTTATACTCCTCACGGCTAAATGAGCAAAAGCCCTTTTCTGTCTTCAGCGATCTTATAACCCACATTCCGTATAAACTAGTTATTACTTACGTAGAATTCTTTTTTTCTTCTTCTCTTCGTTCTTAATTTTTATTGTATTGAATTTTTCGAAGCGGAACAAAGAAGAAGAAGAAGACATCTCTACAGGAATATAATTCTTCTTTATTCATTCTTATCGGAATCTTTATAATTGATCGTAAATGCTCAGTGTGTTTTCATTTATATTACTTTATTACCTTGATATACACGTGTTTTTAACACTTCCCTTTTTTTAGATACTTCTTGTAGGTAGGTAATTCTACATAAATTAATGCAATTTTTTTTTAATATATATATTTGTTTTCTTTTGAATTGAAAAGCGGGCTAGAGAAATTTGACTCAGAGAAAGTGATTAATTAAACAGGTGTGGAAAACATTTTTTTAAAAGTCAGTTCACTGAGATGATCTTGTAACGTAAGATTGCAAAAATATTAAATAAATGCCGTTTAAAAGAAGCATCCCACCCATTAACTGTACATTAACTATCACATAATTAAATATATAGATAGATATAGGGCGTCAATAGATTACTTCTAACCAGGGCCAGCCCTAGGCAATTTCCCGTCCCGTACAATGACATCATTTGCCATCCTCTTTCTTCAGAAAGAACAAATCTTAAAAGCCACGATTTAAAGGATGCTACCCCATAATGAACAACGGAGGGAAGAGAAACAGCACTCGCACTCAGAAAGACCTGAACACTACAAATACAATCTCGCTGTGTCTGTTTTTTTCTTTAAATAATAATCTGTTATGTTAGTGAAAGATAAAGCAAACATACGTGCAGAGGAAAGATGGCAATTCTTCTTTTATAGAATTCAATATCGAGCTTCAATCTTAATATATCAGTTTGCAATTCCAGTTCAACTAGCTCTTTTATCTTTATTTCTTGATTTTCCTTCTACATCTGTTTTTTTAACTTGTTTCCACCTTCAATGATAAATAACTTGTTTGTGACAAAACAAGACTAGTTTTCATATAAAAACAGTGATAACTAACTAAATGGAACACGTGTTCGCTACTGTTCGAGAATTGAGTTCTTGTATTTAATAACAATCAAGCAATTCATGCTGGGATTTGTTTGATGATTTGCTTTAACACTGTCCATGTCCCTTCAACTAATGCGACCTAAACATAATTTATGAATGTAGTATTGAAATAGAAGATCAGGTTAGTAAATTTAACTACCATCATCATGAAGTCTCTTTCCAACAAGAAATGTTTTTTTAAAAAATAATATATTTATGACAGATTTTGCCAACACTCGAAATTTGCTGCCCCGAAACTTGTTGCACATATAGTAGAGCCGTTCCTGCTTCTAACGGTGCCAACTAATGCTATTAAATTAGAAATAGAAGAAATGACTGACTTTTATGTACGTATTATTCTCTGTAGATACAAATTCGACACGAGAGAGTGAGCAGAAAATTGCAACTATATATAGTATAAAGAAAAGTCATTCATTCCTATTTTTTCTCTTGTAATATCTAACTGAACCACCATACGTATTCACTAGGTTGTCTATAAGCGTAGTCTATGAGGTCTATGGGTGTGGCTGGCTGCAGCTAGAGGGCAAAGGAAGGAGGGTAGTTGCCTACACCTGGATTTGATTTTCGAAGGATGTTCAGTTCTAGGAAGAACATGTCAAGACATGCGAATATGCTTACTCACATATTATAATACGTGCACGCGTGCATCAAAAGGCGTGCGTATTCGCGACCTCGCTTGTAAGTCGTCTTTTGCCCCCCTTGGAGAAAACTCTACGGGCGTCCCTGTATATGAGGTTGTGGTATAGTGGTCAATGTGATCTGAATGACTGATCGCCGATCTCAAGAGTAACAGTCTGTGTGGCTGAACAGGAGACTGAGCAATGGCATTTCTATAATTCCATTCTTTACATTTAAAATGAATTTTGGAATATAGTTAATACGTACCTCAAGCTGGGATTAATACCTAGCTCAAGCTGGGATTAATACCTAACTCAAGCTGGAATTAATACCTATCTTAAGCTGGGATTAATATCTAAATCAAGCTGGGATTAATGCATAATATCCAGCTCAAGCTGAGATGAATACCTAGCTCAAGCTAGATCAGTTCGATTAAAATGAGTATCCCAAGAGGGGGTTCAAATATTTTTTCCATAAACCTATTTCCTTGTGCAAAGAGAGGCGTTTCAGTCAGTTTTCTGTAAAACTAAAAACAAACTAAGCTCCCCTCCTAAACAGACAATTATGAGATTTTAAATTGGTGTAAGGTGTGTGTGATCCGGTACAGTTGCTAGGTCCACAGACTATCACACAAGATTGGCGCTTACAGTATAAGCAGTTCCCTACGACACTATTTCGCCTTGGAGAGAGCTTGATTCAGTGGCGGATCTATCCCGGAATTGGGGGAGCGACGAAAATAATTTACGCTATTATTTATACACATATTTTTAGAAGTTTATAGTAAATTCATGATATGTAGGTTCAATCAGGGTTTTGGATCGTTTGGCAAACTTTTGTTTCTCGGTTGCCGACATTGTTTTGTATTTGTTAAGCTCTGCCTACAAACATTCTGATTGTCGCGTTAGTCTTAATTTCTCACATTTCTTCAGCCTGTGTCTAGCCAGTTTACTATAGCACAACGTGTGCTAATTCTGAAAACTTTTATATATATATATATATATATATATATATATATATATATATATATATATATATATATATATAATCAGAACGGAGGAAGTTATGTAGCAACCGTCAAGCGATTTTGCGCGGTTCTAGGGCAAAATGAGAAACCGAATGAATCAACAGTTCGCAGATTTATGAAAAAGTTCATTGAAACGGGTTAACAGGAAACATTAAAAGTCCTGTGCTTCGTCGTAGTGGTCGGTGAAATTGAAGCAGTAGCGTCATTTCAGATTTGGCTTTGGGGGGGGGGAAAGACCCCTTGATATAAGTAAAATTTCGCGTTTTTCACTGACTTACTACTATTCTATTGATAAAATCTATACAAATCTCAAACTCAGGGGGAAAAATGCCCTTCCCCGCCCCCTGAGTTTGAGACGCCTCTGAATTGAAGTAGAAATTTGTCACGAACATAGTTATTGCATGCCAGCGCAGTAAAGAAGGTCATATGCCCGATGTCATTCACCATACCTGAAATCGGAATGTGTGATGAACATATTATGAATTTGGTTAGTGTGTTTTGAAAAAAAGAATGAAGTTTGTAATTTGATGTAACAAAACCGGCGCACTTTTTGAAAAACCCTTTACCTACCATACCCTGTGTTGTATCTGCTCTTCCCCCAATTTTTACCTCCTACATCGCCACTAACTGGGTTACAGAACTACTTTACCGGCTGCAGCAAATTTTAGTTTAGTCTTACGAACAAGGAAGAAGTAAAAAAAAAAAAAAAAAAATGCATAATTACGGTTCCAAACTTATGACCATATTCTGACTGCTCATACACGCACATTTTTTTCACACTTAAAATATTTTGTGACACAAATTATGATCATTATATTAACAATAATAACAATAAATTTGCGTGATTCATGGAACTACCTATTCCAATTTAAAAACTTTCATCAAAAAATCCCCCTTCGAAACTTTCACTCCATTACACCAAGTGCATAATTACAGAAAAATATTGTTTATGTATGTTTACTTTCAACAAAACACTAAAATTTCTTTCGTTTTATTAAATGATCAATGTATCACAAACGCGGATGTGGAATTTTCCTATGGACTTCACACGGAACATTAACCGCCATCCTATTATTAAAACTTCAAGCAACCATCCGCGCCATCTAGTTCATTTTATGAGTTATTCAACGTTATCTTTACATAATTTTATGCAACTTTATCTTTCTTTGACTTTGTGTCAAGTTATAAAGTGAAGAAAGGTCACCATTTAGAAAACTATGGAAAATTTAACCAAAAAAAGGGAAATTTTGTTATTGTTGCTGGGAAATTTGTCTCAGAAAATCTGTAAACGCTGCTTATACTGTGATAATGGATCTTACATTGTGGTTTGCATAGGTGCCGACTTTTAATTTCTCAATGAGTGCGCACGCCTCGGCACTATCGTCCCATAGTCTTTTTATTATTATTATTATTATTATTATTATTATTATTATTATATTATTATTATTATTATTATTATTATTAGTAGTAGTAGTAGTAGTAGTAGTAGTAGTAGTAGTAGTAGTAGTAGTAGTAGTAGTAGTAGTAGTAGAAAAAGAAGATCCAAATTCTATCTGCGAGGCAAGAAAGATTATCAAGAGCTGTTGAAATAAAATAAACAGTGAAATTATTTTTAAATTGCAAAAGCTAAAAAAAAAAAAATACTTTATTGTAATTTATGTTAGCACGATTTTCTAAACATAATATTGAACAAAATTTCTAAACATTAAGATTTTGTTTGTGAATTTTAAACGTGTTTAGCAATATTGGCCACGATAAGGATACAGAAAATTAAAATAATAATAATAATAATAATAATAATAATAATAATAATAATAATAATAATAATAATAATAATAATAATAATAATAATAATAATAATTACAGTCAAACCTTTAGAACATTTGTGGATAATTTTAATGAAAATAGAAAATGATTCAACTGTGTTGTACTTTACGTAAAATATTTTACATTTTTCAAAACATAAATTAACAACATAAACAAAAACTTCCAAAACCACACTCAGATTGTTATTATCGTTGTAATGTTATATCGTTCTAGCATCGATATGGATCCCTATATAAAATTTAACCTGAGATCATACGCACTATAATTTCTTTTTATTATCCACAGCATAAAAGTGTAATTTCGAAGTAAATTCCAACGCAAAAATTCGATAGGTTGATAAAGTTCTTCTCGGGCAATCAGCCAGGTGAAAACTGGTGGATAGGCCAACGTTTCGAGAGCTGTTATCGTCCTCGTCATCAGGGCAATTTTGTAGAGATCAGCGGATATAAGTAATATATACTCTGGGCTGGAGAAAATGCTGGTTCCTGATTGGCTGAAAATGCTGGTTCCTGATTAGCTGGTTCAATCTGAAAAACTGGAGCTGTGATTGGCTGGCTATGTTCCGTAGTCCGTGCTATTGATTGGCTGAGGGTTACCTGGATGTTTGTGTGTCGTTTTCTTTGCTATGGTACTGATGACCGGGTTCCACAGCCCAGAGTATATATCATGGGCGTCTCTGGCGGGGGGGACGGGGGGGACGCGTCCCCCCCAATATTTTGAAGTGACATAATCTAAAATTCCGCTGAGATACTAGCAGTTAGGTCATTTCCTTTGATGTCCCCCCCAAATTTTACATGCCAGAGACGCCAATGGTATATATTACTTATATCCGCTGATCTCTACATAATTGCCCTGATGACGAGAACGATGACAGCTCTCGAAACGTTGGCCTATCCACCAGTTTTCACCTGGCTGATTGCCCGAGAAGAACTTTATCATATACGCCGCCAGGAAAGCTTCAAATCTTAATTCGATAGGTGTTCAACACCCACATAGTCGATGCCTATGGTGGTTTGTGCACCCGCTAATCAGAGACGTAATGGTTCATATTCAAAAGAGTACAACAAAAGTACACTGAGAAAAATCCGTTCTCCGGACAGCGGTATATTGAACAAATATACGGAATCCTCTTGCTTATTATAGAAATCAGTATGGAGCATATGTTATCCGTATGCTACAAACGCACTGTCCTTAGATGTTACATCATGCCGTTGCAGAATGTCTGACATCTAACAGTTTTCCGTATATCACATGCATATACTTATGTTACCTTCGTCAGCTATATGTTATATACGTCCATTTGTATGTGAGATCCTGACCGCCTAGATTGTTTCATATGGAAAGTACATATAGATGGAACACTTATACAGAAAGTATTATAAAACATGCGTTTTCAGTTATACGTCTGTTGTACGTTAAGTCCAAAAACTACAGGAATTACGCATGTAACCTATCTTTTTAAGTACGCCACCTACAACTTTTTTTCTCAGTGTATACAACATATATCCACCTAATATTTTTATCAGTGGCGGCCCGTGACTCGTAAATTCTGCATGACTCGCGCGGTGCACAATAAGGTAAATATTATCCTTGAGATTTCCAAGGATTTAATTTTCTGATAGACTGTATAGCTAATAGAATATTACTCTGACCCATTGGGTTGAGGTGTACATATTTAATGCAGGAATTCGGGTGCTTTCACTTTGATACATAAATGTGTCCATAAAACATGTTGTCTATATACCTTGTTATTATCATTCGAAAGCTTATTTTCTGCACATTGTAGTACATTAGGGTATATAGGAAATATATCTGCACTTTCATCTATTTTGAAGCCTCTTGAGACAATAAGGACGCAAGAACACGATTGTCACAATACCTGTTTCAACGTATTTAAACTTGGTTGCGGAACACTTGAAATATCGATGACTATGCGGGACAAATTAAGACAGTGTGAGCGAATATGCAGGGCAAGTCAAAATGATGGACTCGATTTCAGAAATTTAGTCTGTTAAATCTAATAAACAAATGTTATAGTCTGTGAAATCTAATAAACATATGTTATAGGCTGTGAAATCTAATAAACATATGTTATAGTCTGTGAAATCTAATAAATGGAAATTTAGTCTGCGAAATCTAATAAACATATGTTATAGTCTGTGAAATCTAATAAACAGAAATTTAGTCTGTGAAATCTAATAAACATATGTTATAGTCTGTGAAATCTAATAAACAGTAATCTAGTCTGTGAAATCTAATAAACATATGTTATTGCTTATAATCTAATAAACATATTTAACACGGCAATGGTTAATTTTATATAACCCATATTTGATGGGAAGAGAATGGCTGAAAATCAACATGAGAAATACCATTTGTTTATGAAATCCATAACATTCCATAATTTAAAATCCATATATAAACAACTTCATTTTTTAAAAAGAAATTCCAATCACTCGCCGCGCCGAGTCAATCGCATCAATATAAGACCGCCACTGATTTTTATAGTCCAGCGGATATTAAATTAAATTCATGCCAGAAGAAGCATATACGAGTATGGGTATATATTATACTTTTCAAAACGGTCGAGCGAATATGTATAAAAAAAAATCTAGCATTACACTGTTGCCAGCTGCTCCTGATTCAAGCTCTGATCATGGTGTGGAGCCTACGTTAAATAGTAGATCGTGCTCTTTATGATCTAGACGGTGTATAAGAACACTAAAACTCGAAAGTTGGTAATATGGGGACTTAGTGGCTCGGTAGTAGAGTGCTTACCTCTGGTGCGTGGATCCCTATTTCGATTCCCGGCCAAGTAAGCTTGTGGTGGACAACACCGAGTCCGTGGGTTTTCTCGGGGTATTCCATTTCCCTCCCATATTTTCATTCCACCAATTCTTCCATCATCGTTCAATTGCTTTAATCATCGTCTTTCTTAGCCTAAAGGGTGTAACTGAGGAACGTCTCACTTAAAACTTTCATTTTCACGTAATTTTCTAATTAATTTGGAAAGAATCAACGTTAAATAAAATTGTTGCTCATTTGTTTATCAATGGTAGCAGCTTGTGGTGGACAATGTTAAATAAAATCAATAAAATTGTTGCTCATTTGTTTATCAATGATAGCAGCTTGTGTTGGACAATGTTAAATAAAATCAATAAAATTGTTGCTCTTTTGTTTATCAATGATAGCAGCTTGTGTTGGACAATGTTAAATAAAATCAATAAAATTGTTGCTCTTTTGTTTATCAATGATAGCAGCTTGTGTTGGACAATGTTAAATAAAATCAATAAAATTGTTGCTCTTTTGTTTATCAATGATAGCAGCTTGTGTTGGACAATGTTAAATAAAATCAATAAAATTGTTGCTCTTTTGTTTATCAATGATAGCAGAACCACACTGGAATAAGGAAAAGTCAATTTGAATGCCACATTCTTGTCACGTGCTAACACATTAGTATGTTTTCTCTGATATAATTTTCTTTTTGATTTACTAGCTAGTATAACTGTGGAAGCTAAAGTGAAAATTTGTTTTCCCCATTTTCTTCAGTTTGAGTAATCAAATAAAAAAACATGAGATAGAAAACAAAGATAAAGGTGTGTATTTAGACCCCAAAATGCAATCATTATATCTCTTCGATATCTGTTCCACTCTCATAGCTGTTACATATGTAACATCCTAGTAGCTTATGTAGAACGTAACGAGGCACAAGACTGAGAAGAAAGACTAGATAACTCCCCGTGTACACGGATGGTCAGTGACCAATGACCAAGTGAATGGACTCCTCAATATTTCACTTCCGAAAAAGAAAGGAACTTTCTTTTACTAATGGTCAAGCATGAAATTAATGGGTAATGGATCACAGATAACCATAGTATGTATGCAACTTTAAAAAGCATTATCATGTTACAGTTATATGGTCTGTCAGATGTATAGTTTGTTTGCTATACTGTTGATAAAACATTAAATGCTTCCTTTCCTCTACACAATGATATGAGGGATTTTCAACGTTGCCCACGTTCATAGCAATACACACAATCAGACTCATAAATAGAGTTAGGATTTTTAGTTGCTAACTTTTCTTTTAAAAAAGAAAGAAAGAAAGAAAGAAAAGAAAAAGAAAAAAGAAAAAGAAATGAAAAAAATGAAATTTTTGAGTTTTACGTCCCACGGTTATGCCGGTTAGGCTAAAGGAGACGGTGATGATGAGAGATGAATGAAATGGTGGAATGAAGAAAGTGGGAGGAAACGGGAGAACCCCGAGAAAACCCACGCACACGGTGTTTGTCCACCACAAAGCTCACTTGGCAGGAGCAGGGTTTGAACCCAAGACCCCAAGCACCAGAGGTGAACGCTCTACCACTGAGCCACCGCGGCCCCCCCAAAAAAAAGAAAGAAAAAGAAAAACGAGTTCTCTGAAAGTATCTGATGTGTCAAAAATTGCTTATATTTAGAAATACATAGGGCATGGTGGCTCAGTGGTAAAGCGTTTACCTCCGGTCCGTAGGGTCCCTGGTTTGATCTCCGCTTAAGTAAGTCTGTTGTGAATAACATCGTGTCTGTGGGCTTTCTCGGAGTACTCCCGTTTCCTTCAATATTCCCGTTTCCCTCTGGTGCTGGGGTTCTTGGTTCCATCCCAGCTCGTGCCAAGTAAACTTTGTGGTGGACAAACACCGTGTGTGTGGGTTTCCTCGGGGTTCCCCCGTTTCCTCCCACTTTCTTCATTCCACCATTTCACTTATTTCTCATAATCACCGTCTCTTTTAGCCTAACCGGCATAAACGTGGGACGTAAAACTGAAATATTTCATTTCACTCCACTTTTTCATTTCCTTGTCTTTTACTTCTGCACTGAGAAAAATATGTTATCCGGACGGCTGTATATTGTACAAATATACGGAATCCTTATGTTTACTACGAAAATCAGTACAGAGCATACGTTATCCATATGCTACATATTTTTCCCGCTTAGGTGTTACATCATACCGTTACAGGATGTATGACATCTAACAATCTTCCGTATATTACATACAAATACGTATGTTACATACGTCAGCTATATGTTACCTACGTTCATCTGTATGCAAGATCCGATCGCCTATATTAAGTTCTTTCGTTCGTACGGAAGGTACGTTTATTCGGAACACTTATATTGAAAGTACGTATAAACTACACTTTTTCAGTTATACACTTGTTGCAGTTAAGTTAAGAAACTACACGATTTACACATGAAAGCTAGGTTTTAACGAACTCCACATGCGTTTTATTCTCAGTGTGATACTTTTAAATTTTTTTATATCTAAAATTCCCTGGTCATTGTGGATTGAGTGTGCTGTTTCTTGTGTGAGAAGATTGACAATCTCAAGGAGTTTTGTGTTTGCTCTCGATCCAAACAACGAACGTGTGATTTCCAAGACACGAAAACTTCTTTAGTCAGAGAAGATTCATGATACAGACAGAACTGTTTTGTGTTTACAAATATGTGACGACTGCCATTAAAAAAAAAAAAAAACTTGAAACAATAACCCTTCGAAGAAAGAACAATGAATTTTCTACTTCTATGAGATAACTTTAATGCTAGTCTTCAGAAGAAACTGAATATTGTTGGATTTGCAACATCTACTTAGTTCTCATTGCAAGTGAATACGAAATATGGCCCACTGGTCTCTGTAAATATATTCATAGAAATAAGAAAAAAAATCAGTAAACATTTTCTCAAAATTGAGTTGTTTCAGAGATACAGTACAGGCTCCCAAAATGTAGCAAAATGGACTCAGGAGACGAATATATCCATTTTTACTAGCGATAGAACTGAGGCAGCATGTTATCGTCTTAGAGTTGTGTTGGAGGAGATTTGAGGAGATGGCAAAGTGCATTCAAAGTGCACTTGAAAGTGCATTGAAAGTGCATTGAAAGTGTGGATATATTTTGGTGTGATGATCTAATTATAGTTTTGATTATAAGTTGTTAATATTATTGGAACTGTAGACAGAATATCAGATTATTCGTAATCTATGTGAATACTGGAAAATAGTGGATCGATTATGGTACAGCCACGCCACCTAATGTTGTTCCACGGAATCAGAATATATAAATTGACACAACCAGTAGACTTGATTATTATAAAGTTTCCTGGATGTTGCAGATGATCCAAATTCGTCTGGTTGAAGTCCTCCGAAGTACTGTGTCCTACTGCATATTTTTTGAAGAGTTACTGCAGACTAGAGGTCTGCACGAGCCGGAACTTTTAGCCAGGCCCCGGCCCGGCCCGTGAATTTATAATGTGAAGCCCAACCCGAGTCCGAAATATGTTTTAGCATTTAGGCCCGAGCCCGACCTGAGCTCGTGTGATAATCAATTGAGTCCGAAGTAAGCTTGAATTACAGAAACTTAATAATTAACGCATTTTGTATTTTTATTTACAGCAATTAGAGGTTTAATTTTGCAGTTGTGCTTTACAAGTTCTCCACAATGAACGATCCAATATATCTCGTTGTACACTATATTTACAAAGTTAGGCTCGAAAACGCCCGACAAATATGGTTGTATATTTAAAAATTTATGGCCCGAACCCGTCCCGGGCCCGAAGTGATATATGATTTGTAGGCCCAAGTCCGACCCTCGGGCTCTGCCCGTGCCTGTGCAGACCTCTACTGCAGAGACTCCTTATGGCAATGGTCAACTGTGGAAAAACAGATTTAAGGGCAAATCTTCGACGTGGATGATGGAATTCGGTGTCAAATTCAGATAAGACGAGGTAAGTGAACATCAACATTGAATCACAGCCAGTGTTCGAACTGAAAAAAAAAAAAAAGCAGAGACGGTATGTTTTATTAAGATTTTGATTCGACATACCGCCTATCTAAATGTTAAAATACAGTGAGGGTATATTGTCTAAAAGATTGCATTCCTACCTACGTAATGACTGAAAAAAACTGGAGAGCTTCTATTCATTACGGGGCGGGAGAAGGGACATGGAGAGACTTTGATCCCTCGCCAAAAACTTTCTAGATTTTTTTTTAAATATCCACTTACTATAGAGAATACACGAAAATGCTTAAAAATCGAGTTTTTATATTAACAATTTCCTGCGGGAAAGCTCCCAGATCCCCCACTCGACTAAAGGGTATTCCAAACTATACGGGAAGTATCGCTCCCACAGCAGACAACCCCTAAATCTGCTCATGCTCAAAACACTAAATTTATAGAATTATGACAAGAAGACACACATACATACGAAAGAAACAATTCAATATGGCACATCAAAATATAAACTAGATGAACTACTTTGAAGACACCTCATTTTAAAAACAAAAGGTAGGAAAAAGATGTTGATGTTGTCAGCTTGGAAATTATTTCTACACAAGAAATAAATTCTTTTTATGTGCAAAGCTATTCGTCATTTACTGTCTATAAAAATTGATTTGTTAAAGGTATTTAGCATCTACTCTCCCGTGACGATATGTCTTGATGACTTAAAAACTAGAGGTGATATACCTTCATCACTGAAAAATCAGAGGTGATATACCTTCATCACTGAAAAATCAGAGGGATATGCCTTCATCACTGAAAAATCAGAGGCGATATGCCTTCATCACTGAAAAATCAGAGGTGATATACCTTCATCACTGAAAAATCAGAGGTGATATGCCTTCATCACTGAAAAATCAGAGGTGATATGCCTTCATCACTGAAAAATCAGAGGGATATGCCTTCATCACTGAAAAATCAGAGGCGATATGCCTTCATCACTGAAAAATCAGAGGTGATATACCTTCATCACTGAAAAATCAGAGGTGATATGCCTTCATCACTGAAAAATCAGAGGTGATATGCCTTCATCACTGAAAAATCAGAGGTGATATGCCTTCATTACTGAAAAACAAGAGGCGGTACGCCTTCATCACTGAAAAACCAGAGGCGGTATGGCATACCACCGCATACCGTCTCACTTCGACCACTGACCACAGCTATATAGAATCAGGGAGTATGATTATAATGAACCATAAACTTAGAACTTATGACCAAGGGCGCCGATCCTGGGGGGAACAGGGGGGCCCGGGCCCCCCAAAGCTCATGCGGGTACCCTCATTGTATTTGTGAATATACAATATTTGGCATAATTTGAATGCAATTTGTCTTAAAATCCTCATATATATGCCGTCTGCATCTGAATGCCCCCCCCCCCCAAATTTACAGAGAAATCGACGTCCTTGCTTATGACTAGGACTCAATTACTATCGTACACAGGAGACGGCTACAATTACAGACAATTCTTGTCTGTGGCTACAACTCGATCTCACAATTCATTATTGACTGTTGATGACTTGTGAGGTCAGCGTCAGCTTATTACTTCTGTTCTAAGGTTACACCCCACCCTCTTTTGTTTCTGTATGTTATTTTGAGAATAGATGACAATATCGTAGGTGAATCACCTCACGTGGGTGCCGACCGGCTAACAAAGATTGTGCATAGGTCATGTGTCATAATGATTCAGAAGCATATTACATTAATAGTAGTTCAAAGCGAACTATATTTGTCTACCTTTAGACTTGTTTTGTGAGCGAGATAGTGATTTGTAATATTTAACTCTGGCAAGGTGAAAACGACATTTGTAGTAAGTTGGTTTTGTAAATGTAAATGTAATAAGAAGAGAAAATGAGTTCAAGAAGTGGTGCCGCAAAAAGAAAGAACAGGAAGGAAAGAAAAGATTTGAAGAAGGTAAACACTTTAATTTTGTTATATTTTCGTTCTCGGTTTGAACAAGAGGAAAAAATTAGGTAGGCCTTATTCACAGTCGTTTTGGCGCATGATTAGCGCTACAATAAGGGTAGATTAACACATGATTATCGAAGTGTATTCAGAATCTCTGATTAGCACGTAGTAGTTGGCTAAGTTAATCACATGTAACTAATTAAATTAGAGCAGAGGGTACCCAGGTTTCAGTGGCGCAAGCAGGATTTTATTTCGGGAAGGGCCAACATTACCTAGTACAGTAGTCTACAAACGACGTGCTGCACGATCTGATATGGACAAAGTTGAAAGTTTGAATTCTCCCCATCAGAAATTTAGTTTTTTCTATTATTACCATGCCAAGGCCTTAAAATAAAAATTCAAATTCTCAATTATTAAGACGATATTTCGCACGCGATGTCTCATGCCTTAATGCAGATTAAGAGCACTCGTCACACACGGTGCATGTGTGTGTGAGTCTGCATATTTTTAAAGATACTGGACAAATGAGAAGCATAATGATTTTTTTTTTTTGAAAATTTCAACAAAATTTGTCTGCAACGCTGCTGTATAAGATAGGCTAGGTTAGTTTCGGGAGGGGTCTGGGCCCCCCGAGCTCATAGCTGGTTGCGACACTGCCTGGTTTAGCCACAATGAACGTACATTATGAGAATAAAAAGACAATTCTTCGTTCTTTGTTTTAATCTCATCGGGTAACTATGAAGCTGCTATTTAGCCGAGTCCTCTACAATAGAACTGTTTCTTAAAGTGAACAGTGAGAGATGAGTAGAAAATTTCTAGTTTTCTGGGGGATACATAGAACTGATCGATAAATTATTTTCCCTTGTAATTACAACATAATCCTTCTATTGTCACTAAATTTAATTGTCTTCTGCTTATTCCTGTCATAAATATATCCCTCGGAAATGAATACGTTAATTATAATCCGATTTCGTAACTAATTATAAGTTGTTGTGATGTCAAATCACAAAGAAAACATTTTGAATTTCGTATTTCTTATACAGTATTTCCACTTTTACAGACTACGCATGCGCACGTCTAAATTTCCGTAGTTACTACATTTTTTCCTTCTCACCCGATGTGTTGGGGTTACATTAGTTAATCATATCCAAGTCCACTTATTAGCTGAACTCCAAGCAGACTCGGAATGCCAAAACGTACACCCTCCTTACTACAAAACTAATGCGACACTAACTAATCGCGTGACTAATGCTTGATTAACGAATTCTCTACGAGCACTGTCCCATTTTTCAAATATAGATGAGTAAAATTAATAATTGATAATCGAAATAAACTTCTGGAAATGTTTGATTTAAAAATCCGGAAATCGGATTAGGTTCTCCACAGAGATGGAGTGGGTCAGTGGGTCAAGTGGGACAAGTTTTCTGGGTGGGTCAGTGGGTCGTGGGTCAACAGCATGTGACCCACTGTGACCCACCACAAACCATGACCCACTCCGACCCACCACCCACCATGACCCACTGCGACCCACCGACTCAGTATGATCTACCGACTCACTCTGCTCACTGCATTGTAGACAGTATCTTCTGAAGACTGGTAAATTTGTCTTCATTTTACTTTCAAGACCTTCATTTCCCTTTCTTTTCCATTTGTTTCCGTCTACTTACCTGAGGTGAGTATATCTAACTAAGTGAAAAATGAACTTCAGGACTTTTGGATATTGATATTTTTAATTGTAATAATAGAATAGGACTTATACTACTACTTGGCTTTCGAGACCTGTGAGTTTTAGAGGAGCTAACACTGGAAAAAATACATTTTTGGATCACTGTAATATATAAATTATTGTATTAAAATTTGAATGTAACTATGTGTGCCTGATCATCACGGTCAAATTACAAAGTCAAATGAAGTTACTTTTGGTATATAGTTAGGCCTTAATCCAAACTGGGATGTTATATTGCTTTCATTATGATGCATAATATCCTAAGGAGGTAGTGAGGAACCGAATTTTTGAGAAAAAAATGAGTATCTCGCAAACCGTTAAACTTACGGAGCTGAAATTCAGTGTATTAACTCCTTATTAAAAATAAACAGAATGTGTCCTAGCATTTAAAAAAAAAATCCTTTATGTGGCGGGGGGGGGAGGGGGACTTTCTATATATGGAAAATTGGTATGATCGAAAACGATCGATGTTATTTAAAAAAAGAAACAAAAAGTACAGTGCTTGGCTTCATATATCCATTGCTTTCTACTATAATAATTGCTGGAGCTTATGTTTATTATATGGAGCGTTTACACCAGAGGGCAATCAACCCATAAAGTTGTGAGAAAAATAGGCATATAATTTGTACCGTAAGCTTAATTACACAGAAATTTTAAGTTTGGATTGTACGCATAATTATAGGAAAAGTTTTACACCTTTTTTCCCCTTTACGTTGGTCTACTTACCTTGATTTGAAACTTTCAAATTTCATCCTTTTTTCCACTAAAAAGTATTGATAATTCAACATTATGATAATTTAATTGAAATTCATAGTAATTTCGCACATGACAAACAGCAGTGTGGTAATTGAAGGGGGAACAAGAAGGGAAATTCCCATTCACCTCTGAACACTTTCCAGGAACCTGGTTCCCTTTCGCTTTCTAGACGGGGTAGGGAATTTGGTAATGGCATCAAATCTTCATGTGTAATTACAAAAATTAAATTTATAAACAAATAAGAAATCATCAGTTTATCAGGCTTTAATTGATAATTTATTCACAAGATTCCCTATCGAAAGAGTGGTAGATGAAGTTTCTGTTCTCGACATTGCCAACTGACATGGTCGATATGGAAAAGATGTTGTATGGTGATAGATAGAGATACTTTTTGCTGAGTATTTCAAAACTGACCAAGAAAAATCGTCATCAGACTTAAGTCTAACAAGCAGATTATCGATGAGGAGTTGCAGAAATCGGGTAGAAGTATTATCAATTTCCACGACAGAGTGCGAACGGGGATTTCCCCTTATGAATTTACAGATGACTGATATTAGAAATAGACTAAGTGCTCAAACATTATCTAACTTGTTGTTCATCAATGTTAATGGCCCACTTCTAGACAAGCTCAAAGTAGACGAGCTAGTTATTTCTTGGCTGAAGGATGGACATCATTCCGCTGCGGATGATTTACCACGAAAAAGTTACCAACAGGAAATAAACCCGATTTCAAATTTGTTTTAAGGTGGAAAATTACGAATTATGGAAAATGTATACTTATATTACTAATGGCTTATTTGTGTTATTCAACTTTGTACCTAATTATTAGTAAGTCTCTTCTTTGCTTTAGGTAAACTAACTTGAATAAATATTCATAATAATTGAAATTATGCATATTTGTAACTTAAATTTAACGTGGTGTTTTAGTGATTACACAAATTACAATTATGAGCATACTTTATGGAGATGCTCTCACATAGGGTACCCGAGCACCTTTATGCACTATGAAAAACTGATTTTTCAAGTCTTTCGTGACCAAAATAGTGTGAACTGAGAAACCATAACCTTTTCCATATTTTACAGGAGTATTTTCCTGCGAATAGAAGTTTCTTTTGAAATGCGTTCAGAAATTAACACTTGCAAGAATACTCTCTTAGTACAAGTATATTTTAGGCTCACACTAATTTCCCCCCACTGTTTCAATTTCCTCACTGACAAACACTTTACCATTTTATATCGTAAAGGCCAGATCCACCGTTATTGTAACACAGTGGTGCTTGAGCGATTGACTAGAAATTCAAACTCCGATTAATGCAGTGTTGGGAAGTAACGTAACGCAAGTAACGTTTCCTAGTAACGCGTTACATTTTATCCAAAGTAACTGTAACGGTAACGCGTTACAAATTTTTAAGTAACGTACCTAGTTTGCGTTACTTTTTTCGCGTTACATTTCGGATGAGTAACTACAATATATGTATATTATTTTTCGGAAACAAACGTTTCTTTCCTGTAAGTGAATTTCTCGGAATGGAGCAATGGAGCATGAACGATGTCACTGAACGACAGTCAGTCACCGGCACTCAAAGAATCAGATAAGATCATAGTACCACTTGCTGTTTTTTGGAAGATGAGGACAGCCTCAGGGAAATCACGTGTACTGATTGCAAGCACCTGGAAAGTTTTGTCATAGATTTTGACAGCTCCAATCCATTCACTGAGTGAACTACGAGTGCAATTGTACCGATAGTCTATTTTACTTTGATTGGTGTTGTTTTTATAAAGATGGAGAACGAAAATATTTTACCATTCGAACATTTGAAAGATACTTCTTCAAAAAAGCTTAAGATGATAGTGGACAGAATTTAAAAGTAAAGTGGTGCCCCGGCGGGAGATTTTGTCAACAACTAGGGTGCCATAATTAACGATATAGAGTAAGGGGTTAATATGAATAAACTGTGTTCTGATGAGCAGGCCTACTTTAATACTAGAAAATAGTTTGTTGATGGTTTGCAATATTTGAGTTCTTTCAGATCAGTTTGCAGATCCTAGAGTCCCGTGGATTACAGAGTTTGGAACAACTAGCTTTAAAAAGCATGTATCGATTTTAGAATTACTGGCAAGTTTTGATTCACCCTCAGTTCATGTTTTCTCATTTTATTAGTTGTAGTGTATTGTTTCTCAATATTCTGTATTTTCAATATACATAACAACATTGTTATTATTACATAATTAGTTTAGCAAAAGAATAATAAGCAATCATTTTTTCTAACGCATATTGATGGGCAAGAGTCGAGCTAAAACTCGACTCAGATTCAAGTCGAGTTTTGAGTTGAGTCGAAGGTAATATTGTCGAGTCTAGTTCCGAGCCGACTCACTGTTTTTGGCGTCTAGTTTCGAGTCAAATTGAGTTTGATAAATGGTTCGCTCGTTTTAGCTCGTTTTGAAATCTGGCCTGATTACACTGGAAAGCGAAAGCCGTGAGAAATGTAAGCTAAGCAGTAATATGGGATACTTTTAGTGTTGCTCACGAAAGGGGACATTGCTCGCATCTCTTCTCGTCTCAATATCGAGACCACAAGAGATTTTTTGTAACAAGCTCAGCTCGGCTCGGCTCGGCTCAACTTGAGCCGATGCCTCGAGCCGGCTCGCTTGGGGTGAACCATCGGCTCGAGCTGGCTTGGTTGGGATGAGCCATTTGCTCGGTTCGGCTCATCTAGGCCGAAGGCTCTAGCCGACTCGGTTGAGTGAGCTGTTGACTCGGCTCACTTCTCGGTTCGGGTCGATAGTGAATGAGCTGTGAGCCGATCTGCTCGAGTCGTTGACAATTCTAAACCCGGGCCGACAGTTTTGAAGATATTTGGCCAGTGCCCTATAACTTTTAACAATGCCCGAATACTCAACCTAGACCCTCAACCAAAATTCAGAAGCTCGTGAACAATGTCCTTGACTCCTAGACTTCACGACTACCGAGGTTGGCAATCAACTAGTTTTTTAGTATTCAAATACAAACCGCCTACCTTTCATCTTTAAACACAGTGTTATTATAATTAATAATAATAATAATAATAATAATAATAATAATAATAATAATAATAATAATAATAATAATAATAATAATAATACTGTAATAATAATAATAATAATAATAATAATAATAATAATAATAATAATAATAAAAATTTTTGTAGTATTAGTATCATTGATAACCTATATTGTCTATGCAAGATAGGGCCTACTTGAAGAGAGTACACGAAACTACACACCAGACTTGGCTCGATTCCGCTTGAAACTCGACCCGAATTCGAGTCGAGTTGGAGGAAATTTTTCGAGCCGAGTTCTCGAGTCGAGCTCAAAGATGTCTGTTTCTAGTCGAATCGAGTTTCAAAGAAAACCCGCCCATCCTAGAGTGACCAGATTCTAACAAACGAAAAGCAGGACACAAGTATAATAGTATATGGTAGTTTGCTGCGTCGGCAATACGCATATTCTTATTTCATTTAATGTTAACCTTAAGTTAATCAACATTTTTTTTAAGAAAAAGAAGAAGCACTGAACTAAAGTATTCCAGGAATTCAACATAACTCCAAATGCTTTGATGAATGACAAAGTGAAACTTCGTGTTGGGCTAAAAAAAAAAAAAAAAAAAAAAAATCGAAGCGTGGTATTATTTTAAGATCATCACTATCATAAGTTAAGAAACAAACTTTTCCTACCTTACCGATATCTCAACAAGCCCTTCTCAGTAAAAGCAATGTATTGTAAAAAATGGTTTGTTGATTCTTCTCCGTCCCTAGTCTTTTGAGGAGTGTTAAAAGAATACAGCGGTTCATTATTCAGGAAAAGAGTGCCTTTGATTCAAAATATTGTGAATAAAGAATGAAACATTAAGATATTGCAAATGAATTAACTCTGGACATTTCGACGAACATTTAAAAGAAGGATATTTCTCGATTTTCTAGGCGCCTTCGCAACACGCAAGACAGCTCTTTGAAAAACAGTACTGTACTGCGAAAATCAGTACGTCTGATCACCGTAGCCCATTCCTATGAGTAACGCAGTATGGCATTTTAGTCAATGTTACATTATATGAAAATATTCATATGGCTGTCAAGTAAAAATTTGTCCTTGCATTTACATAAAGCAATTCAGAACGTGCAATAATAATAATCATAATAATAATAATAATAATAATAATAATAATAATAATAATAATAAAATAGCGGTAGTAATAGTAGTACGGAAAATTGAAGTAATAAGATTTTTTCACATATTCAAAGTTTCGGACCTAAAAGTAACGCGTTAGTAACGCGTTACTTTCGAAGTAAAGTAACAGTTACTTTTTTGGGACAAGTAACGCGTTAGTAACGCGTTACATTTTAAGAGAAAGTAAAGTAACTTGTAACGCGTTACATTTTTACAAGTAACTTACCCAACACTGGATTAATGACAATTTCAGTCTTGTTTTATTACAAGTGTAAACTCTTTAGTCAGTACAGAAGAGGCCGTGGATCGTGTTCAGAGTTGATGACGATGGATTTTGGTGAGTCAGAGTAGGTCACAGTGGATGAGAGTGGTTCATGGTGGGTGGTGGGTCACGGTGGGTCAGAGTGGGTCACGGTGGGTCATTGGGTCGTGGGCCACGGTGGGTGGTGGGTCAGTGGGTCGTGGATCAAGTTTTCATTGACCCACGCCAACTCTGGTTCTCAAAACTAAAAACCTAATTTCAATTTTCAAAACCGAAAAACCGATTCGGGTTTCAAAACCGAAAATCAACTTTCAGATATTTGATTTTGAAAAAAAAATGTAATGAAAAATGAACAGCACTACTTTGTACTTACTAACCATGGTTCAATTAAACTTTATAAAAATATAGTCTAACATTATTATTTTTTTAAGTACCTGTTGTGCAGGTCCCAGCATCTGGGATCCATAAGGGCCGTCCCAAACCAAAAAATAACATCTCAAGAAATTTTCCGAATTTCTTAATGTCTCTGCAGAAATGATGACTGCAAGATAATTTGGATACGAACGTGAGCTTCCTAAAGTGGTATCAATTTCTCACTATATTTTTAGCGTATCTTTCAGCAGCGAGGCTATATGAAACGTGGACCTATAGCTTAATGTGGAATCCGAATCACATGAGCTCCTGCTGTGAGTCATTGCATTTATGGATCGATTTTTTAAAATATCTACTACCAGTATTTCAGAAATAATTCGAGAAAATCTCAGGTAAGGGCATTCGTTAATTTTTGATGCACTTTTCACGGATATGCCCATACCCTAGGTGCCGCTAGGGTCCCGCTAGGATATCCACCTCCCTCCCCCCCAAAATTAAAAGCTTTTCAAAAAAGAAAAATGGCTGAATTTTGCATCTGTGACAAATGAATGTAGTATCGTTCAAATCCCTGATTTATTCTGACCATAACGATGTATGAACTATGAATCTAAGATATTAAGATATGTACAGAAGCTTTCCAAGCGAAGATCTATAGGTTTCAAATGTGCTAACAGTGAGTCAATGAAATGCCAATCCTGCACGCAGCGAGTTTTAATAGTACATAGTTCTACTGCACTTCGATAGATGGCTCTAGTAGCTAGGTGGTGACAGAGAGAATGGAAGTTACGTGAGTAATGCCATAGCAGATTTTATGGGGATTTCATGATATTGTTTCGCACATCTCGATTGGCTAATTGTCTGTTTCAGTGTTCTCCATCGGCCATTTCGTTTTCGTTTAAAGAATGGGACATATGTTAAGTTAAAACTTGCCATTACGGCGTTATTACTGAAACATTAATTTATGAAGTGTTAATAATAGGCCCGTACTCGGGGGGGACTAGAGGAGGCAATGTCCCCTTAATTATTTTTTTTTTGCCTCCTCTAGATTATTTTTCATTCCCTCTCAACTTCAAATGGAACAGTTATTTCAGTTTAACGTCGCACGATTATGCCTTTTCGGCTAAGCGAGACAACTGATTAAGACAAATAAATGACGATGGACAAATGTTGGAATGCGGAAGTGGGAGAAAACGAGAGTACCACGAGAAAAACCACGGACACGATGTTGTCCACCACAAAGTTACTTGGTCAATGATCGAACTTGGTATCCCACGCACCAGAGGTAAGCGCTCAAAATTAAACAACCGTGCCCCTTAAGTCTCAGTAAAATCGTATAAAGTTTGCGATCATTATTGTAGAACAGACAGACGGACGGATACGGAATAGAAATGCGGTTGAGTCGAATGGCAGAAACTATGGTCACCTCCAAAGATGTTATAAAATAGAGGATCTGCCCATATGTATCTTTATGATATGAACTCAGTGAAGCCAAAAAACAACCGAGCATCGTCTTAGCCGGCAGGTCTGATTGGCTATTTTCGTTTCTGCCATGATTGTTGGCTCGAAACATTGCAATGTTAGTGGCGTGGATTGGGTAGAGTAAGTGTGGCGAGGCTGTGACGTATGGCTTCACGATTTTGTTGTATGGGGAGATCCTCTATTTTATAACATCCTTGGTCACCTCAATCAGAAAAACAGAAAGAAAGAAAAATAGGGAAAGGAGGATAGAAAGAAAAGGTGAGAGAGGGGGAAGAAAGAGAGAGAGAAAGATTCTTTCTTTCTCTCTCTCTCTGATACATATAAAGTACAGTTATATATAAAGTTGGTTCGCTGCTTGCTTGAAGTTGGGTTAGTTTTCAGTACCAAGACTAAGGCAGTACATGTATACATATATATCTTCCCTTAATAACGCCACTACTAGCTACTTTCCCGGATTTACGGAGAAAAAAAAAAACAATTTTCTACTTTGCAATGATTACGTCAATGAATTATGAACAATGGCATTCATATCCGTGTTTATAAGTTTCTCTGACACTAAAACGTGCTTTTCAGTGGTTTTCTAAATATAAGTGATATTACTTATGCCTTTTTTATTTACTAAATGCAACCTGAGAGAAGTAATGATTTATATTACGAAGCCCAATCGTATGATGTGTTGTTAAATTTTTCTGTAAACAGTCCCCATGCGTTATCAGAAAAGCACCTCTGTATTTTAATGCAACAAACATACTATGAAGCTGGTGAAATGAGTTTTTCATTTTCAAATGATATTGCGAATGTGAAAAAAAGGAAGTTAAATTTTGGAAATCAACAGATTACTGATTGCTTGACTTTTACAGTAGTGTTGTCTATGAGACGCAGTGATGCCAACCTCAAGCGTTATAAAATCACATCTCGAGAGACAAAAATTCCCATTGTCTTCTTGAATTTCCCATGTTATGTTAATTACATTAATATATTGTATAGTGTAAACAAACGTGTGGAAAACGAGGCAAGATATTAGTTTTGTTGGAAAAGTATAGACCTAGAGGGTCAATGCAGTGATAAAAATTTGAAAGAGAAAGTAGTTTTCCAAATTTTGTAGTTATCTATACCCTAACCCTTTCACTACCAGTTTTTTTTCGGACTGAGAAACATTAATATATGGTTACTTAAGTTATTTTCAAACGTATAAATATAATTTTAAAAAACAGTTTCCGCCGTTTCTATTTTTACGTGGGACCTACAGATGATGATCAGAAAAATGGAAACACCTGTAGTTGGCAACACGTCAGATGTATGGGTTGGCAGTGGTGTCGTGGCGCCCGCAGCGCCGGACCGCTGGTGGTGATGTGTTAGGTCGGTCTCCATACAACGTCAAGCGCAGTGGAACAGCAGTGTCCAGTGGCTGCAGCAGACGGAGGTAGTGTAAAATGGGAGACTCTCAGATTTTCAAAGAGGGCAAATTATTGGTGCGCGGTTATACCCCTATGTGGAGTGAGTGTGACGGCAGTGGCTACTGTGTTAGGTGTGTCGCGTGGGACAGTGTCGTAGGTGATGACGGCCTATACAACACACGGGAAAACCACATCGGGGAAGCGGAACAGTGGGCGGAAGAAAATCATGAGTGACAGGTCACGCCGGGTATTAAAGCGCATTGTCACGCAGAACCGTCGTGCCACTGCGGAGCAAGTGACGGAGAAACTCAATCAGCACCTCCCCCACCCTGTTTCGACAATCACAGTCTGCCGCGAATTACATGACATGAACTTACGGGATCGTGTTGCACGGGCCAAACCGCTCATCAGGGACCATGACGCTTTCGCACGCCGCAAATGGTGCCGCGACCATGCAACTTGGGCCGTCGAGGACTGGAAACGTGTGATATGGTCGGATGAGTCATCCTTCACCCTATTCCCAATCACGGGCCGTGTTTATGTGTGGAGAACGCCCAAAGAAGCTTATGATCTGCAGTGTCTCCGCCCAACTGTGAAACATGGCGGCGGCTCGGTGATGTTGTGGGTCGCCATATCATGGTTTTCATTGGGTCCTGTGGTCACACTTAGCGGACGAATCACTGCCAACAATTATGTCGCAAGTTTAGGAGACCACTTGCATCCTATGGTCCGGATGTTGTTCCCGGACAATGACGCCATCTTCTAGGATGATAATACACCCATTCACACAGCTGGCGTTGTTCCAGCGTGGTTTGAGGAACATCGGGATGAAGTTCAACACCTCCCCTGGCCCGCCCAATCCTTAGATCTCAACATAATTGAACATCTGTGGTCCGTCTTGGAAAGAACTGGCCGATGCCCTGCACGAGGAATGGTGTAAAATTCTACTTGCTACCATTCACGACCTTTATGCCTCCATCCCACGTCGCATCAAGGCTGTTCTGAAGGCGAAAGGTGGCCCGACACCATATTAATCTGGTAAGTTGCAATTTCGTTCAGGTGTTTCCATTTTTCTGATCACCATCTGTATATGTCCCAGTGGTAGTGACATGAATGATCATCTTATATTTTCAATTATGATACGTATATTGTCAGAAAAATAATTAGGTCGTATTTATGATTACAAATATTTTACATTTCGGCATCATTTTTCAAATGACAGTCCATGCAACCACTGCTTCATCACTAGTACCTTGTTCTTCACTTTCATCTGTTCTATTATCACCACGTTCACTTCCACCGCTGTCTATTTGATCATGTTCATAGGAATTCTGTAAACCATTAGCAGGCTTCTCTTTACCAGTGGAACATCGATTCATAGCAATAACATGCGGTAAATTACCAGGGGTCCTCTGAGATTATATCGTGGGACACATACCCTATGTGATCAAAAGTATCCGGACACCTGGCTGAAAATTACTTTCAAGTTCGTGGCGCCCTCCATCGGTACTGCTGGAATTCAATATGGTGTTGACCCACCCTTAGCCTTGATGACAGCTTCCACCCTCGCAGGCATACTTTCAATCAGGTGTTGGAAGGTTTCTTGGGCAATGGCAGCTCATTCTTCACGGAGTGCTGAACTGAGGAGAGGTATCGATGTAGGTCGGTGAGGCCTGACACGAAGTCGGTGTTCCAAAATATCCCAAAGATGTTCTATAGGGTTCAAGTCAGGACTCTGTGCAGGCCAGTCCATTACAGGGATGTTATAGTCGTGTAACCACTCCGCCACAGGCCGTGCAGTATGAACAGGTGCTTGATCGTGTTGAAATATGCAGTCGCCATCCCCGAATCGCTCTTCAACAGTGGGAAGCAAGAAGGTGCTTAAAACATCAATTTAGGCCTGCGCTGTGAGAGTGCCACGTAAAACAACAAGGGGTGCAAGCCCCCTCCAAGAAAAACACGACCGCACCATAACACCACCATCTCCGAATTTTACTGTTTGCACTACACACGCTGACAGATGACGTTCACCGGGTATTCACCATACCCACACCCTGCCATCGGATCGCCACATTGTGTACCATGATTCGTCACTCCATACAACGTTTTTCCATTGTTCAATTGTCCAATGTTTACACTCCTTACACCAAGCGAGGCGTCGTTTGGCATTTACCTGCGTGATGAGTGGCTTATGAGCAGCCACTCGACCATGAAATCCAAGTTTTCTCACCTCACGCCTAACTGTCATAGTACTTGGAGTGGATCCCGATGCAGTTTGGAATTCCTGTGTGATGATCTGGATAGATGCATGCCTATTATACTTTACGACCCTCTTCAACTGTCGGCGGTCTCTGTTAGTCAACAGACGAGGTCGGCCTGTACGCTTTTGTGCTGTACGTGTCCCTTCACGTTTCCACTTCACTATCACATCAGACACAGTGGACCTAGGGATGTTTAGGAGTGTGGAAATCTCGTGTACAGACTTCTGACACAAGTGACACCCAATCACCTGACCACGTTCGAAGTCCGTGAGTTCCGCGGAGCGCACCATTCTGCTTTCTCACGATATCTAATGACTACTGAGGTCGCTGATAATGAGTACTTGGCAGTAGGTGGCAGCACAATGCACCTAATATGAAAAGCATATGTTTTGGGGATGTCCGGATACTTTTGATCACATAGTGTATGTCCCAGTGGTATTGAAAGGGTTAAAGATATGCTGGCTTTTAAAAAAAAAAGCTAAAAACGCCATTCTTTCTAAAACGTTTACGATAGTCAATATACATCCTTCTCTGCTCAATTGTCGCTCAGTGGAAGTGTAGGGGCAGATTCGTGGGGGACGATCGAGGCGCTTACCCCTTCAGAAGAGGAAACTTTCTTATTTTATATATAAATAAAACCTATTCCAGAGTTTGGGGCTTTTGAAAGTAGCTCTAAGTAGCAGTATTACAACCCACCCAGAAGTCCGTCCTGGATCCGCCCCTGGCTCGTCGTTACTATTTCAGCGAGCAACAATGGAGCATAAGGAAGCACTTTTCAAAGTATGGTATTTTTGTCGTTTTAAATGTTAGCATATCAACAAGCTATAAAGAACTGCGAAATTTGGAACGCTACTTTCTCTTTCAATTTTTTGTTACTGCATTAACCCTTTATCTACACTTTCCAAGCAAAACGAATTTCTTGCTTCACCTTCCACACTTTTGTTTACACTATGCAATATCTATATCAAATTGTATTTTTTATTTCAATTTTATTATAATTGATTTGACATATCATCAAGGGCGACCATCAGGGAGGCAAGGTGACCGCTTGCCCCCTCTAGAGGAAGTTGTACTTCGGAAGATCGAAAACCCAATAGATTTTTAAGAATAATTACAGCAAAATTTGAGACTACATTTGAAATGTCGCTAATACTTGCCCCTCTACAAGCCACAACATGGGCGCCCTTGCATATCATCTGCAGTAGCTATCTCTCAGACCTCGATTCAACTGTTGTCAAATTTGGTGGATTTGTATACTGGACATACATACATACATACATACATATTTCCAATTTCCATGCCACGAAAATGCGATGTTCTGAGATATGCAAGAACAACACGCATGCTTCGACAAATAGGATTCTCCGTGGGTGAAGGATTAGCCTTGAGGCTTCATGATATAGAAGTTCTGGGTTCGAAACCCGTCTACGAGAGCTGTGATTCTTTTCTTAAATTTTTCATTCCTCAAATGTAATCATTTGATGCTCCGAAAAGAGTTCTCCACCTTCATTCGACAACTGCGGGTGTGATGTTCGCAGGTTCGACTAAGAAACCTTGATACTTCTGCTTCACAAAATCGTAATTTTTCTTAGAATATGAATACTGTCCGATAATTTGTTTCTGCAATTCTAATTTTGCATGTATGAAGGCATTCCTCTCTGTTCTCATATTTTAATTTCTCTCTCTCTCTCTCTTTCTATCTTTCTCTGGCATAACTTTGATGAAACACATACGTTTAGTAATTGTAAGTCGTAACTTACGTGTCTACTTTAGTTTATACTCCAGGTAATACTGTCTTTTTGAGAAATCCTTCTTTGTTCGGAAACGGCTCAACGACATAAAATCACTTTACATGTAGTGAACCTGAAGAACACATTGTAACGCTCGATTCAAAAATCTCTCCAGGCGAATTTCTATCTGAAGAAGTATATTACGTCACAACAGCAATGACTTGACAAAGTCTGCTTTAGATGAAGCAAAGGGAGCGGGAGGAATTGATAACCAGACGCAAAAATCATCATAACTACCAGGATGTAAGTTGGGTTGCCTATGCACCTGCAAAACAACGTGTTGTAGCCACTTTAGTAGCAAAGTCTTGTATCAGTTTCTCTGGTGCTATCTGTACCTGTTATTATATAATACCACACAGACGACCGCATACCATGGGTATTCGCTCTTCAGTAGAGTACACTTTCGCAGATGAGGTCAGATGAGGTCATCTGGGGAAAAAATTAGGAAATGTTAAGTGACTTCACAGACATCCTAAAATAAGCAGTTCACACATGTTTTAAGGTGCACGTTACTCCCATGGGCATCAATGCACATAAAAGTAAGTAGTATTTATAATTACGCATTACAATATTCAAAAAGACATGCACTCAAACAAATAAGTTAAATTATGATATATATATATATATATATATATATATATATATATATATTACGTACTCTTGAAAAACATCCTTTGTTAGTTAATCAACTTTGAGAATATATAAGTATAATATGTGCTTTTGTTTAGAGGTAAAGAAGAGAAAATGGGTTAAGTTCCAAAGTTGGTTGTCCGTTTCTAGCAAAAGTTTGAAAATTTACCGGGCAGAAATGTATAACTTGCTCGTTTGTGTGCTTTATAACATGTAACGAGAGCGAAAGTTGTGTTTATTTTTTTTTAATGAGCGGTTATAAACATGGAACTATTTGGCAAGCAGAAGGAACTACTTCGCGCAATGTTATCGCATGGTTGGATTGTGGGTACAGAGACGCTATATTTGGTATCCTTAGGAAGAAACGAAAATTACACTCTATTAATTTTGGATCAGAAGATCCAATATATTTCAATCAAAATTTTCCTTGTATGCCTTATATCTGGAGAACTACATATAGTGTAGCCAAACCCAAACTATCATTTAACTCAGTATGATGTCCTTATTCCGTAGAAAACGAAAACTTGATTAAGGACCGTTCAAAAATTTTGTGGCCCCTGATCCAAAAACTAATTACTTATCCATTCTTAGTTTTCCTAAAATTCTTGTTAACAAAATGGGTCAAAACTTCCATAACCTTATGCTAACCCTACCCTACTTATCCTTACTTTATTCTACTGTACCCAACCCTACTCTATTATCTAGGTATATCTTTTTAAAGCAGTCGTAAAAGTGGATGATTTTTACATTTTCGTAGCTCTTATTACGCATTTAGTTAAAAACTAAATGGACGACCAACTTCGGAATTAGTGCTGTCAATTTTTTGTGAGATTTGCGGTTTTCGGTTTTTGAGAAAACCGGTTCCCTGAAAACCGAAAACCGCAAAACCGGTTTTCAAAACCGGCATTTCGGTTTTATGAAATTTGACTTTTCAAAAACCGGTTTTCGGTTTTTTCAAAAACCGATTTCGACAGCACTATTCGGAATAAATGTCGAGAAAATTAATGAGGAAACGTTCTAGAAAAGCTCAACCTATTTAATGGAAAAACAATGAAAACGAAAGATTATTATAATGGAACTAATTGCGAGTTATAACTCTGATTCTTGTATATCTGTAATGAAACATTTTGGCTGCGTTTGTTGATATTGTGAATAATATTTATGTAAGACCTTTTGAGTTTAAAGGCAAAAACATAAACAAATGTCATAGAATCATATTAGAATGATTTTGTTAATATTAAGAGGAGTTGATAATTTTCTTTCTTCAATTATTTTGCCACATCGAAAGAGAAATTATAGTGACATCTTCAAGGCATATTTGTACTACTTTCCATGGATAGTGATTGTGATTTTGATATTAGCGTCCTTTTAACAGCGAGGCTATATGAGACGTAGGCCTACAGCTTAACATGGGATCCGAACGCTATGAGCTTCCCAGGAATCGAAGTCGGATCTCTCACGCCAAAGACGCGTATGCAAACCACTTAGCCACGATGGAACTCTTTTCATTAATTCAAATAATTATGTTACTCCATTTATGTATTATATTACTTCGATCAGAAATATATTTTGCCTACATTTATCTAGCGATGTAAATGATTTTCAATATACACTACTGTGCAAAACTTAAGGGCGATATAAAGTAACAAAATATTGCGAAGTCGTTCGAAATGAATGAAACCCTTCAAAATGTTGCCAGAGGTCTCCCAAACATGCACAATAACCAAGACATTGCATAGCGTGAAGTCAGCGTAAGCGTATAGCACTACATGGTCTGCTCCCTCAAAGCATTGCATTTGAATCAGTGTGACCACCGCTAGTACCTTCGTACTTGATCTAGTACCTTTTATAATATTTTAGTGTTCTAATACGTTCATCAATAAATCTAGTACTTTTGTCCTCCTCTTGTTTTCTCATAAATACATTTGAGAGAGAAAAAAGAATCTCATGAAAAATTTGGCAATGTACGAAAATTTCACTGTTCCTGGTAACTTTTTTCTTCCTTTTTTTTTCGACAATGGTATTTACAAGAGCGGATGTAGGACATAGGTGCCGTCCGGTCGTCTCTTCCAAATTAATAAATAACCACAGTAAACAATATTACATACTTGGTGATCCATTTAAACAGTAGACTATTAAGGAATTAAAACTCGATTTTTCTCAATAAGACCATTTTATGATATTTCTTGTTTTCTCCCGTCATACTAGTTTTACTTTAGTGGTTTTACAGTGAGTTCTAATACAACTATTAAGCAGGAAATCCGCCATGATTTTTAGTTTGGGAATGTAAAGTCAAAATTCCGAAGTGTAAATGGTTTGGACGATTTGTATCGAGTTTTGACTGTAAAAAATTTAAAGTTGGGGGGTTCTTTCAAGAATCCGGTCGTCCCTTCCTCATCCATAGAGGAGGGCGAGCTGTCGGAAACCTTTTAATAAGTTATTAATATTGTAGAATGTCATGAATAGGGTGAAACGAGAGGAGATAAAATTTTAGTACTTTCCCCCCCACATCTAGTACTTTTTTTCTGAATAGGTTAGTACGAAATATTTTTGCTGGCTGGTCACAGTGATTTGAATGAAAGGGAGAAGACCGTATGAGTCAATTAGAAAGCTATAAAGGTACAGTTTGATGAGATACAACATGCCTGGACGAGACTCCGGAGACAACATTTGGGTGACTTAATGCGGGGAGGAATCTTCGGGAAACTAGAATAAGAATGAAGTGCGAAGAATATGGGGCTCAGGAGTTTGTTATTGCCCACAAGATTGTTTCACGTGCATGAGTATCATTCTGAACATGTAAATCTGTAGGAAAGAGAGGCAGTAGCCTATCACCGTCAAGTACGACGGAGGACGGCAGCGATATTGTGAAACGGGAAAGAAGGGAGCGACATCAAACAGTAGATGCAATTGAAAACACATCTAAGAGGACTGCAAGTTACCCAATCTGATGCTCTACAGTGGCATCTCAATTGTATGGGGTGGTATCTTTGCCCGATGATCATTTCGAGGTATTCCGTCGCGGCATAGCTTGCGGTGGTACCAAGAACATTAGGACTGGACCATGGAGAAGGGGGGGGGGAATAAGAGTAGATTCAGTGTGAGTAGAGATTCAGGACGTAGGGGAGACCGGGTTAAATTGATACAATTTACACTTTCGGATTTTTTGTAATTTATACTAATCATATTGCAGACCTTAAAGTACACACAAATTACAGCTTCATACTTAGGCTTTTCAAAAAGCTTGACACCTAATCTTACTACCAAATTCCTTGAAACATAGAAATAATTTTTGTTTGATAAGTCGCAACGTCTCAATCTACCTCAATAGCGGGGCAAGTTGGTACAGTTCATGGGGCTCGTTGATACATTGCTATATATTAACGATATTTGCATATACTAATCATAATCAAAACATAATTATGAGCTTTTGAGAATTTAAAATCGAAAAAGAAAGATGAACTATCTAGTCAAATCCATGGCGGATTGCTGAATTTAAGCGGGGCAGATGAAAAGAAATATACAAATTTGTCATTTTTCTTTATCCTGTTTCTCACAAACGAAAGGAGGTAATGAAATGTAACTTACCTCAAATATGGATAAGCCTAATGTTGTTCTAAACCAGAAAAGTTAAGAAAAAAATAATTTTCAGTGTTGCCATCCGTAGAAATTTCAGTATTTCCAGAATATCATTTAGAAAAATATAAGTTCAGGTAGCGACAAGAAAAATGAAACCAACGGCATTTCATGACATAGGCTATTATATTATCTGAAGTGTATATTATGTTTTCTACTTTTTATAACAATATATAGCTACATATAATACTAAAACTAAATAAGAGTATGCCTATTCGAAATTTAATTTTTTATTATAGTTTTAACGACAGTCGTGAAATGGACCTAGCTTCTTTTTCACTCAGTTCTTATAAAACAGTTCTAGGCTATATTCTATTTACTACTTTTATAACAATTTTTTTTTATAAAGATACTAAAACTAAATAAAAGTAGGAATATTTGAAAGTTATTTGACGACAGTTTTAACAGTCGTGAAATAGACCTAGCTACTTCCTCACTTAGTCTTTATAAAACAACAGACTACTTCTCTTCACTGTCGGTGGATGAAACTTCCAAATCTGAGTTACAGTGAAGGCACATATATGTTAGACTGTCTTACACAAAATGCACTGAATCCATTCCTCCCGTGGCTTAGAAGCAGAGAAAGGCTCAAGACACCTCAAACACAAGCAATCTTCGTCTTCATCTGAGTCTGTTGAATCGTCATGTTGATTTAAACGTTTTCTCTCGCTTCTATTTTGTGTGAAACCATTTCCTTTACCTTTCTTCTTAGGACTCTCTAAGAACTTTGATAAATTTTTCCTTGCTGTTACCTTGCTTTGCTTTTCAACATTTCTTTCGCGAGATTTATTTTCCAATCTAGCCATCTCTGGAGTTGATGAAGAATGGATGATGTCATACGTTGTTTGTTTCTTCCTTTCACTGAGCGTTCAGAGGCCTTTGGATATGGTCGAATATCTTGAGGACTTAAGCCTACTGAAGTTGGTCTATTCGATATCTCAACGTTGTCTTTTGCACTGCTGGTGAAAGGAACAGCTTCAAATTGTTTTTCTGAAGCCGCGTTTTCCATTAGATTCACGTTTGTGGATGTTGATTGATGAGAACTCTCAGGAATATTTTTAATAGTATTTGTGCCAGCATTAGCTTCGCGATTAGTTACTGAAGATGACAGAAAATCATCATCACTGAATATTTCGGGATTGAATGGTGTTATACCAGAAGCCTTGAAGCCAGATAAAATATTTTTCTGTGTTAGAGCGGAAGGAAGAGCAGTATTCACAATATTTGGAATGTCATAGATTGTCACTGTCTTTCCAGGCTTGTTTGTCATCCAATTGTCCGCTGCAGCGAAATAGTATTTCTTGAAAGGCCCGAAGACTGATTTATCTAATGGTTGTAAGTGATGTGATGTGTGTGGTGGGAATAACAATAATATAATACCATTGTCCTTACAGAAGTTCACAACACTTTCGGATAGGTAAGATTCATGGTTATCCAAAAGAAGCAAACAAGGGCGTTCTTTTGTAGAAATCACGTGCTTATGAAAGTGTTGCACAAATAACAAAAATGTCTCTCCAGTCATCCACCCGGATGGATATGCTGTCCCAATGCATCCAGGATTTCCACTGCTAACGAAATGGTCCTTGTAGAAAACCCGGAGGAAAATAAACATTGGCGGAACTGAATTTCCAATAGCGTTTACAGCAATGGCCACTGTTACTGTTGATCCCCGCTCTGCAGACGTCACCCTACCCACTTGACGAGAACCTTTTCCAGCCATTATTTTGGCTGGCTTTTGGACTGTTTTCAAAGCCGTCTCATCAACATTCCAAATATTTTCTGGTGGAAACTGATACTGATCTAAAAACTTTTTTTTTAAATTTGCAAATCACAACACTGTGCTTCTTAAAACTAGTGACGTGGCTAAGACTTGTTGCTTTAGGAGATCTGAGGGAAAGCGTGGGGTGCTTTTTCATATAAGCTGTAAACCATTCACATGTTGCTAACTTCGTAGTTTTCCAATTGTCTGGAATGTTAAGGTTATTTGCGACTGCTAATTCATAGGCCGAACGACTAACATCTTTAGGACTTAACTCATAAAATAACTTTGAGCAGTGAAACACTCTTTCAGCTGAAGTTCCAGATCATCTGTAAGGACTTGTCGATGTTTAGAATAACCGACTCGAGCAACAGGTTTATTTTCCCTTTTCGTTTTGTACCTTAGTAAAGTTATTTTGTCGATACCGAGGTCTTAGCAGCATCCCTCAATGATAATTTCCCTTCTTTCATATCAGCGTATTATAATGAAACTATCATATGAGTGAAAAAGAAAAAGAAAAAGAAAGAAGTTAGCTCAACGGTTTTAAAAAAGAATATATCAAAAAAGATTTTTTGACATTATTTTCTAGTGATAAAATGTATGTGTACTTAAGTTAGATAACAAAAGAATTTTGGAATAAACAGTCACACTTATTGTGGACTAATGAGGTTCTCCGGCAGTCACGTAGCGTAAGAAGTAATTAAGTGAACAAACAAGGCTGTTACGGAGAACCTCAGGGTCTGGCTGGCGAAATTAATAGAATATAAAAAGGTAAGGGAGAGGTCCAAGGACCATCTCGGAACAAGCAACGGATCTCTCAGCAACCAATCAGGATCTGCAATAACATGGGTGGTATACCAGCATACTTAATGTAAGTTGTATTTTTCATTTTCATAACTTGCTGTCATTCATATAAGGCTCTAAGCTGGACGAATGGTCTCCTGCGAGAGAACATAATCTAAATTTGTAATTGTAACCTCTAATTCATGTAAAATAAAGTCTTGCTTGTTGAAAAAGGAAATTATTAATCTGTTAATTGTCATCTGACAGGCAAGAGATCACTAACTACCGCATTATTATAACAGTATGCTCTTTCAAATGTCTCAAGTGGAATTTCTCCCCTCTTCGGTTTCTTTACATAATTCCGAACCATCTTCTGCTGAAAAAAGAAGGAAAAAATTAAACACTAGTTGGGGTGCCTCATTTTAAACGTATCAACCTGCCCCAAATGACGCCATTTTACTTGTAATACGCAAGAAACATGCTCATGAAAACAATCAACAAGAATAAAAATATATTACCTTTGAAGGGCCCAATAAGTTCCCATGCCAATCGGTCGCCAATGCCTAGGCTCCAGAAGCTGAAGTCACACGATGTGAGAACGAAAAAATTTACTCCGGGTCATCAAAAACAATTTTTGCTTAATAACACCAACACTTCAACATAATGTGAACGAATGTCAAACTCAAACTGATGGCGCCTGTACAGTGTTCCTTCTTCTGGAAAACAACAAAGCTGTGGGAGCCCACTATGACGTAAGAAGCAGTGTATCAACAACGTATCCCGGTCTACCCTGCATATATCTGGTGAGAGAGTTGGGAACACGCTATAAACCTAGGAACATCGTCGAACGTGATCATTTTGGTGGTACAGTGTTCTTGTGTGGGGAGGCATAATGCTGATTGGCATATACCGAATACCAAATTTTTGAACGTGGTACTCTCACTGGTCAATGTTGTTGCGATACTATACTCCTTCTCCAAGTGGATTTTTTCAGACGTGCAGTCGGCCCCTACTTCATATTTATGGGTGATAATGCGCTAGTACATAGAACAGCGCAGGTGGTGAAGCTCTTGAACCGAGAGTATATTCGGCGAATGGGCTGGCTTACCTACTCCTCCGACTTGAATCCCATCGAGTTCGTTTGAGTTGCTATGGCGACTCGTCTTATAGGACGTCCAGATGGACCAACGATCATCCACAATTGTCCATAGCACTAGTAGAGTGATGGAACTTCATACCACAACAACGCATTACCAACCCTGTGAGCGGCATGGGAGCACCTTACAGAGCATGCATCGTTGTCCGTACACACCCTTTAAAGGACCATTTCACTCCATCCTTAGTGTCAGGGAGCACAATGAGCTATTGCCTCAGTATAAGAGCCCCATTTTTCTTTTATTTACATATTTCTGTCTGTTGTTACCTGTAACATACTGTAGCACTATTTTCTATGTATGGTTCAAGTTTTACCAGTCTATGCCGTGGGAAACTTGGCTTCCATTCCCGGCGGGAGAGCATGTGGTTTTGAACCCATGTTAAGCTGTAGGTCCACGTCTCATATAGCCTCGCTGCTGAAAGCGAAGCTAAACTCAAAATCACATCACGTCACTAGTCTACGCCGCTTAGGAATGACATAGCACGAGAAACTTATTTTTCGTTCTTAAGTTTTGCATTAGACTTCAACTGAAATAAATATATCAATGCTGAACATTAAAAAAACTCTATTCAGTTAATCAATGAATTAATTTATCTATTAATAAGTGTAATTTTATACGTTCATTTACAACACTATTTGTACTGTTTCAACTTTAGGAAAAGAAATAACCAAGTGCCAACACTGCATCTTAGCTTCCTCTGCGCGCACCACACAGATTTGCGCTATGTTTAATTTTTGCCGGTTGCCTAAGACGCGTGGTATTAATCACTTTCCGAGCATCACAAAGTGGAGGTGTAATTCTGTGTCGTCCTTCTGAAATACCTATTCGGTATGGATTCGGTTATTCGCGTCGAACAATTCTGTCGTTTGTGCCTTAATACTGCGTTTGTTCGGTACTCTTTGTTCTCGGACAACCGTGTGGAGAAGATACAAAATTGTCTCAACATTCAGGTAGGAATAAATGTGCGTTATTGCTTTGAAATATGAATTAATTATTTAGTTTAATACTAATTAAATACTTTAGAATTCTAGCAGGAGTGTATTTTTTAAACTGTTTTCCAAGAGCGTCGATTTATCTGTAAATTTTGGAGGGGGGACATTCAGATGCAGAAGGTATATATATATATATGAGGATTTTAAGACAAATTGCATTCAAATTATGCCAAATATTGTATATTCATAAATACAATGGGGGGCCTACATCAGCTTTGGGGGGGGCGGTTGCTCAGTGGTACAGCGTTCACCTCCGGTCCCTGGTTCGATCGCTCGCGCTCGGGCCGTGTGGACTTTGTGGTGGACTAACACCGTGCTCGTGGGTTTTCTCGGGTTTTCTCGGAGTTCTTCCGTTTCCTCCCACTTTCTTCATTCCACCATTTCATTCATTTCTCATCATCACCGTCTCCTTTAGCCTAACCGGCATAACCGTGGGACGTAAAACTCAAATATTTCATTTCATTTCAGCTTTGGGAAGCCCGGACCCCCTCGGCCCCCCAGGATCGGTGCCCTTGCTGGTTTCCTCCTGTTCTCATACTATGGATTAGTGTCATAGACATCTCCGTTTCTTGGAAGGGGGTGGGTGAAAGACAATAGTTTTTTTTATTTGTTACAAAAACTACTTCTTGTACGCATAGTTGGCTGAGTTAGAGTTTACCATAACTTTATACGAGCTATATAAGGCTATATGAGACGTTGATCTACAGCTTAACGTGCGATCTGAACCACATGAGCTCCCGCCGGCAATCGAACCCAGGTCTTTCGCGCCTAAGACGCGTACTCTAACCATAGAGCTACGAGGTTACTTCTTGGGTGTGCCTCCAATTCTTCCACTGTAAGAGGTTTAGACTTCTACATCTCTTTCTTAATGTATTCCAACAAGAAAAAAGTCACACAAGGAGTGAGATCTGGATTTCTTGTTGGCCATTCGTGAGGTCCATGCCGTCCAAGTCAAGTTCGCTCATAAACAGATAAGTGGTCTGTCATGTTTGTTTACATTGTGTGTGCTGCTTCCAGCGGTCAACGTTTGAACTAACTGAAGCAGGCAAATGTGAAGCCTTACAGTTAGTAAATACTTTACATTGTGACACTGTTTTCAACATGAAATCAGTAATATTAGAATTTTTAGTGTCGAAAATACCTAGTTATTTTTCACCCATTCGATATTTATAAAAACCAATAGTATAATAATACACTAATGAAAATTTGAAATACTAATAAAAAACTTGAATATATTAATGAAAAACTTGAATATACTAATGAAAAACTTGAATATACTAATGAAAAACTTGAATATACTAATGTAAATCTTGAATATATTAATAAAAATCGGATATACTATTAAAAAACTTGAATATACTAATAAAAAACTTAAATATACTAATAAAAAACTAGAATATACTAATGATAAACTCGAATATATTAATGAAAAACTTAAATATACTTATGAAAACCTTGAATATACTAGTGAAAAACGAATATACTAATAAAAAACTTGAATATACAAATGAACAATTAATATACTAATGAAAAACTTGAATATACTAATAAAAAACTTAAATATACTAATAAAAAACTTGAATATACAAAGGGCGCGATGGCTCAGTGGTAGAGCGTTCACCTCCAGTGCTTGGGGTCCCTGGTTCGATCCCAGCTTGCGCCGTGTGGACTTTGTGGTGGACAGGGTCCTCGTGGGTTTTCTCGGGGTTCTTCCGTTTCCTCCCACTTTCTTCCTTTCTCATAATCACTGTCTCCTTTAGCCTAACCGGCATAATCGTGAGACGTAAAACTGAAAAATTTCATTTCATTTTGAATATACAAATGAAAAACGAATGTATTAGTGAAAAACTGGAATATACTAATGAAAAACTTGAATATATTAATGAAAAACGAATATACTAATGAAAAACTTGAATATATTAATGAAAAACGAATATACTAATGAAAAACTTGAATATATTAATAAAAAAAACTTAAATATACACACTTTGCTGAAAGTCCAGAACATCCCGACACACTTATTTGATGTTAATAATAATAATAATAATAATAATAATAATAATAATAATAATAATAATAATAATAATAATAATAGTGTAACCCTATGTTTTTTATAATGTAATGACTGTATTTAATACTGAGCACTATTCCTGCTGCTGGAGACGTTGACTGGAACAGCCTGTCTCAAAGTTGATTTTAACTAATTTTTATTTAATTCCTCACGATTTTTAAATTCTAAAATTTCGCGACACACCCTAGGGAACTGCGTGACACACCTATGTGTCACGACACAATGGTTGAGAGCTGGTGTTTTGTATGCCTAAATATAAGCAGACTATCAATTTTTCTTCCATGTTTGACAAGAATCAGCAGCACCACGCTTACTCAAAAAGCATACCGGCTGGGTACCTTGTTTATAGTTTTCATTAAGCTCTCAGAAGTATTGTTGTGGTATATAAATATAAACAATGACCTACTTTCTAGTTTTTCCTTTGATTTTCTTTGCCATCACTCACAGACGAGTTATTGTATTTCTGTTTAAAAAATGTTGTTGCTTTTGGATAGAATATGCATATGCTGTGATTTAAATTATATATGTTAGCAATGACCCTTATGACTTTTAACACAAAGTAACGGTGACTGTGTAAAATTTAAAAAAAAAAAAAAAACTTAGTGCACGGCTATTCGTCGTGTTCGTAAAGCGTTTTTATTGCTCATGCGTACATTTCGAATACGCTGATCATGTATTTATATGTGGATAGCTAATCACAATGCGCTGCAAACGCGAAAGCAATAAAACGCACAGAAAACGTCGGCTCGAGCGTATTTGGTGCGTTTCGGAACAATAGACCGCCTGCTGTTTATAAGATGTCTAAGTGTATGGCTATTCGAGAATGCGTTTTCGATGCGTTACCCCCGCAGCGAACGCGACCTAGGTGGCTACTCGGTAATTTTACTCTCGCAAGAGTTATAAGTCATACTGTGAGCCAGTCAAGGTTTCCAGGTCTTTTTGCCAGGTCCAGGTCTATAATAGTAGAGTTCCAATACTCTGCACAAAGCATCTTCCAAGCAGCTGTTTCTTTCTAAAATCCCCTTGCCTGGCAACACGTCTTTTCTTTTTTTTCCCTTCCTTTAAACGATAGTATAGTAGAGGCCGTACATGAAACCCCACTGCACATTTTGAACACTGTACTTTATGCCGCTTGGGTCACTTGAAGTTGGAACCTAAGAGAATACTTTAAGAAGGGGCGCCATTCAAAATTTTCCTTAGGATCCAAGATGGTAATTATTTTCCAAAATGGCGTCCTCAGATCGGAATTTCGTTAACATTGCCTAATTATATCGTGTTTGGAACCGTTCAAACACATTTCTGTCTTGTGGAACACGAACCCAAAATCGAATTAAGGATAAGATATCAATGTACCATATTATTAGGTTTTACCTTCAAAAGCTACATGAACCATCTGACTGACTCACATAATATAAAGATTACTTCCGATTGACAGGGGAAGTTGAAATTTTGCATGTTTATTACTTCGAAAGAGAAATCAACAGTAAAATAGTAAAAGCTACATATATTCATGCATATGCATTTTTAGGAGGGAAAAAGGGGAAACGGAAAAATGCCATGTTATTTATATAGGTAGTGGTAGCAGTACGACCCATACGACCCAATTTTGGTTACTATACTGTACGTACTTTCTGAACACAAGTTACCGTTTGGCTTTCTTATAATTGAAACCTAATTGAGCAATTTAGGAAGGGGAGCCAACGCTAAATTTCCTGTAGGATTCAAGATGGCGGCTTTTTCCAAAATAGCGTTCCGAAACCAAGATTTCGTTAACATTGTATTTGGAGTTGTTCATACACGAATAGTGTGACTTAAGGTTTAGTTAAACATCAAGCATCAATACAAACCAAAAAGTATAATTTTATTTCGAAATTACATAAAACTTTTTGCAAACACAAATCTTTCTAAATTATAAAATCAAGAACAAACAGCAAATGCCTGATTGTTTTCATTCCGTAGTACGACATTTACCTCTGCAGTTAGCACACTATAGCCTGCATGGCATATCAATGGACTTGCAGGAACATTTACTTCATAAACATCTCCTTGCTTCCACATTTTATTAAAGCCTGTGACAACCATCTTGGCATTTCAGCTAAACGAATAAAACGCAAGCTATGGCGCGACGTTGCCAAGTGGTAAAGGGATGTGGCTATGGCTAAGCTGACAAACTACAGCGTGATCAGTTGACAGGGGATAGACGTGGATGTGTACAAAATAAGCGTGGCAATATCGCTGGTCTCTCATTTGCTAGCAGCATTTAAAGGGAACTTGGAGCGCCGTCTTCAAATGCCAAGATGTTTGTCACGCCGTTTAGTACTCTGCAAGCTTGCCAAACCGCTCGTTATGTTGTCCATTGTGGAGTCCACGCTTCATCTTGCTTTGTCCAGCTCCAGTCAACTGGAGATAGCAAATCAATGATGATGCTGTCTGCCTGACTCCATATGCTCAGCTTGGTACGTGGCTCGAAGAGTGTGTAGTGCAAGGGCATCAGACGTAGCAGGAAGACTTTTCAGAGATTTTAGGCTGGTCGCGAATAGGTCTTTGTGTGCTGCGTTACCAGACTGAACCTGAAGGGCTACCCCACCATACAGAATTCCTATAAAGCATTCCAGGACTTGAATAAGGTCGGGCTGCATTGTTACAAAGCAGACGGGAGATAAAGATCTGCACGGGCTCGGCCTGCGGGCCGGACTAGGGCCTACAAAGCACATATCACTTCGGGATCGGGCCGTAAATTTTAAATATAGAACTATATTTTTCGGGCCTTTTCGGGCCTAACTATGTAAATGTACTGTACAATGATATTTATTAGACATTTAGACCGTTATTTCTGGAGAACTTTTAAAGCACAACTGCAAAATTAAACCTCTAATTGCCGTAAATAAAAATATAATTTTGCGTAAATTATAAAGTTTCTGTAATTCGGGCTCATTTGATTATCACATGAGCTCGGGCCTAAATACTAAAACATATTTCGGACTCGGGTCGGGTTCCACATTATAAATTCACGGGCCGGACCGCACCCGGGCTAAAAATCCCGGCCCGTGAAGATCTCTAACTGGAGATGGCAATGAAAGCCTTGGTTACTTGCTCACAAGCTTTGCACGCAGAAAGTTTTCCTTTACCACTGAAAGCTGAGACAGTATCATAGCCGGTAAAGGCGTGAAAACCACCTATGCCAATTGATTTTTCTTTCTCCAGGCAAATATCTTTTCAGATCCATACAAAATCCAAAGTTGGGTCAATTCCATGAATTTTAAAGTTTGAAAGAATGATATTGATATAGCACAACAACATCAGTATCAGTAGTAAAAAAAAGGACGGTTTTGATTCCATTGCAGACCAAATCGCATATATGCAAGATTACTCGACAGTCTGCTTCTTCCATTTTTCCGCACGAACCGCCAGCTAAGGGTCTTCTTGAGTTTGCAGTTTGAAAACGTTGAATATTTCTGCATCAACGTTCGTGACAACATGAATGTGACCAAAATTATGCAGTGCATAATTTGATAGAAGCATGAACAGTTCTTTTTTATTTTCAGTATTTCGAAAAAAGTTATTCCAGTTACGCGATACTTTTGTTTCTCATCTTACTTGTCGGCGTGTACTCTTTGCTGCCTAACTAAACTCTTCAAACTGTTAGTATTATTTAAGTCCCACAACAAATCAATGCAAGTGACTGATAAGGAAGTAGTATTTTGTAACAAATTGTCCCAAAACTCTTTCTAATAACAATGTCCGAAGATTTTTGAGGTGTGTGCAGCCAGAGTTGGCGTGGGTCACTAAAAACTTGACCCACGACCCACTGACCCACCGTGACCCACTCTGACCCGCCACCCACCGTGACCCACTCTGACCCACCACCCACCGTGACCCACTCTGACCCACCGTGACCCACCACCCTACATGAACCACTCTCTTCCACTGTGACCTATTCTGACTAACCAAAATCCATCGCCATCAACTCTGGACACGACCCACGGCCTCTTCTGTACTGACTAAAGAGTTTGCACTCGTAATAAAACAAAACTGTGAAATTGTCACTAATCGGAGTTTGAATTTCTAGTCAATCGCTCAAGCACCACTCTGTTAGAATAACGGTGGATCTGACCTTTATGATATAAAATAGTAAAGTGTTTGTCAGTGAGGAAATTGAAACAGTTCGAGGTGAGTAGAAATTAGTGTGTGCCTAAAATATACTTGTACTAAGACAGTATTCTTGCAAGTGTTAATTTCTGAACGCATTCCAAAAGAAACTTCTATTCGCTGGAAAACATCCCTGTACAATATGGAAAAGGTTATGGTTTCTCAGTTCACAGTATTTTTCTCACAAAAAACTTGAAAAATCAGTTTTTCATAGTGTATAAAGGTGCTCGGGTACCCTATGTGAGAGCATCTCCATAAGGTATGCTCATAATTGTAAATTTGTGTAATCACTAAAACACCATGTTAAATTTAAGTTACAAATATGAATAATTGCAATTATAATGAATATTTATTCAAAGTAGTTTACCTAAAGCATAGAAGAGACTTACTAAAAATAGGTACAAAGTTCAATAACACAAATAAATCATTACTAATACAAGTATACATTTTCTATAACTCGTAATTTTCCACCTTAATACAAACCTGAAATTGAGTTTATTTCCTGTTGGTAACTTTTCGTGGTAAATCATCCGAAGTGGAATGATGTCCATTCTTCAGCCAAGAAATAACTAGCTCGTCTACTTTGAGCTTGTCTAGCGGTGGCCATTAACATTGATGAACAACAAGTTAGACAATGTTTGAGCACTTATTCTATTTCTAATATCAGTCATCTGTAAATTCATAAGGGGAAATCCCCGTTCGCACTCTGTCGTGGAAATTGATAATACTTCTACCCGATTTCTGCAACTCCTCATCGGCAATCTGCTTGTTAGACTTAAGTCTGATAACGATTTTTCTTAGTTTTAAAATACTCAGCAAGAAGTATAATCTCTCTATCACCATACAGCATCTTTTCCATATCGACCATGTCAGTTGGCAATGTCGACCCATGGAGAACAGAAACTTCATCTACCACGCCATCGATAGGAAATCTTTTGAATATTAATTAAAGCCTGATAAACTGATGATTTCTTATTTGTTTATAAATTTATTTTTTGTAATTACACATGAAGGTTTGATGCCATTACCAAGTTCCCTACCCCGTATAGAAAGCGAAAGGAAACGAGGTTCCTGGAGTGTTCAGAGGTGAATGGGAATTTCCATCCTTTTCTCCCTTCAATTATCACACTGCTGTTTGCCATGTGCCAAATTACGATGAATTTCAATTAAATTATCATAATATAATTATTTCCTTGTTGAATTAGCAATACTTTTCAATGGAAAAAAGGATGAAATTTGAAAGTTCCAAATCAAGGTAAGTAGACCAACGTAAAGGGAAAAAAGTGTAAAATTTTCCATATAATTATGCGTACAATCCAAACTTAAAATTTCCGTGTAATTAAGCTTGCAGTACAAATTTTATGCCTATTTTAGTCACAAGTTTTTGGGTTGATTGCCCTGTGCTGTAAGCGCTCCATATAATAAACATAAGCTTCAGCAATTATTACAGAAGAAAGCAATGGATATATGAAGCCAAGCACTGTATTTTTTGTTTCTGATTTTTTTCTTAAATAACATCGATCGTTTTCGATCATTTTTACAAACCAACTCTCTACCAATTTTCCATATATAGAAAGTGCCCCCCCCCCACACACACATAAAGAAGAATTTTAAAAAGAATGCTAGGACACATTCTGTTTATTTTCAATAAAGAGTTAATACACTGAATTTCAGCTCTGTAAGTTAAACGGTTTGCGAGATACTCATTTTTTTCCGCGAAAATTCGGATCCTCTCTATCTCCTTAGGATATTATGCATTATAATAAAAGCAATATAATATCCCAGTTTGGATTAAGGCTTAACTATATACCAAAAGTAATTTTATTTGACTTTGCAATTTGACCGTGATGATCAGGCACACATAGTTATATTCAATTTTTTATATAATAATTTATATATTACAGTGATTCAAAAATGTATTTTTTTCCAGTAGTTAGCTCCTCTAGAAACTCACAGATCTCGAAAGCCAAGTGTAGTAGAAGTCCTATTGCTATTATTACAATTAAAAATATCAATATCCAAAAGTCCTGAAGTTCTTTTTTCACTTGGTTAGATATACTCACCTCAGGTAAGTAGACAGAAACAAGTGGAAAAGGAAGGGAAATGAAGGTCTTGAAAGTAAAACGAAGACAAAAATATCAGTCTTCAGAAGTTACTGTCTACAATGCAGTGAGCAGAGAGGGTCGGTAGATCATACTGAGTCGGTGGGTCGCAGTGGGTCATTGTGGGTGGTGGGTCACAGTGGGTCATGGTGGGTGGTGGGTCGCAGTGGGTCACGGTGAGTGGTGGGTCACAGTGGGTCACGATGGGTGGTGGGTCACAGTGGGTTACGGTGGGTGGTGGGTCACATGCTGTTAACCCACGACCCACTGACCCACTCAGAAAACTTGACCACTTGACCCACTGACCCACCGACCCACTGACCCACTCCATCTCTGGTGCAGGCCCGTATCCAGGGGGGTCTGGAGGAAGCCGCCCCCCTAAATTTTGGCTGCCCCCCCTAAAATTTTCACGGTAGATTGGCAAATGAACTATAATATGGTGATGAACTATAATATGGTTGCATCGGCCCCTCCTAACTTCAGCCGCCCACCCCCCTACATTTTTGGGCTGGCTACAGGCCTGGGTGCGTGGTTTCATACCGTGTATCAAGGCTGCACTGTCATACACAACTCCATCGGAATATCTACTGAATTCTACTGGTTCTATCAAGTCAACCAGAATATTTGTCAGGTCACTCTTCTTGTACGTAATTGCCCATTTACAGGCAAATATGGTTTACAGGTTTGACTTTCGTATTAAATTAACTCATCCAGATCCATGTTTCCGTTCTGACAAGAGGAAAAAGACGTTCATCAATGTCCTTATCCGTTATTTGCTGCTTAATCAGAGTTTTTACTGTGAAGATTTTTCAAAGGTTCGAAAATGCTTTTATGCTTACTAATAGCATTTCTTTCAGAAAAGTCTCATACATTACCGGTATTCTGCCATCAACTTCCAGTGTACTTCAGGTATCAACACTTTCCTTATGTACTATCAATCTTCTGTCAAGGAACCTTCTTTCAAAACACAAATATCACTCTGAAACATTTTCTGGTATACTGCATACTGTTCGTGATGTCTGTTCAAATTTTCACATTCCACAGGACTGAATTCATTCAATAACTTACATACTTATGATCCTGCAACAGACCACTGACGTAGTGCGACTGGATCTTCGGTGAGGCCCACTGCACCACCGTCACCTTTAAGAGTCTTCACTACAGTGAAATTAAACTACCGCTAATTTTAGAGTTTTTCTGTAATATCTTCAAAACAAATAAAAATATTCGAAAAGCAGAAACGTAGTGAACTAGACAATACGATTTTGCATGTGATACCGTTATCGTAACTCCTCTATCTGATTTCGATTTGTAACTGTAGATATATTTAGCACTTTTTGCGGGTTCTGTAAATAACGGCATACCAAAAACAGATAGGTGAATTGTGGTAGAGGTATCAGATGCAAAATCGTATTGTCAGTTCACTACGTTTCTGCTTTTCGAATATTTTTATTTGTTTTGAAGATATTACAGAAAAACTCTAAAATTAGTGGTAGTTTAATTTCGCTGTAGTGAAGACCCTTAACCCGTAAGTGCTCGCACACCCTTTTGGTAACACTAGTACTCGCGCGGGTCCAGTAGACCCCCAAATTGATATTTATTTTATTATATATATATAATTAAGACAATGTAGCGTAACTCTAGACATGTCTTTAAAAGTATTTGCTGCAATCAGATTTTTTGAACTCGTTTTGAGATATTTTTTAATGTTTTATTCATCAGGACTTCTGGCTAGCAACACAAAAGTTCCTGGTTGGGGGTCTGTGAACACCCCTTGCGAGTACTTAAGAGTTAACTATGACATTGTTTAGTTCGTGTGCTTGTGCAACGACAAGAACAGAGAACGGGTGAGTGCTTCTGCGAACAACGAAGTTTTCTTCCTTAAATTCTTCATGAACTGTCCCAGCTGCATCAGAAAGTTCTTCAAGATCCTCCATGTGTGAAGCTTTTACTATTTTAATGTTGGTTTCTCTTCCGAAATAATAAACGTGCAAAATTTCAACTTCCCGTGTCAATCGGAAGTAATCTTTATATTATGTAAGTTAGTCAATTAGTTCATGTAGCTTTAAACATTAAAAAGAAGAAGGAAATAGGCCTAATAATATGGTGTACATTGATGTCTGATCTTAATTCAACTTTGGATTTGTGTTCTACGAGTCAGAAATATGTTTGAACGACTCCAAACACGACATAATTAGGCAACGTTAACGAAATTAGGATTTGAGGACGCCATTTTGGAAAATAGACGCCATCTTGGATCCTAAGGGAAATTTTGAATGGCGCCCCTTCTTAAATTACTCTCTTAGGATCAGTGGCGGATCAAGGACAGGGCCGGGGGAACATAGGCCCTCCCCCCAGTTTTTTGAGTGACAAAAATAATTTAAGCTATTATTTATATATTTTTGAAAGTTTATAGTAAACTCATGATATATACCTATCATCAGAGGCGTATTTAGGGGGGATTCCGGGCTTAAGCCCCTCCGAAATCTTACTATACTCAAGTATATGAAATATCTTGCCGAATTTTCACATTTTCAGGCAAAGCTTCCCCTCCCCGTAATTTAGCAAAGCCCCTTCCGTAACAAAATCGTAAATACGCCACTGCCTATCATATCTGGGTTCTAGCTGGTCCCCCAGTTTTTACCTTCTACATCCGCCACTGCTTAGAATCCAAATTTAAATGAGCCAATTGGCAATCTGTGATCAAAAATTGCAGTGTACTGACCGTAATTTTCTCGTACCGCTTCTACTATATAGGGGTTACGGTGGCTCAGTGGTGGAACGTTCTTACCTCTGGTGCATGGGGCCCCTGGTTCGATCCCCGGGTGAGTAAGTTTGTAATAGACAACATCGTGTCCATGGGTTTTCTCGGAGTACTCCCGTTTCCTCCCCCTTTATTATTCTACCGATTCCTTCATCATCATTCATTTGCCTTAATTATCGTCTCCCTTACCCTAAAGGACATAATCATGGGAGGTTAAACTAAAAAATTTAAGTTTACCTAAGCGCTTTTTCGAAATAAAACCATTTGAAGAAAGTAAAATTTCCAATCCTTTGAAATCCCTTTGTTTATATTTATTAAAAATACTCATATCATGGTCACAGTATTCGACACTAGGTATACTTCCGATGTTCATTAACACGTCTGTCTCATTTGTGTTATTACTGTTATAGTGCCCACCAAAATTTGGCTCTTTGTGATACTGTGACATCCTTAGTTTGTAGCACTAAATAATAAATGTAGGCTAATATTCCCTCAGTTTTCGTTTAATATGTACGAGGAGTGATCAGAAAGTAAGGTTCAAAGCTTGCTGTGACACGTGTACATATTATTTCATACAACCAGTACATCCAATAGATAGTACATACTGTATATTAGATTATTTTTCGACACACTTTCCATATGCAACATGTCGCAACATGTCGCAACGTGGGATGAGTTTGAAGATTCCCTTATGGTAAAAAAAAAAAAAAAAAAAATCCTGTCTTTGCGTGTTAAGCCACGTTGTCACGAAGTATTTCACTTTTTCATCTGAAGGGATGCAACGGCCTCCTAGGTACTCCTTCAAGTGCGGGAACAGATAAAAGTTGCTTGGAGCGAGGTCCGGGCTATAGGGAGGGTGGTCGATGATGATCCAGCTGGTTTGGCCACTGGGCTCCTCGTTGATGACGTTTTCTCTACCAGCCGCAAATTTTTCGATACCATTCTGCGACATGCTGACGAAACATTACAGTCTCTCCGTAAACCTCTACCAGCTGCCGGTGAATTTCAGCCGTGGTTACATGTTTCGCTTGCAGAAATCGAATTAACTAAGCGGACTTTTTCGTGAGACCAGTTTTCCAAACGATTCGCCATTTGTGTTTACCTACAACTAGCGCCGTAGGTGATGGGTGGCTGAAACTCTGCACAGTTGCCAACTCCATGTATTAAAATTACCGCACACGCCTCATTCCTCTATAACAGACGAAACTCCAGAAATTTTGGCCTCGTAACCTTATTTTTTGATCCTTCTTCGTAAATTTGATATATATATATATATATATATATATATATATATATATATATATATATATATATATATATATATATATATATATATATATATATATATATATATATATATAGGGTGTCTCAAAAGTCTCATGACATAGGGTAACTCTGTTATTATCAGAGCTACAACAAACTGTAAGAACGTAAACCGTCTCCAAATATGATGTTTTCAATCTAAAGTGAAGGATTTTTTTTTTAAATCGGACGAGCCGTTTGGGCTGTATACTCTTTATGTGCCCAATGTTAAATGAAAATACAACGTTGCAATTTACCTGGACCCACGACATAAATGAATGAAATTACTGTCTATTGCGCTAACGTGTTGATGGACAGTCCCCATTTCAAACATGTCCGTATTCACCATACTCTTACAAAATTTGTCCACCTCCTATCTCGTCTTTCCCTTCCCCAGTCCCAGGTAAATGGCAACGTTGAAAATATTATATTTGGGGACGGTTCTCCCTCTTACATTTTATTGTAACTCTGATAATAACAGAGTTACCCTATGTCAGGGGACTTTTGAGACACACTGTATTATATATAACTGTTGGGCTGGCAACATTAGGTGATATTTCGGAGTATGACAAACAATTTACCTATGTCGATACTTTCATGTTACAAAATTTTCATAGAATTTTATCTATGAGTTTAAAAGTTACAAGATACTTTGAAGATAACTGTTCCATCCTGTATCTATTTTTAATTTTGTTACTTTTAAAAAAAATGTACACCATTTCGTCTGTTTTTTTAAGTTCATTTCCCAAAAGACGCGCGGGTCTTAGGAGCTTACGGTTTCTCTTTAGACAGAGATGAACAGATAGGATATTCGATAGGATTAACACATCAGATGAACAAAATACGTCCAGCGTTTCTAGGCCTCGTGGATATTTATTTTCTATAATATTTTTCTTCTGTTTTACACCATCCATCGCTAATAGAAGTGTGTTACTTTCTATATTTTAGTGTTTTTCATTTTATTTTTATTTCTTAAAGAAAATAAAAAAACGCCTGCGTTGAGTTTATAAATTTGTCGAATCTCAAATATTTAATCTTTATTTTCCTCTGTTTTAGAGTTTCTACTTGATTCTTTTAAGAAAATAAACTTTTGTTTGAACGGTAGGCTTTAGGTAAATTAGCCGAATCTCAGGTTTTTAAAATTCTAATCTAATAAGTGAATGTAAAGAGGTATAAATCACAGGAAACCTAAAAGTTTGTTGTATTAAAGTTTAGTGTCATTTATTCAGTAGGTGGTCTTACAACTAAAGTTTAAGCAGCTCATTTAAGATGTAGTCTTACAACTAAAGTTGCAGCAGCTCATTTAAGATGTAGTCTTACAACTGAAGTTTCAGCAACTCATTTAAGATGTAGTCTTACAACTAAAGTTTCAGCAGCTCATTTAAGATGTAGTCTTACAACTGCACATAACGAACCATGAGAGCGCTTATTGCGAATCGAGCTCTCACTGGCTTAAAAAAAAAAAAAAAATCAGTTTGGGCTGCATGTATATATGTTTGGGTTTATATTGAGAACCGATGGTCGTATTCCGGTTTATTTTTTCACTAATCCGATAAGCTAATCCTAAGGAAGGATCTTACGCATAATAGATTTGAAACATTTTAATAGTTAACTAGCTGAACCTGAGCTCTTTACACAGCGCATCATTCATATATGACCATGAATCTCCTTGTTATTCCTCACATCTGTACATGTCCCTTTGCAGACACAAATGAAAAAAGTCTTGGTAAAAATCTGCAAGAGATACCGTAAAGGGAATATTTTTTCGATTACTTTTTCAATATCTCGTACCGTTCGCAAGATATGAGCCTACTTCCTGTTGGAGTTTTTAATTCATGTATGATCTGTGTTTTCTTTCTTCTTGCAGGTAGTATGTAATAAACAAATACATAAATTAAGTAACTCAATGGCCTATGGAACCCGGAGGTTCAATGCCGCGTTCACAAAAGCTCTCCACTGACTTCTCTCCTTAGCCAATTGGATCCAGTTTCTGCTTTGTATTCCTATTTCTGCGAGATCCATCTTATTATTGTCCTCCCATTTGCGCCTAAGTCTTCCTAATGGTCGTTTCCCGGCTTATCTTCCAGTTAAGATTTTGAAAGCGTTCAATCTTTCTTCCATCCTGGCTACATGACCTGCCCACCTGAGCCTCCTAGATTTGATGATCTAGGATAATCATAAACAATGTTGGATAAACCGTATAAATTATGTAGTTCCTCGTTATGAAGATTTCGCCTTTCCCTATTCCCGTTTCTCTTGGGTCCGAATATTCGTCTCAGGAACTTGTTCTCAAATACTTTCAATCTATGTTCTTCGTTCCGAGTGAGATACCATATTTCGCAACCATACAGAACAATAGGCATGATTATCGTTTTATACATTTTAAAGTAAGCTAATACATTACACATACAATCAATTATAATGACAGTGACATATGGTGTTCATTGGGCAAAACACTCCAAACAATAAAGATTCAACTTAGACTGGAGAAATGGTTATCCTTCGTTTTTCATTATAATTTGGCCATGAAACAAACACCTTAGAGATATGCAGCCCCTATATACAATTATATGGTCTTGGAATGTATAATAGGTAGGATATGATGCTTTATTTTTTTTTTTTTAATTTTAACGCTTCCAGTGTACCCGTAAAAATGTAATAAATAAATAATGGCCATGTTTTTTTCTTAAATATTGAGTTAGAACTGACAATCTACAGAAAATTTGCAATCGATCAGTGAAAACGTCATCTTTCTAGAGCCTGTAGTTTCCGAGATCTCACTGTCGAAAGGATTTGCCACAAACATATAAACGTCCACAAACGTATAGTTTAAAAAACTCCAGAGATGGCAGCACAATTCATTTGCATTTATTTCGGACAAGGCTTATTAAAAAGCAAAGGCTTTGAACAATAATTTAAAAGGATAAACTTTGTGAAAAAGATCCTTTAAGTAATTTATTTGAAGTACACCTTCCAAAAAAATATTTGTCTTTGTTATAAACGTGAAATCACAAATAACCGTAAATCAAAGGTTTGAAAGCTAAAGTTATAGGTTGGAGCTCAGTCGCTTTTAAGACTTACATCGATACTATAATCGATCTCACCAGCTATTGACGTACCATACGTCTGAAAGCTGTCTTTTGTATCTGTTTACCTTCCTATTCCTCATCCCGGGTACTCTGTCGTTTCTTATCAAGAGAACTTTGACGTCAGACTGATCCAGCCAAGGGCGTCTGGTTCTACTGTAAAGGCAACGGGAGCTACTCAACCTAGACTACTATCCAAACGGGTAGTCTAACCTTGTTCATATCATCATACAGTTAGGTTCACACTGCTTTGTTTCCGGCCTTCGGGCCAAAGATCAGTATCATGTCCCACGATACCTCACGGGACTTAGGGCATCATCAAGGCCTACCTATGGTTCTAGCTGCCCCCTCTGCTACTGCTTCAGGAGCAAAACGAAAAGGTGCCAACAATCCGAGTACGAGTCGTGATACCAGTCCTGCTAGGTCGTTAATCGGGAAACCCTATACTGACCATCAAAAGTCACCGCCATCAAAGAAAATCCATCAAGGCGACTTGTCAGATACAGCTAGTGAATCAGGTCTTGTAATGGACCTCGAAAGTTTTCCCGAATTAACAGAGAACACTCGTCCACAAACCTATCAGTTTCTACTTACCAACTTTGATCCAAAGTACTCGCAGGCACACCATCTATACAAGCAGCTAGTTAAATACATGCCACGCGCCAACATCTCTCAAATCATACCTACACGTAACGGGACTATCTTACGGACTCCCGATGCAAACTTTCGAACTACCCTGCTCAATAAACATGGATTCGAAATCTTTGGGAAAGGCACTACACTGACTAGGCTCGCAGAAAAACCGCAAAAACAACGGCCCCCACCACGAAAAGAGCCTTTGCTCTCAGTGGTTATCCGAGGCGTAGATACTGATATTACTGACCAAGAAGTCACTGACGAACTTACACTCGAAGGCTATACCATAACCAAATGCATTCGCATACGTAATAACAACGGCTTAACCTATATGGTGAGAGTGCTTACACACTCTCAAGAGACCATCGACAATCTTCTATCAAATGGGGCATACATATATCGTAAACGCCATAGAGTCGAGCCTTCTAGATCTCAGCCACCACTACCCTTACGCTGTGAAAGGTGTCAAAAATATAATGCTCACTCTACTGATAAATGTCCGAACCAGCCAATCTGTGGGTACTGCTCCGGACCACACAATACGAGACAATGTCAAAACCTTGCTCAACCTCCGACCTGTTCAACCTGTCATGAGCAACATCCAGCATTCAGTTACAAGTGCAAGCAGCGACCACCTCCGGAACCGACCAAACCTGAAATGACTGTTCCTTTGCAGCATCACACCAAGTCCATTCCGTCTTCTTCTATACCTACTGACTAACAACAGGCCGTCACTATTGAACAACTCCTTGCTTTCATCACACTCACACTTCAAAATATTCATCCTTTTCACCGCCCTCACATCCTACAACAACTGCAATACTCAACACGTGCAATCTTTCATATGAACTTCCATGCTACTTACAGCGGACATAAAGTATACTTTCATGTCAGTCCACTTGAAACCGAAGTCTAATTCCATCGTCCTTCTCTTACGAATCATCATGGCATTATCCTTTATATTTGTTAATATCAGTTCTCTCATCCAGCACAAACCACTCTTCGCACTTCTACTACAAGAACACCGCACTTCAGGATTTCTTCTCAATGAGACTCGCCTTACACCTCGAAGCTCCTGCAAAATATGTGGATATTCCGTCACAAGAAAAGACAGTAATATGCCAGCTAGACGTGCTAACGGCGGAGTTGCAATAGGCTTTCCCCCTTCTATACCGTGTCGTCATTACGAACTTCCACAGCACAATCTTCCAGAGTACCTAATAACAACCCTCTACTTCAAAAACTTGTATATCACGCTTGCTACAATTTACGTTCGACCTGGTCATATTATTCCGTTAAATTTCTTCCAGTATATTTCAAATAACTTCCCATATTATATCATCATGGCCGACATCAATATCCATAGCAGAACACCTCAACAGCGACAGACTTTTCTCAACTTCCTTACAACTCACACCACTGGTACTTTTCATCAGCTACCTAAGCACACCCGGCCATCATCTCAAACCACACCTGATGTTGTAATTACTTCTACAAACTTACTATCTTCCTGTACCCTCGAAGTGCTGGATCCAATAGGAAGTGATCACTTGCCAATCAAGCTTACCATCAACCGCTCGCATCCTAATACCTCTAACCACAAAAGTTTAACACGCAAATCTCTCAACTATAACAAAGCAGACTGGATCGGATATCGAAATTTCCTAACTGCAAAACTTTCTAACGTTCCCGAACCAACATCAGAAGACGACATGTATAACTCTATTAATCTCCTAACCAGTACAATCAATCAGGCCTCCAATAACTTTATTCCTACATCCAGTTCAAATCCATACAGTCCCAAATTACTCCGCACTACCTTCCGCTCATACGTAGATCTCGTCAGTTCTACCGAGACTACGAGCGTACGGGAAACCGAGAATCATTAGTTCACCACCGATACATGCAACGCATCGTCACCAATTACATCACAACATATAAACATCGGCAGTGGGTTAAAACTTGTAATACGCTAGCTGATACTTCTCATCCAACGCAGTACTGGAAAAGGTTCAATCAACTCAGCGGCAAACGTAGTATCACCACATATCCTATTCTTCTTCATAATCAACCGCTTCAAACTGATACTGACAAGGCAAATGCTTTTGCTACTTATCTGCAGGATATATTCACTCCGCCTTTAACACATCCTAATCCTCGACATCCCGTCGATCGAATTGATTTTCAATCTCCACACCTCCAGCCCGCACTCAGCCACACATTGGGTCATATTCAAAAACTTACAACACCTATCACAGTCGATAACATTCTAACTGTCACCAAACGAAAACGCAATAGTGCACCTGGCATGGACAATATCTCTTACCGGCATATTAAAGAGGCCCCTTACTGTGTCCTTCATTTCCTGGCTATACTCTTCACATTCATACTCCGCACAGGTTTCTTTCCTATCACATGGAAAATGTCTAAAACTTTAATGTTTCCGAAACCTAACAAACCTACCAATCTTGTTTCTTCCTACCGCCCCATTCAGTTAACCAGTACACTCAGCAAAATCTTCGAACGAATTCTAGTTCTTCGCCTTCACACTTACTGCACAGATCATCGCCTGTTACCTCTTTACCAAGCCGGATTCCGCCCTCAATTCAGCATAAATGATCAGCTACTTCGTCTTGTCAATCATATTTACAATCAATTTCTCTCCACGAAACCTTCTTGTCTGGTTCTCTTCGACTTAGAGAAAGCCTTTGATACTGTTTGGCACCACGGCCTGGTCTACAAACTTACTAAATATAATCTGCCTCTCACCTACATACGACTTATATTCAATTTTATCACTGGACGCATAGCCTACATCTCCATTAACAATTCATTATCTCATCCAGTGTTTTTACATTCAGGCGTTCCACAGGGATCTGCTTTGTCTCCGCTTCTTTATCTTCTCTATGTGGCAGATATTCCACCTCTTCCAGCAACTGTCAGCACTTTTCAATACGCGGATGACACTGCATTTCTGGCACTTGGCAAAACTATACAGCACATCAACAAACATCTTCAGGAAGCTATCGATCTATTCACCTCCTGGTGTTCCAAATGGCGACTTAAAATCAACGCCGACAAAACTCAAGCAATTGTTTTTGTGCCTCCTGGCAAACGCACTAGGGTTCACCGCAACCCAACTTTGCTGAATGTTTCCGTTCAAGGAACACGAATTCACACTTCAAACACAGCCAAATATCTAGGACTTCTCTTGGACAAACATCTCACCTGGAGACCTCACTTAAAATCTATTTTGACCAAAGCCTATAATCGAATTAATCTACTCCGTCGATTGACTGGCACCAACTGGGGTCTCAACGCCTCTACAGTTCTCACTACATATTAAGTCTTTCTCCGACCAGTACTGACTTACGGATTCACAGCCTGGATACCTGCAGCACCCTTCTTTTATAAAAAGCTACAAATCTTAGAACGTCATGCCTTCAGAATCGCTTACCGAATATCCTTACCTAGTCCCACTGCCGATCTCTATAGTCGCATAACTTTTCCCACACTTCTTTCCCACATAGAACATCTTCGGTTAAAATATATCACTCACCGACTGACAATGAACCACCCTCTACTCATGGACACAGTATATACTGCAGCCGACTTCGTTACTCTCACACCATTACGCCCCACCCCCCTATCTCTGCTTTTTACCCTTTATCGATACACTGTCCCTCCGAATCATCCCGACATTCCTCTTCTCGATGCATTTCATCTCGATATTCATTCACATTTCATCTTTCCATCACATCATCCACAGTAATCCTACTGTACTAACAGGGCACCAACTGTCTTACATTAATGCCCCGCGTAGCCCCGGGGCGAGAAGATAACCTCACTTGTTCTTCTAACCTCACCTATGTGTTGTGATGTGTATTGCACGTACTCATTACTTTCATACCACATAATCATTTCATATCTACCTATGCTAATGTTTATGATCATAAGATCATAAAATCCAATGACCATTAAATGTTAATAAATAAATAAATAAATAAATAAATGGATAAATATCACTTATCCCAACAACAGTAGTCCATATTCAATTTTCCTTATTACCTCTTCCCGAGTCGAGGGCGTAACCCTTGGGTGGGGCTAGCTTCAGGCTAGCAAAAAAAAGAAAAAAAAATCGCTTTTAACAGAACTGGCCACTTGGAGCTCTAACCATTTTTTGAAAATAGGGTATCCGTAGCTGGCGAAGAAAAATAAGCTAGTCACTTAGGTTTTCCATCCCCCTTGGTTTAATTTAGTCGTGAACATCTTATATACGATTGGATTACTTACATCATCGAGGTGAAGGAAGCAACCGTCGAATTATTTTTAAACCTCCACGGAGGTTGGCACACCAAATTGATATTGTCTGTTGACGACCTTACTATTTCTCTTGGCTTAACGATTTATTATGATACTCTCCTCTTCGGAGGGTAGCTTATATTTTTTTGAAGTATCATCATCACTCATCATCTCAGTTCCTATGATGGCTACGTCCAACCCAGTCATCTTGAAAAAGAAGACTAAGATACCAACGAAGAAAGTCAGCAGATCTCAATACCGGCCTGAGGACTTCCTTGTCCCGCTGGGGCGGCCCACCACCTCCGCCACTGTCCAGCCACGACCATCCTCGACTAAACTGTCAACGATTGACGTCCCATCCCTTGCTCCACCGCAAGAGGATAATGCCATGGACTTTACCCTGGTTACTACACCAAAGCGACGTCGCTTGTCCTTGGAGTCCACACTGGGCCAACAACCTTCATCAGACTTCTCTGCTTTACCAATGGGCAACAGATTTGAGCCTCTCTCTACTCTCACAGCTGACAAGTCTCCTGTGATCGAGCCACGACCCAAACCCACGAAAAAGATTAAACCACCTCCTATTTACATTTACAGCATCCAAAACACTTGCAACTTTACCAAAAGCCTTTCCAAATCTCCCAGAGAATCACCTCAGGTTCGGCATAACAAAGAACGTATCGTGATTTAGGTATCTTCTAGAGATGACTTCACAACTATAAAAACTACTGCGAACAAACGAAAACTGAATACGCTACTGGCATTTCCAAAAGTGACCGACCCCTAAGGGTTGTCGTTCTCAAATTACTCATTGATACAGACGTCGCTGATCTTCAGTCTGAACTAATCACCTTAGGCTTTAAGCCACTCACGATTCATCAAATGTATCGTCGGGGCCCCACTGGTGGAAATAGGGCTCTCATGACCCTTTTTCTTATCTCCCTCGAGAAAACTCCAAATATAAAGAATATCTACAACATAACAACATTGCTCCATTATAAAGTTATATTTGAGCCGTATCGGCTGCCGAGTGTTCTGCAGTGTTACCGATGCCAACGTCTTGGTCATTCACAAGACACTTGCAAAGCTCAACCTAAGTGTGTCAAGTGTGGGCAAAGCCTGTGCCAAACCAGATGCCTCCACTCCAGCAACCTGTGCAAACTGCGGAGGGGACCATCCAGCCAATTATCGCGGTTGCCCCGTCTTTCGCTCCTACTCAGATGCTCTCAAGAAATCAACTCCTTCTGGCCGTAGCTCCGGCCCTAATGTAACAACTTCACTAGCTCATAAGGCACCCCGCAGCGACCATCCTCCACCACCAAATCAGAATGCTCCCTCTACGTAAAGTACACCAGATGCACCCTCTACATCATCCGCCAACGACTTCAATCTCCATTCACTCCTCACTTACATCAAAAGCTTCAACTTTGGCCGCATTATCTCTACTAGATTTCGGGAAGCCACGGATCTTGCGTCCAAGGCTGCTGTCGTCATAGAGACATTTACTGACATGATTGCTGATGGCTGCTTCTAAATAACCACTCATTCATCACACTATAACTATTGTAACCTGGAATGCAGATGGTCTTACCGACCAGAAGGGTCTCCTAATTCGTTTTCTAGCTGAACATCAGGTAGACATCATGCTTATACAGGAAACTCACTTCACTGCCCAGGTTACAACTGGAGTCTGCCCAACTACCAATTATTCCGCCTCGATCGAGTTCAACGACGGAAAGGAGGATTACTGATTGCCCTGAAACGAAGCTTCAAGGCTAGACAACTCATTTTATTCCGGTTACACACACTAGAAGCCCTTGCTATAGAAGTCTTCCTCTCCGGGATTCCTCTCATATTGGTCACGGGCTACCGTTCTCCAGCACATGACTTAGATCCCAATGATTTCTACGCCATCTCGACTTTGGGCCCCAAAATCATATTAGCAGGGGACTTCAATGCAAAACATGGGGAATGGCACTCCAGACGTTCCAACGAAAACGGACGAATATTACACCGGTATATGCAAACTTCTCCGTTCATCGCCTATGGGCCACCTGATCCAACTCACCATCCTAAAGCAGGCGGAGAACCGGATGTGCTGGACATAGTCCTAAGCAAAGATACCATCTTAGCTACACGTCCTTACGTGATCTCAGCACTGGACTCAGATCATGATCCGGTCCTTTTCAAAATTTCTCAACGTCATTTCTCCCTTCCTGCATCTGCTCATATCTCCCGAACTACGAACTGGGATGTCTATAAGCAGCAATTAAATTCTTCACTCGACATAACCCCTCGTCCAAATGCTTCTGTGGTAATTGATCAAGCGGTCGCAAATCTTACGCTTGTTCTACGTACGGCTGACTCCCTCAGCACATCAATAATTCCTGACTCGCAGTCCGATCCACACTGTGACTCTCAATTACTTCGTCTTTATATCCATCTCAAACGATGGGCTCGAAGTACTTGGCACCGCACCAGACATCCACTCTACAAAACGCTATGGAACACCTTAAGCCGCAAAATCAAGACCATCACTCGACGACAAACTCAGCAGTACTGGGAGACACTTTTTCGTGAGGTCACACTTAATGACACCAAAATTTGGCAGTATTCCCGCCTTTTCCAGCGCCGAGAGACTTCTCGTCACACTCAAATACTGCAAGGTCCGCATGGAGTCATACATGACGACCAAGGGCAAGCAGACTTATTTGCTGCATCTCTAGAGCGCTAGTTTACACGTAATGCGACTCCTGTCGTTCCTCACATTCGGCAGGACGTTCGGGCCACTATGCGCATGCTCCATTTTCAACCAATACTTCCCCTGCCTGAGATCGTAACACCAAGGTAAGTTGAGCATCAGATTTTTCACTTGACCAACAACAAAGCGCCTGGAGTTGATGAGATCCGCCCGGAACTACTGAAAGATGGGACACGGAAGCTACTCCTCTATCTTGCTGCTTTATTTACAGGCATCCTTCAGGTTTGCTACTTTCCCCGTGCTTGGAAAGAAGCGAAAGTCATTCTTCTCCCTAAACCAGGTAAAAAGCCGACTCTCCCAGAAAACTATAGACCAATTAGCCTGTTATCTCATGTGAGCAAACTCTTCGAACAAGTGCTTCTCGCCCGACTTCACGAACACGTCACCACTTATGATATACTCCCCCACCATCAATTTGGTTTTCGTGCTAACCATGCACAACAAGCCAATTAGTGACGGTAGTCGACCACCTGACTACCTCTTTTAATCGACGACAATATGTTGTGGGTGTATACCTTTATATCTCGAAGGCGTTTGATAAAGTGTAGTTACCAGGCCTCATTTATAAACTTCGCTTACAAGGCTTCTCTTTATCTTATCTCAAACTCCTCACTTCATACCTCTTTCATCGCTTTTTCCATGTCTCTGTGGAACAGGCCAAGTCTTCTCCCAAACCAATTCAAGCTGGTGTACCTCAAGGCGCGGTTCTTTCACCTCTGCTTTACACCTTATACACCGCAAACTTACCCATTGTGCCACACTGTTTTCCTGCAACATACGCCGGGACGTGTTACATCAACACCATACTCGTTTTTGGGCCAACCTGCCCCGCCACGTCAACCCCGCTATTGCAGCGATTGGCACAGCGCATGCACACCGACAAACTTACAGGACGCCAAGGTTGTAGCATAACTCTTTACCCACACTCTACCCCCTCACTGCGACAGTTGCAGCTGAAGGCCACAGGACGTCGTCGTATCTCATATTCTAACCCCCCCCCAAAGGTCTAATAATCTTCTTTTCTATAGCTGTCATCGAGTCACGGACTTTTGTTCGATACTCGACACAAAACCTCACTTTCAAGCTGAGCTGAGCTTTTAACATACTTTCCCAGAGCTTTTCTTTGCTCTGCTCTGAAGCGCCACTAGAGCATAGTGACGAGTTTTGTAATCTCCTATCCCACTATCCTGGTCACTGAAGCTAGATCTCTGTGTGTATCGGTCGAGAGACTTATTTAGCCCACCTCATCAGATACCTACGCAGGTTGATAGCCTCTTTATCCCACCTAGACCACTATCCAAACGAGTGGTCTTCTTCAAACCTTTAACCTACCTGAATAGACGACCTTCGCTATGGCATCTGGACAAGGCCCCGGTCATACTGGACTACATCCTGTTGCTCAGGGTCCTTCTCTGACGGCGGCAAAGATGGATAAACGAAAAGCCCGCCAAGAGTCAGAGCCAAGTAGTCCAACGGCTCACTGTACAACAGCTACTACCTTTTCTGCTGCTCTCCAGATGACACCTCCAACCAAACGTCATCATACACTGAGTGAGTCATCGTCGGCATCAAGCAATATGGATATCGAGATTCCCGGGAAGTCATCATCTAAACCAGTAGTTCAGTCTTTTCTTCTTACAAACTACGACGCCAAATACCATGATTTAAAACAGATTTACTTACGTCTACTCAAGTACGTTCCACGATCGGATATCAAGCAGCTAATACTTACCAAGAATGGTATTATCATCCGATCGACAGATCCTAACATAGCAAAAACTCTTCATAACACCTACTCTTTCGAGATATTCGGCGCCTCGGCAAACCTTCAAAAGCTTCATCAAACCAGGTGAAGCAGCCTCCACCTCCTCGCAAGCCTCCAGCTCTATCTGTTGTCATACGGATGCCGATGTCGCTGATGAACTTAAGCTGGAGGGTCATTCAATCCTGAAATGCATTCGCATAAAGAACGCATCCGAACCCATTTATATGGTCCGGGTTTTCACAGTCAAGAGACCGTGGATGATCTTCTTAGGAATGGTGCCTACATATACCTGAAACGACATCGGCTGGAACCGTCTCACTCACCTCCGCCTCTTCCTGTACGATGTGAGCGATGTCAAGCTTATAACTCACATCACTCTAACGACTGCAGGAACTCTTTCAAATGCGGGTACTGTGCAGGTCCACATTCCATCAAGTCTTGCCCCAATCGCAGTAATCCACCGCAATGCTCGACCTGCCCAGATCAGCATCCTACGTACAGCTATAAATGTAAGACCAAACCGCTACAGAGATGCTAAAACCAGACCTCACTGTACCTATCCGCATTCATAACACCGATGCTACTACTCCGCCTCCTAGTTCTGCACAACAACCGATCACCATCGACAAATTTTTGTCATTTCTCACTGTTACCTTACAGAACATACATCCATTTCTTCGTACACATATCCTCCAACAAGTACAACTCGCTGCTAAAACTACCCTGCATGTCAACTTCACCGGCACTTACTCCAACAACTACCCTCATTTTCATTCTACCGTTCATGAATCTGCAGTCTAACTTCTCTCTCAATCTATTCTCATTATTTTTCATTATGGCAGTACATTTTCTCTTTCTGAACATTCGTTCTCTACAAAAAAACAAGCCTTTGTTTGAGCAGCTACTTCTGGAGGAACACGTTCATTGTATTCTTCTCAACGAAACATTTCTTACTCCTAAAATCTCATGCAAACTCTCACTCTATCACATTCTTCGACACGATAATACCATTCCCACTCGACGTGCTAATGATGACATAACTATTGGTTTTCCGCACTCTATTTCACATAGAGTACACGCTACTGGAGATACATCACTGCCTGAACATCTTATCGCTACTTTATATTTCAAACAATGCTACGTCACTGTCGCTACCATCTATATACAACCAGGCCATCCTATACCTCTAAGTTTCTTTCAATATATTTCTGACAATTTCCGGACCTACATCATAATGGCCGATATTAATTACCATAGCCGCTCAGATAATCAAAAGCGCACCTTTTGCAATTATATTCAAACGTAATCGACGGGATTTATTGATCCCATTCCTAAACCAACTCGACCGGCTTCGAATACAACTCCCGATATAGTCATAACATCACCCAATATTCTCTCCAAGCTCACTCTTTCTGTACTTGACCCAATTGGGTGTGATCATATCCCAATCTAAACTACTCTTCAAAATGCAGGTACACCTCAACCCGCTCCGCCTACATCTCCTCGCATAGTGGCTTCGTTTCGACCGTGCAAGTTGGCCTAATTATAGGGAATATCTTTGCAACAGGTTAACACCTTTATCCGCTCCAACTTCAGAGTATGAACTATACGACACTATTGATGAGATCACTGATAGTATTCATCAGGCGTCCTTACAGTATATCCCTCAGACTACAATTGATCCCTATAGACCAAAATTGCCACCACAATACTTATCTTTAATACGTCGTTCCCGTCAGCTGTATCGTGATTTTACTCGCACGGGCAATCTGGAATCGCTTCGGCAACATCGCCAATACCAGCGGGTGGTGCATAACTACCTCGTTGCCTATAAGACCAGACGTTGGATTAAAACCTATAACACACTCTCTGACACGGCACATCCAACTAAGTACTGGAAACGGTTTCAACAGCTCACTGGTAAAACTTCTCGCCCTTCATATCCACTCATTCTCAATGATACTCCCTTACACACTGACATGGACAAAGCCAATGCCTTTGCTGACCAACTTCAAGATGTCTTCACGAAACTTGGACCTGCTCTATCTGCTCGCACTTATTCTACTGACCGGTTCAATCTCAACTCGCCTTCACTCCAACCCCACGTTAACCATCTTCTACCCAACAATTCACCTTTGACAGCTCCTGTTACCGTCACAGAAATCACCACCACCGTCTCTCGTAAGCGCAACACCGCTCCAGAGTTATATTCTATTACGTATCACCATATCAAGGAAGGACCATACATTCTCTATTATCTTCTGGCTCTCATCTTCACGTTCATCCTCCGTACTGGTTTTATCCCTCACGATTGGAAAACATCCAAAACCTTAATGTGCCTGAAACCGAAAAAAACCAGCTTCGTATGTGTCTTCCTATCGTCCAATTCAACTCACCCTCGTTTTCAGCAAGATATTTGAACGGATACTGATCTCTCGCCTCCACACACATCTTGCCGATCACAACCTAATTTCCCTTCATCAGCCGGATTCAGCCCAAACTACAGTATCAATGATCAACTCCTCCGTCTGATCACGTACATCACTGCTCAGTTTAATCAATCTAACCCTTCCTGTCTCGTCCTTTTCGATTTCCATCCTTCATTCTCCTCCCAAATAAAGGGCGTAACCCTTTGGGTGGGTGCTAGCCGCGACTAGCAAAAAAATCTCTTTTAACATACTGAATCAAGGAGCCTAACCTCTCTTGTGTATGTTAATGTGCTAGCCAGGACCAAGTGTAGCATACGCATTTGTGAGCACAGCACACGTACAACACTTAGAGGGTTTACGGAAATTTTCACTTTCGGAGGGCAAACTTGTTTTTTAAACCTCCTTCATCATCTTTTCTCTCATCTTCATCTTCATTTGGGCTTTGACCCTACGATTCATCATCACGATGGCGGACTCTGGCAACTCATCTGAACAATCGAATCTCGGACGACATACTGGCTTACCACAAACTGTTCACGCTAATCCGAGCACTTCTGTAACACAACCGGCATACAGAGGACTATCCACTCTCACCCGACATTTTTCATGGGGAAGTGAGTCTTTGCCGAATATATCTAAAGATCGACACCCATCTAACGACTCTGCACAATCTGCGAAACGTATACGGTCTCATTCACCACTCACTTCAATGGATATCGAGGTCGATCCAAAACAGAATCCTACTATGGTGTCTCAAAATTTCACTTCAACACAGATTAATATCGAACTTCTTTATCACTTCCTTCTCACTGACTACGACTCTAAATACACCAATCCAAAAATGATCTTTCTGCAAATAATGAAGTATGTTCCTCGAGTTCGGGATACTCTCGCTCAAATAGTTAAAACCAAAAATGGCTATATTCTTAAATCAAAAGATCCTAATTTTGGAATAACTATACGCAATAAAGCTTCCTACGAAATCTTTGGTAAGAATGCTAAATTGTCGAAACTAACGGACAAACAGCAGAAGCAACCTCAACCACCTAGAAAACCACCGTTTCTATCGGTTGTAATCAAGGGAGTTTCGCCCGAACTAACAGATGCGGAAATTCAGGAGGAAATTAAACAGGAAGGAATTTCAGTTGACAAATGCATTCCCATTAGAAATAATAATGGACCCACATATCTAGTCCGCGTTTTATCACAGCGAGAGGACACTATTGATTACCTACCTCGATTTGGTGCACCTATATATAAGCGAATACATCGTGTTGAACCGTCTAAGACTAATGGACCATTACCGATTCGCTGCGAAAAGTGTCGTGCGACCACACTACAGCAAACTGTCCTAATCAACCGAAATGTGGCTATCGTTCGGGGCTCCATGACACCAAAACTTGTCCTAATCTACAAGGACCACCTAAATGCAACACATGTGGTAGTGGGCTCCATCCTACGTACAGCTACCGTTGCAAAGCTAAATCAGCGCCAACACCTGAACGTCCGGAATTAACTGTACCATTTAAAACGACAGACACTACAGTTCGACTTAATCAATCCATACTACTTCCACTCACAGTAGAAGATTTTCTCAGTTTTACCAGTTTAGTACTTCAAAACATCTTTCCATTGCAGAGAGCCCATATTACCCAACATATCATTTCTGGGCAAAATAAATTTTTCACATAAATCTTCATGTCACCTATTCCAACAATTATGTTCATTTCCATGTTGGGTCACTGAAAACTGCAATATAAACTCATATATATATATATATTTCATTATAGAGATTAGTTTCCTCTGTTAATATACGATCAATTTTACAACACAGACGTTTGTTAGAAGCCCTGTTACTCGAGGAACATATCAATATATTTGCTCTCAACGAAACCGCATTAAAACCAAATATATTAGCTCGCATTCCTGGATATCTATTACTACGTCATGATTATCACGACCACATGGCTCGTAGCCAAGGTGGAGTTGCAATAGGACACTCTCCAAAATATCCAATTAGGACATATACCCCACCAGCTTTCGATAATATCCCGGAGTACCTACTTTGTTCCTTATACTTCCCATCAATAACCATAAATTTCAGCATAATCTATATTAGACCACGCCAACCTTTACCGTTAGAATATTTCCGATATATAGCGAATGCCTTTTCCAATATCGTTATCATGGCAGATATTAACATCCATAGTCGGAGTGCTAGAGAAAAATATGAATTTCAAGAGTATATAACTGATCATCTTCAGCTCTATATTCATGTTCTTCCTAATCACACTAGATCTATAAGCCAAACTACACCAGATGTCGTTATTACATCTCTGAATCTCATCAATAAATGCCAGCTTGAGGTGCTCGACTCTATTGGTAGTGACCACCATCCAGTAAAACTATCATTAACACATGGGCTTCCAACTCGTCCTGTACTTGCTCCTCGCTCTGTCCTGAGATATGATAAGGCTCATTGGCCTGAATTCCGACAAGAAATTGAGGATGCACTTCATAGTGTAACACCACCTACCAATGACACTGACCTCGCTTCGTGTCTCAATACTATCACTACTGCAATACAAAGCAGCTCTCAGCATCACATTCCGGAAGATCAAGTATATCCTTATAAACCGAAATTGCCTCCTATCTACCTTGCACTTGCACAGAAAGCGCAACAACGTCTTCGCGACTATTATCGAACAGGAAAGCGTGAGTCTCTTCGGCGCCACCGTCAGTGGTAACGCACAGTTAAGAACTGTCTGGCTGCATATAAACGTAGGAATTGGATTAAAACATGTAATAACTTATCTGAGGACGCTGAGCTTATAACGCTTCTAGATATTGGAAGCGTTTCAATTAACTTGCTGGAAAGAACTCTAAAACTATCTACCCTCTCATTAAACATGGCACACCTCTCTTTTCGGATCAAGATAAAGCGAACGCCTTTGCTACTCAGTTACAGACAGTATTTACTCCTTCTGCTGCTTCCACACGTTCAGAACGGATAAACCTATCTAGCATCCCTGCTCTGCAGCCTTCCACAGAGCATGTTATTGATTCGGAGCATCCTCTTACAGCACCAATCACCACTGCTGAACTTCAAACCGTACTAAAGAGGAAAAAGAATACAGCACCAGGAATTGATGACGTATCTTACCGTTATATTCAAGAAGCTCCACAATCGCTGCTGGTCCTCCTTGTCGCAATCTACAATTTCATCCTACAAACTGGTATCTATCCATTGGAATGGAAAGTATCGAAAGTTTGCATGTTTCATAAACCAAATAAGTCTGTCTGTCAGCTCTTATAGACCAATCCAACTTACCTCAGTGTTTAGTAAGCTACTAGAAAAAATTCTCGTGTGCCGGCTTCATTCATACCTGGAAGCACGTAACATACTACCTATTCATCAAGCAGGCTTCAGACCACGTTTCTCAATAAATGACCAATTGCTTCGCCTTAGCACTATCATCACAAACAGTATAACAAAGCATTCCCATCATGTCTTATACTTATGGATTTAGAAAAGGCTTTTGATAAGTTTTGGCATTATGGACTAATTCAAAAACTTCAGTCGTTCAACCTTCCCATGTGCTATTTGAGGCTCATTCACTCTTTTCTTACAAATCGTATAGCTTATGTCCCTGTTGGTAATGTGCCCTGTATTTCCGTTAACTGGAGTTCCTCAGGGATCAGCACTTAGCCCCTTACTGTATATACTTTATGCTTCCGACATACCTTCAACTCCGCTCAATGTATTCACTTTTCAATATGCAGACGATATGGCTTTCCTCGCTCTTGGCAAAACTGTACATCAACTTAATACTGCTCTTCAAACTACACTCAATAATTTCATCACCTGGTGCAAGAAGTGGCATCTAACTATCAACGAAGAAAAAACACAAGCAGTAGTGTTCTTACCACCTAAAAGACGTTCCAGAGTTCACAGGAACCCAACTCTTCTCCGAGTCACTATTGATGGATATCTTATCCATCCTACACCCACTGTCACCTACTTAGGCGTGGTCTTCGATTCTAAGCTCACCTGGAACGCCCACCTGAAGAGGCTAACAGCTAAGGTTAAAAATCGATTGAATCTCTTACGCCGACTCACTGGAACAACTTGGGGCTTAAAAGCGGATGTCTTGCTTCACACCTATAAGGAGTTCCTCCGTCCTATCCTCACTTATGGACATACTGCCTGGTGTAATGTTTCTGCTTTATTACGAAAAGCTCTGCATACTGGAGAGACATGTTATGCGTCTAGCTTATCGCCTGAAGCTACCATATCCCACATGGCTCACGTATGAATAGATCTCCTTTCCAAAAATCACGGAACATCTTGCAGAACTCCGTATTAGATATATCAACTCTCGCATACACACAGGTTATCCGCTCTTTTTAGACATTCTTCACTCCGATGCTCTCATAGACTCCACCTACCGGTACATACTTTCACCATTAAACATATTTATATCTCTATATATCAACAGCATACACCTGACTCCGGACGAACGAGAAATCTATGACATTTATTTCAGTGCTGATCACATTCCTCATCTTTTTCCATTATTGCACAAAGATCCTCACCATTAACAAGGGCTTCCCCATGTGTTCATTAGTCCCGGGTCACCTCGGGACAGAAGATATAACCCTTCATCTGTCTGATTAACACATTTATGTTTTTGACGTGTTAGCACTTCATCTCATTTATCATTTTCACTCCTTATAATTTCATTGGCCACATGTTGCACCTATTCTATATTTTTGATTTTGTGGCACTGATGATTAAACATGTCTAAGTTTTCTTTTCTTCATTTGCATTTATTTCATCTTTTCTCCTTTTGCACTATATAATTGTTCAATCTTTCAGTTATTGTTGCACTATGTATTATATATATCAGCATAAATTAAAATAACTGTAAAACGATAATATAAAATTAAATGATGATGAGTTCACAGCCCTTTTAATAGATGTTCCACTTCAGCAGTTAAAAAAGAATATATCTTTCCTTGCGCCTATTTTGTATATACGATTCATATGCCAAAGAGAGGGCGTAACCCTCTGAGAGGCAGGAGGATAAAAATCTTTTTATCATAGACTTCAACTCTACAAGTGAACTCATACTGTCTCTTCCTCCTTAAAAAAAAGAAAAAATCGCTTTTAATTGCTATTGTACCATTTTAATAGATAGATTAATTATAACGAGTTAACTCCTGCAAGGCCTTAAGAAACTTATCCTGAAATATGCGGCAACCAGGCAATCAACAAAGTAAGACGAGTTGCATATAACCCAGGGGTCGAGAACTTCTTTGTAGTCAACTTTATTTCCAAACTGCTTGACATCGTTTAGTGACGGATGTTCAGGTCATTTCATATGCGAAGTCATGATTAGCTTACATGTCGATCTTGAATTATTTTTTGCTATAGCATCCCATCCACGTTTTCTGTGGTTGGTCGCCCACTGCAAGAAGCATCTTGAACAACGAAAATTAAACAAAAAAAAAAAAAAAAATACCAATTTTCAAAACATACTAAAAAAGAAGAATATGAAACTTTTTTTAAAAGCAAAATAACCGACTTCAAAATCGCACTAAAAAGCAAGAAAAATGTTTTTATAAGACATATGAAAATACCGACTTTTAAAAAGTACTGAAAAACAAATAATAATATTAATAATATAATAATATTATTAATATTAATAATATTAATAACTATAAAATAGGAAAGTTGTTTCAAACCAAACATACTTGCCTAATAATATTAATGCCTGATAAAGTATGATAACCATCGATATAATTTTATGTTGGGCATTATCTTAGCAAGACTTCAAAAGTTTGTTACAGATAATATTAGTAAATTATTTTTTCCTTTTAATCACATTATTATTATTATTATTATTATTATTATTATTATTATTATTATTATTATTATTATTATTGTTATTATTATTATTATTATTATTATTATTATTATTATTATTATTAGTAGTAGTAGTAGTAGTAGTAGTAGTAGTAGTAGTAGTAGTAGTAGTAGTAGTAGTATCTCCTTTTTGGTGAGTTTTTAAAGTCGGTTCATATTTTTCAAACAAGGGTTGTTGATATTTATTAAATGTGCTCTACTTTATTGCAACAGGTTTCTCAAAACATTTTGTGGGGCCGTGGTGGCTGAATGGTAGACCATTCATCTCTGGTGTATGGGGTCCCTGTTTCGATCCCAGCTCGCGCCAGATTTTGTGGTGGAGAAACATCGTGTGCATGGGTATTCTCGTAGATCTCCCGTTTCCTCCTACTTTTTTCATTCCGCCATTTCACTCATTTCTCATCATCACCGTCTACTTTAGCCCAGGCGGCATAGCTGTGGGACGTAACACTGAAAGATATAATTTCATCTTCATTTCAGAACATTTTGTTTGCTTCTCCGTCACGCTGAAGAGTTAACTCAAAGCTCTTGTCTTTGGAAAGGGGAAACCTGGCTTCGATTTTCTAGAAATAATCGTAATTCGGATAGAACTTTCAATTGTAATTTCGTGTCTTATCTAATATCGATGCTTAAAACTCCTATCATTCTTCGTTGATTTTGAAAGCAAATCTTTATTAAAATTGGTTCGCAAAAAGCTCCACAAAAACTTCATACATTCAAATTTGATGGCCCATATAATTCGGGAATCAAGAAATTTTGCTTGCCATAATATTTCACACGGTTGTATTTGTATAGTACCTCAAGGTTCTTCTAGGATACCAAGCTTGATCCAGATTTGATGAATTTGGAGGACCACGATGGCTCAGTGGTAGAACGTTCACCTTTGGTGCATGGGGTCCCTAGTTCGATCCCAACTCGTGCCAAATGAACTTTGTGGTGGACGAACACGGTGAGCGTGGGTTTTCTCCGGGTTCTCCGGTTTCTTTCCACTTTATTCATTCCTCCATTTCTTTCATTTTTGATCATCATCGTCTCCTTTAGCCTAGCCGGCATAAGCATGGGACGTAAAACTTAACGATTTCATTTCATATCATTGGATGAATTTGCCTGAACTCGTATAATATATAGCATCGTTCATTTTCGACGGAGAAATTAATGAAAACCGAAAATAAAAGGACCTTAAACTCAAATCAATGTCTTAACCCTTTCCGGATCCGGGGTTTTTGGGATATTTTTTAGACTTTCAGTCAAAGAGCTACTGCATCGTCACTATTTATCCTAGGATCATGGTTCATACCTCATTCTCTTCAGAATGGAGCTGGGTTTCAAATAATACCACTTGCATGCTCATACCATATACCAGGAGCGGGGAAAATGATGTCAAAGGGAAAATTTCGGAGGGAATTTTTTTCTCGCACTTTGGGCCCCTCTGGAGCGGCCCTGTGTAAACGTAGCCATCTAAAAAAATCTGATAAATAGTACTTGGTATACTGAATGTGTGTGCCAAATTTCAAGTTTCTATCTTGAATACTAAGGGCGGGAGAAATTTTATCAGGAATTCCCACCATGCCCCAAATTACCGTAAAACTTCATGATCTCAGGTAAAAAACTTTCCTGAGACATCTGAAATTACCCTAGGGAAATGTTTCGCCCATCATTCTCTTCAGAATAGAATTGCCTTTCAGGCGGTATGACTCACGTGTCTCCATCATGTATCTAAGGCGGGAAAATCCCGAAAAAAGGGATTTTTTTGTTCTAATATCCTTTTTTTCAACTTTTAGCCCCTCTGGTCCCCCCTGTTTTAACGCAGAGATCTGAAAAGAATCTGATAAATACTACTAGGTGGTCTGAATGTAATTCCAATTTTCCAGGTGCAAAAGTAAGCCCGCCAAAAAAATATATACCGACAATATCCCATATTCCCGTATACAGTGGGAAATTTTTAAAAATTCCCTGAGACATCCCTAATTACCCTGGGATCATGGTTGGCACATCATCCTCTTCAGAATAGAACTGCCTTTCAGGCGGTACCATTCACTTGTCTCCATCATGTATTTAAGGCGGGAAAATCGCGAAGAAAGGGGTTTTTGGTAAAAATATCCCTTTTTTCAACATTTTGCCCCTCTGGATCCCCCCTGTTTTAACGCAGAAATCTTTTAAAAAAATCTGGTAAATACTACTCGGTAGACTGAATGTTTGTGCAAAATTTCAATCTTCTACGTGCAAAAATAAGCCCGCCAAAAAATAATGGACATAGACCGGCCCCGCAATATTAAAAGAAAATATATATTTTAGAATTATGACGTCATCACCTCCTATGTCTCGACGCAGAAAGGTGTGAAATCATACGTAAGGTCTGTTACAATGCCTCTGGACTTGAAAAACAAAAACAAACAAAAAAAACAAAAACAAACAAAAAAAAAACGGACGAAAAAGCTCAAATAGGAGAGTTATAACGCAATGTACCATGAAACACCCATATGGTACAAATTGTACCCTGGGATCCCCAAAAGGTGTCTTAATCAACAAATGATACCCTTATTTTGTGTATTAGTAACATGTAATTCTAGATTTCCTGTTTGATTTACAAAGCTATTCATAATATATCAATGTTAAGAGGGAAAGGGACTTGGCAACACTGCGTCCAGAGTTTGTCCACCTTCTGCGCACACTGTACACAGCTTTATGGTATCTTCATTCTCGTCGCTCATTCGAAGACGTGCGTGACATATTCTCGCAAACATTTGAAAAATCGGTGTTTCTACTGTGTCGCCGTTTCAATTATGTGTACGATTACTCCACTCAACAATCACTGTCGATTTTGTTTGAATGCCGCGTTCGTTAATTACCCAATCTTCACTGGCGACAGACCAGCACAAATTGAAGAACTACTAGAAATGCAGGTAAGACTAAAGCAGTCTAATAAGTGTAATGGATTAGCTAAGCTCGGACAAGTTTGTTTTTAAGTATAGATTAATTATTTAACTTAATGCTTTATGGATACTGAAATCATAGTAGTTGCATAATACAGGCAGAGACTTAGTCGGGTCTTGTACAATTTATTTCCCCTTTTCAGCGATATTCATTCCGTCCAGCAGGAATGTGCGCAGGAATTTATTTCGGAAGGGTCCAAAGCTTTTTCGGGAGGGTCAAATTTAAGATGAAGATAAATTATATTAAAATTTGTAAAAAAAAAAAAATCACATCTAAAATTTACAGAAAAGTCGAGATATCAGCGGGGGGGGGGGGAGAAGCCAGACATCCAGAAACTACTTCCTGCGTGAGTCTCGGCTCCTAAGTGTTTGGCTGATTTCATGCCAAATGTATCATCCCCTTCCTCAGAATGAAGTAGAGATCAGAGTTAGCTGCTATAAAAACGAACATAACTTTATTTTGTAGATTAAATTTCAATTTAGTTTTTTTTTTTTTAAGTATCACTACAGTATGATTAAAGTTCGATTATGGCATTTTTAAGGGCAAATTATGTGTCCCATCTCCCAAAATAAAACTAATGGGCACAACGTTGCGGCCTAAAACCCTCCTGTGGGCACCCTTGCCCTTCTTGTTTTAGTGCCAAAGATGTACAGGGTGGCCCAAAAGTAGGTATACAGTACCGTACTGATCAGCAGAGTTGGCGTGGGTCAATGAAAACATGACCAACGACCCACTGACCCACCGTGACCCACGACCCACTGATCCACCACCCACCGTGACCCACGACCCACCATGACCCACCACCCACCGTGCCCCACTCTGACCCACCCCCCACCATGAACCACTCATCCACTGTGACCTACTCTGATTCACCAAAATCCATCGTCATCAACTCTGAACACGATCCACGGCCTCTTCTGAACTGACTAAAGAGTTTACACTTGTAATAAAACAAGAGTGTGGAATTGTCACTAATCGGAGTTTGAATTTCTAGACAATCGCTCAAGCACACTTCTGTTACAATAACGGTGGATCTGACTTTTACGATATAAAATGGTAAAGTGTTTGTCAGTGAGGAAATTGAAACAGTTCGAGGTGGGAGGAAATTAGTGTGTGACTAAAGTGTACTTGTACTAAGAGAGTATTCTTGCAAGTGTTAATTTCTGAACGCATTCCACAAGAAAGTTCTATTCGCAGGAAAATACCCCTGTACAATATGGAAAAGGTTATGGTTTCTCAGTTCACAGTATTTTTCTCACAAAAGACTTGAAAAATCAGTTGTCCATAGGGTATAAAGGTGCTCGGGTACCCTATGTGAGAGCATCTCCATAAAGTCTGCTCATAATTGTAATTTGTGTAATCACTAAAACACCACGTTAAATTTAAGTTACAAATATGCATAATTTCAATTATTATGAATATTTATTCAAAGTAGTTTACCTAAAGCAAAGAAGAGACTTACTAAAAATTAGGTACAAAGTTGAATAACACAAATAAGCCATTAGTAATACAAGTATACATTTTCCATAACTCGTAATTTTCCACCTTAAAACAAATCTGAAATCGGGTTTATTTCCTGTTGGTAACTTTCTCGTGGTAAATCATCCGCATTGTAATTACACATGAACGTTTGTTGCCATTACCAAGTTTCCTCCCCCGTCTAGAAGGCGAAAGGGAACGAGGTTCCTGGAAAGTGTTCAGAAGTGAATGGGAATTTCCCTCCTTCTTCTCCTTCAATTGCCACATTGCTGTGTGCTATGTGCCAAATTACGATGAATTTCAATTAAATTATCATAGTATAATTATTTCCTTGTTGAATTATCGATATTTTTCAGTGGAAAAAAGGATGAAATTTGAAAGTTCCAAATCAAGGTAAGTAGACCAACGTAAAGGGAAAAAAGTGTAAAATTTTCCATATAATTATGCGTACAATCCAAACTTAAAATTTTCGTGCAATTAAGCTTACAGTACAAATTTTATGCTTATTTTCTCACAACTTTATGGGATGATTGCCCTGTTCTGTAAGCACTCCATATAACAAACATAAGCTTCAGCACTTATTATAGTAGAAAACAATGGGTATACGAAGCCAACCACTGTATTTTTTGGTTCTGATATTTTCCTTAAATAACATGGATTGTTTTCGATCATTTTTACAAACCAACTCACTACCAATTTTCCATATATAGAAAGTGCCCCCCCCCCCCTATAAAGGAGAATTTAAAAAAATGCTAGAACACATTTTCAATAAAGAGTTAATACACTGAATTTCAGCTCAGCAAGTTTAACGGCTTGCAAGATACTCATTTTTTTTCTCAAAAATTCGTATCCTCACTATCTCCTTAGGATATTATGCATTATAATGATAGCAATATAACATCCCAGTTTTTATTAAGACCTAACTATATACCAAAAGTAATTTCATTTGACTTCGCAATTTGAAAGTGATGATCAGGCACACATAGTTACATTCAATTTTTTATACAATAATTTATATATTACAGTGATTCAAAAATGTATTTTTTCCAGTAGTTAGCTCCTCTAAAAACTCACAGGTCTCGAAAACCAAGTAGTAGTATAGGTCCTATTGCTATTATTACAATTAAAAATATCAATATCCAAAAGTGCCTGAAGTTCATTTTAAACTTGGTTAGATATAATCACCTCAGCTAAGTAGACAGAAACAAATGGAAAAGGAAGGGAAATGAAGGTCTTGAAAATAAAACGAGGACAAATTTACCAGTCTTCAGAAGATACTATCTAGCAGAGCAGAGTGGGTCGGTAGATCATACTGAATCGGTGGGTCGCAGTGGGTCATGGTGGTGGTGGGTCGCAGTGGGTCACGGTGGGTGGTGGGTCGCAGTGGGTCATGGTGAGTGGTGGGTCGCAGTGGGTCATGTTGAGTGTGGGTCAGTGGATCACATGCTGTTGACCCACGACCCACTGACCCACTCAGAAAGCTTGACCCACTGATCCACCGACCCACTTCATCTCTGCTGATCAGCTCATTGCATTTTATATAATTTCTTATTGTTATCCTTCAGGCAGACTTAGTTTCTTTATTATTAGTTCTTAATGTGTTTTTACTTACATATTGAACTCGGAAGAGCCGAAGCAAATAAACCCATAAACTAGAATGTTATACTTGATCAATGCAGGGCTGCATACCCACTTTTGGGCCACCCTGTATATTCAGACAGTGCAGTGCGTACTGAGATTCGAAGAATTACTTTTTATTTTTTATTTATTTAGTTTTTTACTTTAACGTCCGACAATTATGCTCCGAGACTAAGGGAGACGGCTGTGATTATAATGAATTATTTATTTATTTATTTATTTTGTTGATGCGCATGCATATTTATACTCATTCAATCCATTTCGTTCATCTCGTTGAGATTTATCAACTTTCTCAACTTTGAACATTTTTTTTTCTTTAAACGCTAACAACATTGTAGAACCTTCGTGAAGAAAAAAGAAAGTTTTATTCAGCAAAAAACACGAGGACTGAACTTATGTTATCTTTTCTCTACATATATAACCGGTGAGGTATACGTAGTAGAATCATTAGATATTCCGAATTTAACCAATTTCTCAAGAGAAGATCTTTTTACTGTTTTATTTATAACTTTAATTTAACATCTGACATTTGTGATTTTTAGGGTAAAATAGGCGGGGATAATTAATGAAAGTGATTGACTATAAAAAGAAATGGTGGGATGAGAATGTGGAAGGAAATAGGAGAGTCCCGAAGAAAACATATGAACACATTGTCCTTTATAAACAAGCATCGCGTGGGATCATATCAGAGGCCTCTTCCACCAGAAGTAAGCGCTATGCCACTCAACTTCCGTTTTATTTGTAATAACGGTAACCAAGAAAGTTTTGTCGCTTTTTCACTCACCACCTTCGAACATCGAAATGTCATCTAAGACGTATTTGGAATTTCAAAAATAGTTCCCATCAGCATTGACGATCTTCTGCCAACGTTCTGGAAGGCCATGGATTTCATCGCGGTAGAACTTGGTGGACCCTGAAGCGAATAGGTTATCAAGAGCATTTTGCACTTCTACTAGGGATTTGAACTGGCGTACTCTAAGGTGATTGTCCAAGGAATGGAACAGGTGATAATCGGACGGTGCAATGTCCGGAGAGTATGGTGGATGCAATACTGTTTCCTATCCAACGTGTAGGATGGCGTCTTCGGTCATCCTAACCCCGTGGGGCTTAGCGTTGTCCAGCAACAGGAGAACCCCTTTGCAATTCAGAAGTGCTGGCTCCAAAGTTTTGAGGTTTTCTTGAACACGGCTCAACTGCTGACAGTACACAGTTGTATTGATGCTCTGACCAGCTGGTAGCAGTTCCCGATGCACGAAGCCGCGAGTACTCCACCGAACACACAGGAGAAACTTGTTTTGGTGCAGTGCTGTTTTCGGCTGTTTTAGAACCGGTTCATGGGATGCTAACGAATGAGCTTTGTACAGGACCCACTTCTCATTACATGTCATCACCCTGTCGAGAAATGGCTCCTTCTTCAGTCGAAACAGCGAAGAAACACAGGTGTCTGCTCGCGTTGCCTTCTGGCCCAGAATCAAATCCTCTTGAACCCATCGACCCAACTTGTGCTTCCAAAGTTGATGGAGATGCTGCCGAATGGTTTCTCCACTCACATTCAATTGTAGTTCCAGTTCCTCACATGTTCTGCCACTGTTCACCTCAATTGCTGCCTGAAGATCTTAATTTTGTACACGTGTTGGTCTTGGAGTGTTTTGTCACCGTCCTTAAGCTTGTTAAACCACCGCTGCACTGTCCACGTAGTCACGACGCCCTCACCAAAGACCTGGCATATCTTCCACCCTGCTGCAGCGGCGCTTTACCCAGTTTGAACTCGCACATTATACATACCCTTATGACGGTCTGTGGAGGTCCCATGTTCACTCTTCTTACGCAAGTCCTTACGCAAATTCACGGTGTAACTGAACTGCCACAATCAGGTAGTATGTTGGATATACCCACACCAACAAGTGACCTTCGCCTCATCTCCATTCAGGAAAAGGAATTACCATGTACTGCAGAAATTGGAGAACCTACTTCAACTTAGCATTTCCCCCCCCCCATTAGGGGAGCCAATTTCAACTTCGGGGGACCCGGCCTACAAAGCTTCCCAAAATTGATGCCCTTGCTAATGGGATAGAAGAAGAACCCAGAGCCTATATTTCAGATACTATCCCAGTATTTGGTGTGCCAGTGGTAACCCCAAATTTTCCTAATATTTATCTACAATAGATAAAATGATTTTATTTATTTTGTGAAATATCGTAGTAATATATTAGTAGAGTCCTATTTACAACTTGCTAAAACAGATAATAATATGCAAAGATCCCATATTTTAGAAAGATATTTATGTATTTCTGACAATCTACCATATGAAACCTACTAATATGATAATGCCAGGAAAAAAAAATATAACCATTTTGCACTAGGAGAAAAATAGACACATTCATTAAAGTGTAAACTAAAAGTGAAATTCAGTTAAATCATGACGCAAATGAAATCCAAACCTTAACAATTCAGTCTGTACACACTATATGCACAATAAGAAATAAGTCAACTCATAACATTTTAAAGAAATTAGTCAATTCATAACATTTTAGCCTATTGTTCACTACTATTGTCACAATTTGTATAGTACTTTAATGTTCCCATTTATGGTTTTCTTTTCAGACATTTTATTAGGAACAGTGAAATTAGCTTCTACTGCTTTCTTAGGAAGTTTTGTAGATCGGAAAATTATTCAAAGTACAGATTGTGCCTCATGTCACAAACTTATCAGTCAGGACAAATGCAATTCCACGCTTATGAACTTGATATATAAACAAGACAGTAGAAACGTAATGTGCTATCCTACAAAAGAACTAGTATGGGTGATTCACGTTGTTGAAAAGGTACATCGGTTTGTGAACACCCGAATTTCGGAAACTCTTTCCGCCTATATTGTTTCTTTTCTGCAACACGTTTAGTATTTGCAGTGCCTCTTTTCGGACAATCATTCATTCAAATTAAGTGTAAAAATTTGCGATGTAATAGTTCCAGTGTTGCTGAAGAACATAACAGATGTTGAAACAGGATATTTTGAACATACAAAATTTCTAAATGCCAAGCCATTATCTGGGGAAGTACTTCATTTGTAATTTGTAAAGGATTTCTTCCTGGAGTGTTTGTATTATCTTTTATTCTTAATTAATCGATACTAATTGTATTCAATTTTAAAAACAGTTTAGTTTTTGTGATACTATGTGTGTGTGGGGGGGGGGACTTTTCCTGTTATAGCTAGCTATTTCATTTCCCTGCTACACAGAGAAAATATTGGTGCACGTAACTAGCGCCACAGCGGTTTTCTTCAAAATCGGTTCCGGTCTTTTTCCAAAATTGGTTCTATTTCTGACCAGAATAGTGTTTCGTTGTTCTTCGGAAACCAATTCCGTTTCCGCAGAAATAGTTTTATGCGTTTTCCAGACGTTTTCACCAAAACCAGTTTCGGTGAAAACCGAACCGGTTTTTGAATAAAACCGAAATCGGTTTCGGTAAAAAAATACGAACCGTTTTTCGGAGAAAACCGAAACCGGTTTCGATGAAAAACCGGACGGGTTTTTGGAGAAAACCGAAACCGATTTTCGTGAAAAACCGAAATGTCGGTTTTTCGGCTTTCGGTTCTTCTAGAAACCGGTTTTTGGTTTTTATAAAACCGGTTTCTGGTTTTTATAAAATCGGTTTTGCCGATCCCTAGTTTAAATAGGTATCACAGATGGTTTTGAATAGACATAGCAAGAGCAATTTGATATCTCAAACCATTTCGAAGATATGAAAGAATGGTTAAATTGAATATATTGGTTAAAATGATACATTTGTAAGAAGCTTTTAAAACATTTTTTTTTTTTTTTTGGGTTTAATTTGCTTCTGTAACATTAGAGCAATATTTTTGAAAGATGTAGTTACAACAAGTTCTCGGAACTACATAATTTTAAATAGTCTTGCTAACTTTACCAATATTTACTATATCTCCGAAGTTGTTTGAGATATCAAGTTACTATAAACAGCATTATAATATCCACCAGAGTCGGACCCATAAGGGGTCTACCGGGTCCAAATCCCTTCCTCTAAAACTTCAACATATATTTACACAGTTTCTCGATAAAACTTTACTTGTTTAATAGAAAAATGATTGATGTAGCATGAAAATTTCGATCTTACACTGCATCTGTTAACTTTCTCTTATAAAAACATTTTCCCGTACTTCTATCAGACCCTGTCCATTTCAATTCAGGCAGATTTTAGAAAATCTGTCAGGGTGATGTCACAGGTGTCCATCATACTGTAATATAGTGTTCTAGATACAAAATGATGAGACCCATGTTTCGCAGAAAAAAAAATGTTGGACCGACTTAGGCTGCTTCAAAGTTCGAGGGCCATTTTGTCATATAAGTTTTGGCGCCAAAAATTGTAAATGGTTGTTTCTCGGAACTATGAAAGATATTTTAGTCGGTTTTTTTGTATTTGAAAGGTAATGGAAAGGCGTTGCTTCTGGTGTTCTTATCCTGCAAACAATCCAGTTGCGGGTTTCCCACCTTTTTGAATAAATAGCCCTAGTCCAGTGCAATTACGACAAAAATAGATCAAACTTTTTTTTTTTAAAGATTAAACCTGTTAGAATAGGTTCTATGTATTGATATTATACTAAAACAGTCCCAAAGCTCTAGTTGCTGGTTTTCCTCCATTTTTAATAAGTACGCCATCCTGAAGCTGTAATTGCTCGATAGCTCATTTACAAAATTGTTTTCGGAGATCAGGATTGTCCTTTTAAAAATGTTGTTGCATTTGCACCTTATACGATGCCACTTATACCTGTGCAGCTGATTGATAAATGACGTGTGCTCATCTGGGGTGACATCGAGAAGGAGTTGCCTCATTGGTGGCTGTCCACAGGCGTCAGTCCACGGCTGTGCCCGTCTGGTACTCGTACGATGCCCGTAAAATAATATACGTATATGTACTGAACGTAATTTATTGAATTTGTCACTGTAGATCTGCCAGGGTAACACCCATGTTGAAACTCTGAAATGTATGATTTGACGTGATTTAGAATCCCATTAAATAAATTTTGATAAAGTATTTTTGCTGGTTCGCATAATTTCGCTATGGGACGATAATCTTCGATTATTTTACTATCTCCAGATTTGAAAACAGGACATATTCGAGTTGTTTTCTATAATGTAGGAAAGCAACAAGTTTGTATAATCATATTAAAGATAGTGCGTAATGGATTTATAAGTAGCTCAGAGCATGCCTTAAGTATATAAGAAGGTAACGTCCTACGATTATGTGCTCAAAGATATGGTAGACGTGTGACTAAGGCAAGTGAATGAAGTTGGAAAAAATAGTGGAATTAAAATGTGGGAGGAAACGGGAGTACACAAAGAAAACTAACGGACACGATATTGTCCACTCCAAATTTACTTGGCCAGAGATCGAACCAGGGACCCAAGTACCAAAGATAAGTGCTCTACCAATGATCCACCGCTCCCCCTATAGTATTTGAAGTTAAACAATGAGAAACAAATATATGTTCACTAGTGGGTAAGTCGGAGGCCGCGGTGGCTCAGTGGTAGAGCGATTACGTCCGGTGCTTGGGGTCTCTGGTTCGATCCTGTGGACTTTGTGGTGGACAAACATCGTGTTCGTGGCTTTTCTCAGGGTTCTCCCGTTTCCTCCCACTTTCTTCATTCCACAATTTCATTCATTTCTCATAATCACCGTCTCCTTTAGCCTAACCGGCATAATCGTCGGACGTAAAATTTAAAGATTTCATTTCAAATTTCTTTTAATCCTCTGTTTTTGCAAGAATTCTTCTTTATTAACCCTCGTAAGAAAACTTAGTGACAATACAAGTTTCAGGCTGACTTCGAGTTTATCTCAATCTATGACATACACCAATTGCTTCTCTTTTCACCAGGGTTGAAAAAAAAACATGTTTTTTTTAAAAAGAACATAAAAAACGTTTTTTATGTTTAAAACATGTTTTTTTTGTTTAAAACGTTTTTAACGTTTAAAACAAAGTACTTTGTTTTAAACAAAAAAAAACATGTTTAAAACGTTTATTTTGTTTAAAACAATAATCTACATAAGCATATATATTACATTTTTACACTCTTACGTACTGCTTGTTATCTATATTCAACCGCTAGATCAAATTTCGGGAACTTCCCTAATCTCGATCCGCCCAAATGTTCAATTTCGGAGGAAAAAAAATCGGGATTTTCCCGATCTCCGTTCACAGAATATGCAGTTTAGTTTCTTTGTGTTACGTTCTACTTGTCGTCTGCATTCTTCATCTTTAAACGCCCATTGACGCAACTGCTGTGTCAGGGCTTTAAACCTCAATCGCTTAGTCTTAAACCTCAAATTAAGACTGGAAGATGGTTTTGATACCAATTTATTCCTGAAAGATGCAACTTTCCTGGTGTGCATTTTATGTATGTGGGAGGAGGGTAAATATCGTGTTTTTTTTTTTTTTTGTTTTGTTTTTTCAACAGTTTTTTGGGGGCCGTTCCCCCTCTTGGGGGATAGATTCATTAAAATTGTTACATGAAGCAATGAAGTAGGTTACTACATGGTAATATCGTGTATTTGTACCAGGGTTGGCTGGTTTAAACCAAAAAACGAAAAATGTTCGTAGAAGTGTATGTTTGTAAAATCTTGATGAACACACGTTTGTGGGTTATCACGTTTCACTCCCGTATATTATTCGCATTATATTCAGACCTAAATTCCCCATTCATTACTCAAAAAGATTATACTACAAAAGCAACTTTATATATATATATATATATATATATATATATATATATATATATATATATATATATATATATATATATATAAGTTTATAAATGTTTGTTTTGTGATTTTTTTGTAGTTATTATTGTTTTTATTTAATTGCAATCAAAGAAAAATTCTAAATATTGTTTCGTTTCAATGTTTACTATTGATAAAATACATCGAAATGCAGTACTTTTTGTGTGTGTGTGGGGAGGGGGGGTTAAAACCCCACAAGAGACATTTAGTGAAATGAGAAGTCTCTTTGGTATTTATTTATGTATAAATGAGTCTGAGCCAAAGTGGACTCAAATAATTCGTATCTTTATTCACTTTTCTTACTAATATGCAAATTAAGTCGTTGTATTTCTTTAATTTGGACCAATAAAAGTCGCTATTAACTAACTCGAACTAAATTAGTTCTTCTGTACTCCGTAGTACTTTGAAATTGTCCATATATATTTTAATATTTCCTACATAAAATGAATTCATTACGCAATGGCAGCAATGGTTACCATTTCTTATATTATTGTCACAAGTATGTGGCCTACATATTAGCATTATTTTGTCAGCGCAGGTAACTGCAAGGGTTGCCAGGGCCCCGCAAAGTCAATATTTTCATATTTTAATGATTTTTTATGTCTGTTCTTTTTCTACGAATTCGGCGGGAATTTCACGCATATTATCTCGTTGGAATTTGTGGTCTATAAGCTTTCCAATGGTGTATAACTCATGAAATGTTCAAATACTTCAATTGAATTTCTGGTGGTTTAGTTATAAGCACACTGATGTGCAGAATTTCGTTCAGTAATTGCTGTTATAATAAGAATATAACTCTGCTTGTAATTTACTCCATGCACAAACGCTGGGAGGATGGGTTGTTTGTTAGAAAATTAAATTAGCCTCTTCAATCTGATATTTTTAGTTGTTTTAAACATGTCCAACCAGCATCGAAAAAAAACACGTTTAAAACAATTTGTTTAAAACGTTTAAAACAAACTGAATAAAACAACAGCCCTCGTTTTAAACATGTTTTAAACACTTGTTTTAAACATTTTGTTTTAAACATATCAACCCTGCTTTTCACATTTAAATTAAAAGCATGATCGATTTTTCTTTTTTCTTTTTCTTATCTTCTCTTTTTTCTTTTTCTTCTTTTTTTACAATTTCATAAGTATTTTCATTCGGTAACTGTGGAATTCCACATATTTCAATAGTAGGGTCATTTAGGGACTTTTCGACACGTTAAGCAACAACTCGACACTACTCTGAAAGTTACGATAATTTTATGCTGTAAAATCGATAATGTTTGACAATATTCCTTGCACTAGCTATAAAATACAAAATCTTCCCCGTGAATGCAGTACTTGCAGATGCAAGAACACATAAAAGGAATGGTGTGGATCGGTAGATTTTGGAAGTCTTGCAGGAGAAATCGACACTTACCATGGAAGATGTAGACACAGTGGCGTATTTAAGGGGGGGCTTCCGGGCTGAAGTCCCCCGAAATCTTACTTATAGTAAAGTATATGAAATATCTTGCAGAATTTTCACATTTTCAGGCAAAGCCCCCCCCCCACCGAAAGTTAGCAAAGCCCCTCCCGAAACAAAAGCGTAAATACACCACTGTGTAGACACTATATATAAACAATAAAATCTTTCACGTCTTTGAAAACAGTGTCCTTTACAACAAACATAAAACGCAATGAAACATGAGATGTAAGTTTTCTACTATCTACATATGACTTATTTGCAAACTTTGCTGCAATTCATTACAACTAAGTTGAAATACAATAACACTGAAACAACGTAAACTCGTTAATAACAAACTTTCTTTTCAACCTGTTTCGAAACATATTGTAATTTAATATTTCACTACGCATAATAATCAATCATCGAAAATCACAATTTAACACAATTATTTTCGGAATCCATATGCGAAGAACTCAACAGAGGGTGATTTCTTCCAACTGAAACTGACTTTCTCATTGTCTTCTTTCACAACAATTTGCCAGGGTTCCTACGAACTAAGTTGTTATAAAATAAGTTGAAATTGTCTTTCAAACTGCGGATTTTGAGTATTGTGTAGTAGGATCATTAGAGGCTTTCTTTAATATATCAGGATCTTTGACACATGTATTGTGCTGGTCTAAAACCAAAAGTACTTTTTAACAATTAGGCTTATACCGGACTAAATGACCGAGAAGCTGAGAAAGCGTGTTTGTTACGTAACCTAAACCTATGATGTATACACTAAGATGAACCAGACGGTAGTCCTTTTGTCTGATGACTTTCCTTATAACAAAGGAACTAGATGTCAAAATCTCCTAACAATTTTTGACTTACTGAAACTTATTATTTTTTTCTTAAATAAAGTTTTATGTACCTATTTTAGAGGCTTCTGCTTACTTTGAAACAGGCAAAATTAACTCCTCTGCATATACAACTTGTCACTGAGAATCGGCACTAAACTTTCTACCCACATAGCACTCTACGTCCCTGGGATGTCCCATTTTGATCCCAATCATCCCATTCGGTTACCGGGATTATCGGGACAATGAGAAGACATCCCATGGACGTCCTGCATAGGACGTCCTGAAGGATTCCCATTTAGGATGTACACGGGACGTCCCAGATGGGACAGGAGGTCCGAGGGAAAACCAATAGACATTCCTTCGTGGTCCCGTTGAATATCCCGTATCCCGGGATATTAGCGGACATCTGGATCTCCCGTGGAAATCCTGTGGATGTCCCGGGAGCACATTCGGATATCCCGGGATGTCCCGTCGTCCGTTGCGGGCTCAGTCTTAGACATCCCGTGGACGTACTTGTGCTATGTGGGGATGTACTGAATATTTCTTCTAGCGTGAGTGTATGATCACTAGCTTTACCAGACCTTAAAAGTGCCGAGATCTCCCTAAATGACCCTATTTCTTCTATTGCATTGAAAGGACACGGTGGCTTAGTGGTAGAATGCTTTCCTATGATGTATGCGGTCTCTGATTCGATCCCCGGCCGAGTAAGTTTGTGGTGGACAACCTTGTGTCCGTGGGTTTTCTTGGGGTACTTCCGTTTACTCCTACATTATCATTCCACCAATTTTTCCATCATAATTTACTTGCCTTAATCATACGTCTCCCTTAGCCTAAAGGTCATAATTGTGGGACGTTAAATTGAATAATTTCATTTCAATCTTCAATTATATTCATCTACATCATTAAGCAATGTAAGATAAAGCAGAAACGCAATCATTTTGATCGCCGAAGGCTCTAGAGCCAGGATTGTATAACTAGCAGAAGTTTTTTGTTTAATGTATATGAAGCCAGAAATTCGAATAATGTAGAAATTGCCTCCTTTCCCACTTCAGAAGCGGAATTTTTAGAAAATGTTGAAGTAGTATTCAGTTGTTTCAGGCGTACACCCAGAATTTTTTGTTGGGATGGATCCAAGCTTTGCACTGTAAGAAATTTCATCGGTAAATTTACAAAAAACCGCTGACAATCTGTCTGCCAAGCCTCTATGTAAATTAATTTACACCTATAAAGTAAAATTACTAATATGAAATGGTGTAAAATTACATTTTTATCAATAAAAATATCATATTTTTCTTTTAAATTTACTGTAAATTTGTAAAAATAAACAATAAATTTTGTAATTTAATCTAAGGAAATGTATATCAACTTACTTCATTTTACATTGATGTTTGCAATTTAATTACATTTTTTTTTTCAGTTTGGGGAAGTGGGTTCTTACTACAAGCTCCTAAGCCTATGTAGTATTGAATAGGTATTATTCTGCACCCAAAGAGTAATTGTAAAATACTTCCACGTATATTTTCAGAAAAAAATGATAAATATTATATATTCTTATAAGAGAACTAGTACAGATGAAATATAAGATCAAATACTACATCAATCATTTCCCTACTAAACAAGTATACTTCTATTGAGAAAATGTACAAATTACGTTGAGTTGCGAAGGTTTGAAGCGGGTCTTGATCAGAGGCGTCATTTAGGGGGGGGCAGGAGGGGGCAATTGCCCCCTCCCCAAGAGTTTGAGGAATACATATACTTTAATAGATTGTCTACTAATATACTAGTACAAAACGTGAAAATCTTATATCGGTGGTGCTCTTGCCCCTCCTCAAGCGAAGTCTGAAATGACGCTCCTGATCTTGATCCGGTGACCTCTCGTGGGTATGCTCGTCAGTTGTTTCTAATGAATACTTTATTTACTAATTTCACACCTCCAACTTCATCAAATCTTGAAGTTCGGCATTGTATGAATATAAAATCTAAAATTAGAATATTATATAAATTGTGCACTTCCTCTTTTAGAAGCGGATTTTTTTTAAATGCTAAAAAAAGTTTGTCTTTTATTTTTAATGAAGTGCTAACATGTTGAATTTTAACAGGATGACTGCCATGAGCATCATATGTGGTGCTCACCTTATTTCTCTATGGAGCCATGAGCACCATATATGATGCTCATTCTTGATATCACAAATTACTAACCTATCCACGTTCTTGAGCATCATATATGATGCTCGTTATCACAAATTACTGTGAGAGTCTATGAGCATCACATATGGTGCTCGGTTCCCATTGGTACATTTTCGGGAGAAAAAATATCGGGACAAAAAATGTGATATAACTATCCATAATCGAGCCAAGGGTAAGAAATTTATGGCCTCCTGGGACCAGTACCCTCAAATCACCTTGGCAGCCAACCTTTAAAGCCTAAGCTTAAACGAATTGTCCTCACATTGTGCCTCTTTTGAATAAAAAAAATCATAGATTTGAATATTATAGAAGTTGTTTCCTTTAACCCTTTAGAAGCGTTATTTTCAGAAACACTGGCACGTATTCCCTTACTTTTAATTAAGAATTTATATACCGAACTTCAGAATTCCAACTTAAGTCAATCCTTGAAAGCAAGGGTGCCGATCCTGGGGAGGGGGCAGAGGGTCCCGGGTCCCCCAAAGCTCATGTGGGCCCCTATTGTATTTATGAATATGCGATATTTGGCATAATTTGAGTGCAATTTGTCTTAAAATCTTCATATATATACTTTCTGCATCTGAATGCCCTCCCCCCAAATTTACAGAGAAATCGGCGCCCTTGCTTGAAAGGATAAATATACGAAATAAAGAAACGTACATTTGAACGCTGTAGAAATTGTTTCGCTTTAGGAGCAGAATTTTAAAAATCCTGAAACACGTACGCGCCTGCTTTTAGTTAAGAGTTTATATACCAAATGTCATGGCTCTAAATTTAGTGAATCTTCATATTGGGCATTTCTTGAATAAACAATTGGAAATTTAAGTATTGTAGACATTGGCTCCCTTAGCTGTTCACTTTTTATTTATTTATTTTATAGAGGAGTTTATATGTCGAGTTTCACCTTCCTAACTTCAAGAACTCAAATAGCTAATTAACACATTGACGTCCACTATATACTGTATTTTGACCTTTCTCATCTGTGCGCCACGGGCAACAATCCGCCACTAATATTTTGTTTTCGCCTTTGTTTTAATCCCATAAATGTATAATTTTCTTTGTGTATGGTTTTTGCATATACGCGGCGTGGATATTAAATTTAACTTCTACCATATATATGTAATAGCATACACACCTATAGAGCGAACGTGAAAAAGTGCAATATATATATTTGTATGTATGGAAAATCATACAGGGAGACGCTACATGAAGGAGCTGTGTGTATGGAAATCCATACACATGGAAGCCAACGTGTTAAGAAGAAGTTGAGCTGTCTTTTGCTTCCCTGATTTCTTATTCCTTGCTTTCGAAACAAAGGGAGTATTGTGTCCAAAACGTGACATTTGTAGCTCTCAGTTTCTTTCTCTCTTTCTCTCTTTCTAAGTGCTTATAGAGGATGATTTTCGGGACTGAGCAAATTGAAAGCGAATCAAAGAAAATGTCGACTCCGCGGATATGTGTGTGTATCTGTGCGTTCCAACATAACTCTACAATGCCTAGAGCAATTTTATCCAAACTTGAGATACATAGAAGAGGTTGATCCGCCTATATGTGTTCAATTTTAAACCTTCATCTCTGCTCACATGGAAGCTGTCACTGTTTAATTCAGCTACTCCGAAAACTACGAATTTGACACTAATATCACCCTTTTCCGATCACCTTTATATGTCATCCCCTTCTACTCTCTCTAGGTGTGCTAGGCTTCTGCCCTCACTGGAGGAATGAACTTAGACTTAAAAGGCATCTGAACTGTCACCAATCAACTCATGAACCCCGAAAACTATTGATTCAGCACTAATGTCAGTCGTTTTTGATCATTTTTTTTTTATCTCTCCCCGTCCCACTCTCTCCAGGAGTGCTAGGGTGGTCTTGCCGCAACGGTACTCTTTTGCAGATTGTAAGTATACCAAGTTTTGTTAAAATTGCTTCAAGAGTTCCAAACTTATGCTGGAACACACACACACACACACACACACACACACACACAACCACTTATATATTTGTGTGTATGTGACCTCCCTCCAGCTTGAAGTACCTATCTTCGCCTATGGAGACGAGGCAAAAAAAAAAAAAAAGGATCTTTACGAGAATTCAGACGAGACTAGAAATAGTCCTTTGAAAATTGTGACGAGAAATGATTACTACAAAATTTACAAGAGGCAAAACAAATTATTTCTTATCTCGTGGACGAATTCGTTCTAAACGTAAGACTTCCCATATTCAGTGGTATTTATTTCCTTCCAAGTACTTGGGTTCAATCCTCACAAAATATTCTCTCTCCCTCCGAAAATAAAAAGTAGAGACCACAATTGGGTATGTGACAAAACTCAGAAAAATTTCTTTGTAGACTAATTTTTTTTAAATTTAGCATTCTTATAAATTTCTTTGTAGACTAAAATTTATTTAATTTAGCATTCTTAAAGCCAGTGGCGGATCTAGAAGGTAAAAACTGGGGGCAACTAGCAAGGGCGCCGATTTCCCTGTAAATTGGGGGGGGGGGCATTCAAATGCAGAAGGTATATATATGAAAATTTTAAGACAAATTGCACTCAAATTATGCCAAATATTGTATATTCATAAATATAAGATAGGACCCACATGATATTTGGGGGGCCCGGTCCCCCTCGTCCCCCCAGGATCGGCGCCCTTGGCAACTAGAACCCATATTATAATAGGTGTATGGATTTACTATAAACTTTCAAAAATATATAAATAATAGCTTAAATTATTTTTGCCACTCAAAAAACTGGGGGATCTAGCCCCCGGCCCCGGGCTAGATCTACTTCAAAAAATGTGGAATCATTGTTAAGTGTCAAATTTTGTTGTTTCAAAGTGCATATTTTCGTAAAAGTGATTTATACAGGATCTTGTGAATCTCAAAAACCAAGCAAACAAGGAACCCAAGATTGTACTCTGGAGTTTTAAAAAAAGAAATCATGAACGGAAGGAAGGAAATTACCAAACGAGAAACAGACAATTTCTAAACACATCTCACACGAAATAACTTAAGAATGAAGTTGGTTTAGTTTCATTAAAGGATGACAGGGTGGCTCAGTGGTACAGTGCTTACCTCTGGGGCATGGGGTCCCTCGATCGATCCTCGGTCAACTAAGTTTGTGGTAGACAACATAGTGTCTGTGGGTTTTCTCAGGGTACTCCCGTTTCCTCCCATTTCTCATTCCACTAAATCTTTTATCATCATGCACTTGCCTTAATCATCCGTCTCACTTAGCCCAAAGGGCATAATCGTGGGACGTTAAACTGAAAGATTTCATTTCTTTTTTTTTTTAAGTATGATTACGTTTAGTAGAACATTATGGCACAAACGTGTCATGGAAATACTATAAATTCTGGTAACAAAATGTGCTTGTTTCCATCAACAATTTCAATAATCTATTTTAATTAAGGAAAATACTTATTAGAGGTTAGAATATCGGAATTTACGAATAATTCACTCTAATATCGAAAACAAAAAAAAAGACGTAAGTAACACATAGCAGTTTTAATTTTGACATTTTGTAACTTTTGTAATGAGTATAGCACGTGAGAAATTTAAGAGTAAAATGGGAATTCCCGCCTTTCAAGATGGGATTTTATAAAGTTGTAGGTTGGCACCACTGGGAAGAAATGTCTTCAATCGGAATCAACACTCGCTAGTGTCAGCCTCACAACACAAGTCCGCTCAAATTCAAACTCGTTCCTCGGCGGGAAAAGAATGCGCGGGAAATTTAACGAAAGATCTTTAATCTCTTTTATTTTATTTTATTGTATTTCTCACTTCTTTTCTCCGTTTTCTATTACATTTTTCTATTACAAGCTTCCTTACCAGTTGAGAATGGATGCCTTGGGATTCGTCGAGCCATGGATATCGCCATACCTTCTTTCCTCGCATCATTCTATGGCTCACGAGAACTAATTGGATCTCTTCTTCAACAGGAAGTTGACTTAGACTCGATTCGAGATGTACAAGAATGCACCGATAAATGGACTAGTCTGGTTGGAATGGATCCCCCACCTATCGACAAAAGACATGTTCAGTCTGTTTGGGATGAACCTATAGTCAAGCTTCGTTTATCTTCACTCCTATCATCAACTAATAACCCAGATGACAAAGCCAGGCTGTTAGCTGTCTCTTCCTCCAAAAACGGAGCATGGCTTCAAGCCCTACCTTCTCACACACTCGGGCTACACCTTTCTAATGAGAGCTTTCGTATTGCTACAGCTCTGCGCTTAGGTGCTAATATTTGTGAGCCTCACTTTTGTCCTGCTTGCAACGCATATGTCGATAATAAAGGATTACATGGCCTTTCATGTAAAAAAAAGTGCGGGAAGACAATCTCGACATCATATTGTAAACGACATTATTTGTAGAGCCCTCGTTTCAGCGGGAGTTCCTTCAATAAAAGAACCAAATGGTTGTTGCCGCTCTGATGGTAAAAGGCCTGATGGCATGACCTTGGTACCGTGGAAAAATGGAAAAGCACTAGTCTGGGATTTCACATGTTCCGATACGTTTGCTCCTTCCAACTTACCCCATTCTTCAATTCAGGCAGGTCTCGTCGCCGCTCACAGAGAATCAGACAAAAGACTAAAATACTCAAACCTATTGGACAAATATTGGTTTGTAACAGTAGCAATAGAAACCAGTGGGTCTTGGGGTCACGAAGGATTTAATTTAATTAATGAAGTTGGTCATCGAATAGCAATCAAAACTGGTGACCCCCGAGCTACTGCATTCCTTTTCCAACGTATCAGCATCGCCATCCAGCGCGGGAATGTGTCATCGATCTTAGGCACATTACCTCCTGGTAAAGAACTGGACGAGATTTTTCTTCTATAACACACAATAAGACGGAAGGAGACATATCCGAGGAGGCTGACAACCACTTTGACTATGTTCATGAAGAATGTTTTGAATCCAGTTTGGATAAATATACATTGTTGGAAGTCATGGCTAATACCGGGAACTGTATTAGATCGAATAGACTACAACATAGAACAAGTCCAAGTGCAGGTACAAGAAGGACTTCAGCAGCTGCAGAAAGCAGAGAAACATCAGAAAAGAAGTCGGAAAATGATGTGTGTTCTAGGAGTGGCAGCTTTTACAATCTTCTTGATGGTGCTGTTGATTGTGGTGAAATCTTAAAATGTTTTTATTTTACTAATTGTGCTTTGAACAAGACTGAAGAATAATTAATGATTCCTTTTATGAATTCGTCGTCTTCTGCTTTAATGCGACTTTTATGTACAATATTCGTTCAACAAGAAATATATAAATTTTTCTTTTTTAATTTGTCTCTTTTCATTTTTTTTTCATTTCGAGACAGAATATGACCCGCTCTTTCCCGCCCAAGATTCTTCATATTCCTCATTGTACTACATTTATCGGGATTAAATATATATATTTCAGATATGTAGTACGTGTTTCTCCTTTTAACTTTTTATTGTATGTAAACAAATTTCCTCGAAATATTTTGCCTGTTTCTCCGTCACATTGGTATAAGTACTCTGTCAGTATTGACAGGTCACTTGACGTAACTGGCGTGTGAGAAGCTTCCATGATCCGCGGTCTTCCGTTAACCTCTTCTTTTCACGTACGATGTTTCTGTTTTGACATCATCCGTTAATTGTAGTCTCATTCGCCCTCTCCCTTTTTTCCTGCCAACATACCCTCTATCACTTCTCTCTCCTTCTTAGCCAATTGCGTCAATGCTGGAAAGCCAGCTAAAAATTCTCGCTATTGAAGTCGCCTTCGATCTGCAAAAATAGGAGAATATATTCGGATGGCATTTAAACTATATTATTTCGCGCGATGTAAGTTGATAAAAAGGGGATTATAAACTGTAATCAGTCAAGTAATCAGTTGTCTATTAATAATGCAACTTTTCTGTTGAGTTTGCAACACTACTCTTGTAGTAACGTTCGGAAAAGGAATTGCCAACACCGTCTCCACGACTCACAGAGATCAGCGCCATCTTCGACTCTAGACGGTTGTATTAAGTAGACCGCGTGTATTCATACGTTGTGTTTATGAATTTTGTGCCGCCGTCGTCCGCAATGTATACGGTTACGCCGATAGACCGCTTTTGTCGATTTTGTTTAAATACCGCGTTTGTTCAGTGTCCTGTGTTCGAGAAGGATCGTCCAAGTAGGATAGAAGAATGCCTTGAGTTTCAGGTAAGGATAAAAAGTGTATAAATATTATGGTGTAGCTAACCTAAGCTTGAATTAGTATGTTTAAACATAGGATAATTATTTGCGTAGTTAATACTGCATGAATTGTAAATTGGCAGTAGCTCTAGAATCAGGCCCGTAGCCAGCCCCAAAATGTAGGGGGGGCTGAAGTTAGGGGGGGGGCGATCCAACCATATGATAGTTCATCACCATATTATAGTTCTTTTGCAAGCCTACTGTAAAAATTTTAGGGGGCCAGCAAAAATTTAGGGGGGGCCCGGCCCCTCTAGACCCTCCCTTGATACGGGCCTGTCTAGAATACAGGTAGAAAAATTGAACGGAGAGGGGCACAATTTATCTATCTCCCCCTCACTCTTTTCGTATACTATGTATTTGTGCCAATAATGTATCGTGGGGGTCAGGGGTAAAAGTGGATCTGAAAAGGTAGGGGGACGCATGAAGTCACTCCGTCCCCCATGTTTATCTTTGTCCATTGTAATTTTTAGGAAGTGAGGAGACGCCATAGTTTTTTTTTTGAACTGTGGTAACGGCGTCCCCCCGCGTTTCCCCTCACTTTTACCCCTGGTGGGGGGACGTAATGTTTGGCTTCTTTCTCTTTTTGTTGATTAAAAAAAAAATACTTCTTGCATGTTTATGGTTGGACGCATAGTGCGAAATCATAACAGTCGAAGTGTGTGGGGGATTGGAGACCAGGAGCAAACAGAGAAATGTTTGCTGGGACGGGTCCAAATATTTTTGGGGACAGTCCCAAGCCAAGACTGGCCCAGGCGGCGATAGACGCCCAGGCAGGGGCCAAATCAAAAGGGGGGCCAAATGAATATTTTTATAAAGAGAGGAGATCAGGAGGAAGAGAAAAAAGATGTGGAAAACATGTGCAACAACTAATATTCCTGTGAACAGTCACAGCAGCAATCTGCATATATCAAGCTCTTTGAGCATTTCAGTAAAATTTTGTTATGACTCATGTCCTTTAGGGTAATGGTGGTTGAGGGGGGATTGAAAATTCGGGGTCAACACATGTTAGCCGCCGGGGCCAAATAGTAGCCAGTCCGACCCTGGGCAGTCCAATACGTGTTTCTTTCAGAAACAATGTTCCGGGGGGAACACTTAATATTCCGGAGGGCACTGCTGGTACTATTCTATTATTATATTTAAATAAGTATTTTTGGGCTCCTCCGGGCAGTGGTGCCCCCCCCCTCAATTCCATGACGCAACCCCCTCAATTGTCTATCCATAGGTGTTCTTTCATGAAAAACAAATCTTTTCGATTAATTTTTACACCCCCTCAAACATATATATATAGATTTTTACCCCCCCAAATATTTCAATGACGCAGTTTGCGTCATAGCCCCCCCCCTTGCAGGCACCCCTGCCTCCGGGAAACACTCTCAAAGCTCCGGAGGTGTATGGAAGAAACACTGAATATGTCTATGTAATATTTAACATATCTTATTCTGCACTTGAAAAAACAATATGTAATTGTTAACTACTGTCACTTGTATTTTTATTAAAAAATTATAGAATTAGATTATTTTTATAAAAAAAAGAGCACAAATGAGGCTTAAAATCAAATCTGTAGCCTACGTTTAGTTATTTCTGTGTTAAACGAGTATAATTATGTTAAGAAAGTCTATAAACGTTGGTCAAGTTACGAAATTTTGGGAGGAGTCCGGACCCAGTGGATTTGTCCACCCCCCCCCCCATAGTGGGTGCGTCCCTGGTTGAGACAGAGTAGTAAAAAAAACTGCATTAGAATAGGAAGTTCAGATATTTTTCAACATTTATAATTATTAAAGTCTGTAAGATAAGGCATACACAAGCCACGGGTTCCACCATTAATTACATATGAAGTACACGTTAATTACGTTGAGTTACTGTAATTAATTGACAAACTTCTCACAAAAGTGTTACTTTATTCACCTCCCCAGTAACCTATTAGTGGGGGGATTTTCTTCCAAAAATTTTAAGCGTTGGGATTTCCCGCTACCCCATCACGATTTCGCATCTCGGATTAAGAATTGCTTGGCAGTTACAACTAGTGCTCTCAAACGGGTCGGGTCGGGTCAGGTCAACTCGGGTCGGGTCAGTCGGGTCAGCTCGGGTCGGGTTATTTGGGTCGGGTCAACCGGGTCGGGTTGTCGGGTCGGGTCAACCGGGTCAGCTCGGGTCGGGTTATCGGGTCAGGTCAATCAGATCATATCACGGTTCGGGTCAGGTCATCGGGTCGGGTCAGTCAATTCAACCCGACCCGACCCGACCCGTTGAGAGCACTAGTTACAACTTTTTAATAATTATTATTATTACTTTAAATACGCATTTCCGTGAGAGGTGGGTTGAGTTGAATTGATTTTGAAAATGAAAAAAGAAATGAAATCTTTAAGTTTTACGTCCCACAGTTATGCCGGTTAGGCTAAAGGAGACGGTGATGATGAGAAATGAATGAAATGGTGGAATGAAGAATGTGGGAGGAAACGGGAGAACCCCGAGAAAACCCACGAGCATGGTGTTTGTCCACCACAAAGTGAATTGATTTTGAGTTTTACGTTCCTTTCAGCAGCGAGGCTATATGAGACGGGACCTACTGATTAACGTGGAATCCGCACCACATGAGCTCCCGCTGGGAATCGAACTCGGGTCTCCCAGGCCAAAGGCGCGTACGCTAACCGCTTAGCCATGGAGGAGCTTCCGTGAGAGATGGGCGAACCGTAAAAAAAAATATAATTCCTTCTCTGTAACAGGTATTAGGTTTAATCACCTGATTTGGTTGTAGTTTAACGTTACTTTTTATTACTGAGGTTATATGATATGGAACCTACAGATCACAGCAGGACCCAACCCATCGCTCAGGATTGTAACCGAGACAAAATCCCTCTGGGAATCACACTCTGAAATAGTGATAACTTATGAGACGAGAGAGATTTAAAAATACGGCTTTTTCATCTCGTCTCGATTCTCAAAAAAGCGTTTTCCTTCTCGTTTTTTTAATTTTTGGTACAACATTTATGCTTTGATTTTTTCTTACTTTATGTAGAAGTTACCAGAACACTTCAGCGAGAAGTTCACGAGGAGTATGATATGTAACATTTAAAGCATATTTATCGTATTATTGAGGTGTAATGCGTAATGATTGTTGTATTTTTAAACGTTGATAAATCTGCATTGTGTTCGTATAATCACTTTTGCCTATGTTTCATTTTTACACTATAAATCATGTTAACACTAAAATAGCGTTTGATATTTAAGACAAGTGAATTAAGAGTTGTTCACGGGTTTCGTGAAATTTCCCATCTCGTCTCGAAATTAAACAGATGAGTTGATTTTGAATATCTTTAAGTTTTACGTCCCACGATTATGCCGGTTAGGCTAAAGGAGACGGTGATTATGAGAAATGAATGAAATGGTGGAATGAAGAAAGTGGGAGGAAACGAGAGAACTCCGAGAAAACCCACGAGCACGGTGTTTGTCCACCACAAAGTCTACATGGCGCGAGCTGGGATCGAACCAGGAATCCCAAGCACCGGAGGTGAACGCTCTACCACTAAGCCACCGCACCCCGCTGAGTTGATTTTGAGTTTAACGTCCTGTTTAGCAGCGAGGCTATATGAGACGTGGACCTACTGATTAACGTGGCATCCGAACCACTTGAGCTCCAGCTGTAGGGATGCACGCGAGACGCGAGAAGTCTCGTCTCGTCTCGCGTCTCGTCTCGCATTTGCGAGACGATACACGAGACGAGACTGAAAATTTTATGCGAGACGCAAGACGAGACTAAACCATGCGAGACGAGACGCGAGACGAGACTCGCTTAAGTCTCGCACGAGAAGTCTCGCGAGACTTCTCGCAGTCTCGCAACATTTATGAATTACATGTAATTATATATTTAGTGATTTTACATTTATTGAATTTTCTAAGTTGAGTGTTAATTCCTCCAGGAACAAAAAAGTGATTGGGACAATAGACATTTATTTGATTTATTATTATTCAAGGTTGATTTTCAGAATTAAAGCCTTCTTTAGTTTCTAAACATCATTAAAAAAGAAAAGCTTTGTAAATTGGAAATTTATTACAACATCGATTTCTGACTTTATTTTGCGACAAAAACACATACACGCGGGCGCGCACGAATACATGAACTTCTGTTTTTTGGTCTGAAAAGCGAATAAGACTCCCTATTGCTGCGAAATGTGATATTTCTGTTGTTTCTGTCTTTTTCACATTATTACGAGCGATTTATGTTGGGGGATGGCGGGGAAATCCCCTCTCGTCAAAGTTAATCCCGGGTCCGGCTCGCAGAAATAACATGATATTTTTACATGGAATAAGTATTTTCTTTCTATATGTTTATCAAAAACATCCCCCTCTAGTTCGGAAGTTTAATTCAAACACTGGTTTGGTAGGATGGCCCTATAGGTTTGATGCGAGATGGTAGGAATGGCCCTATATCTGTCAGTAATTTTATTTTCTAGATCTGGCAACACTTTATAAGTTGAAAGCGAAAGTTGATAAAATGCGATAATGCAACATTGCTACAAGCGCGAACGAACCAAAAGAATTGGGTCGTATTGTGTTGTGAGGAGTTCTTTTGTTGTCTACAAGCGCTTTTGATGATATAAAAACATCTTTATAATGGAAAATCACCCTTCAAGGAAACGACCAAAACGTGTAAATGTTGATAGTGGCGACGATATTTTAGAAGAGCCAAATATTGCTGGAGACCTCTAAGCTGGAAAACAATGTTGGATCCAGCACCAATTTATGCTGGTTTTGCTGTAAATTATGCTATTAATAACCCTTTGGGGATCCTATGGTACCATCTGTACCATATGGGGTGTTTCATGGTACATTGCGTTATAACTCTTCTATTTGAGCTTTTTCGTCCGTTTTTCTTTTCAAGTCCAGAGGCATTGTAGAAGACCTTACGTATGATTTCACACCTTCCTGCGTCGAGACATAGGAGGTGATGACGTCATAATTCTAAAATATATATTTTCTTTTAATATTGCGGGGCCGGTCTATGTTCATTATTTTTTGGCGGGCTTATTTTTACACGTACAAGATTGAAATTTTGTACAAACATTCAGTCCACCGAGTAGTATTTACCAGATTTTTTTTTCAGATTTCTGCGTTAAAACAGGGAGGGATCCAGAGGGGTAAAAATTGAAAAAAGGGATATTTGAACAAAAAATCCCTTTCTTCGCGATTTTCCCGCCTTAAATACATGATGGAGACAAGTGAATGGTGCCGCCTGAAAGGCAGTTCTATTCTGAAGAGAATGATGTGCGACACATGACCCTAGGGTAATTAGGGAAGTGTCAGCGAATTTTTATGAAAATATACTTCTGTATAGGGGAATTTTGGACATTATCGGTATTATTTTTTGCGGGCTTATTTTTGCACCTAGAAGATTGATATTGTGCACAAACATTCAGTCCACCGAGGAGTATTTACGAGATTTTTGTTCGTACTTCTTTGTTAAAACATGGTGGTACAAAGGGGCTAAACGTTGAAAAAGGAAAATTTTTACCAAAATATCCCTTTCACGGGATTTTCTCGCCTTAGATACATGACGGAGACAAGTGAATGGTACCACCTGAAAGGCAGTTCCATTCTGAATGATACTAGGGTAATTAGGGATGTACTCAGGGAATGTTTAAAAATTTTTCTCTGTATACGGGAATATGGGACATTGTCGGTATATATTTTTTTGGCGGGCTTACTTTTGCACCTGGAAAATTGGAATTCTGCATAAACATTCAGCCCACCTAGTAGTATTTATCAGATTTTTCAGATCTCTGCGTTAAAACAGGGGCGTCCAGAGGGGCTAAAAGTTGAAAAAAAGGATATTTAGACCCAAAAAATCTCTTTTTTCGGGATTTTCCCGCCTTAGATACATGATGGAGACACGTAAGTCATACCGCCTGAAAGGCAGTTCTAAGCTGAAGAGAATGATGGGCGAAACATGACCCTAGGGTAATTAGGGATGTCTCAGGAAATTTTTTACCTGAGATCATGGTGTTTTACGGTAATTTGGGGCATGGTGGGAATTCCTGATAAAATTTCTCCCGCCCTTACTATTCCAGATAGAAACTTGTAATTTGGCACACACATTTAGTATACCAAGTACTACTTATCAGATTTTTTTTTTTTTTTTTAGATGGCTACGTTCACACAGGGCCGCTCCAGAGGGGCCAAAAGTGCGAGAAAAATTCCCTCCGTAATTTTCCGTTTGACATCATTTTTCCCGCTCCTGGTATATGGTATGAGCATGCAGGTGGTACCATTTGAAAGCCAGCTTCATTTTCAAGAGAATGAAGTATGAACCATGATCTTAGGATAAATAGTGACGATGCAGTAGCTGCTTGACTGAAAGTCTAAAAAGTAGTCCAAAAAGCCGGGTACCGGAAAGGGTGAATTTGACGAAAATTAATGGTCCAGGAATCAAATTCCAGCACAACTTTTCTTTTAATTTGGAGCGGATGGGACACAAGTGCGGATACCATGTTGAACTCTAGGTTCCGTCTCCTTAGGATGTTATGAACATTCATCCCATGGAAAGCAATGGCCAACCACCAAGGATTCAGCTTGCCAAGGGACTTTTAGGTCAAATACCTGCCTTCGGACAGAATATCACATCATCATTCATCAACAGCCATAGAATAACACATTGCAAAATTTTGAACAGAATATATGCGAGACTGCGAGACCATGCGAGAAAGACTCGCGCGAGACGCGAGACGAGACTAATAATTTTATGCGAGACGCGAGACGAGACTTCACATTTGCGAGACGAGACGAGACGCGAGACGAGACCAACATTTGAGGCTGCGAGACGAGACGGGACCTTTCCATTTCTCGTCTCGTCTCGTCTCGCGTGCATCCCTATCCAGCTGGAAATCGAACCCGGGTCTCCCACAGTAAAGGCGCGTACGCTAACCGCTTAGTCACGAAGGAGGTCGAAAGTAAACAGATATTTCTTGTCCCTTAAACAAGGGGTACTCGGTGGCTCAGTGGTTGAGCGGTTACCTCTGGTGCGTGGTGTCCGCGTGATTCGATCCCTGGCCGAATAACTTTGTGGTGGACAACTTCGAGTCTATTTGTTTTCTTCTCAGGTTACTCCCATTTCCTTCCACATTTTCATTCCACCAATTCCATCATTCACTTGCCTTAATCATCCATCTCCTTTACCCTAAAGGGCACAAGCGTGGGCCGTTACACTGAAAGAAAGAAAGAGCTTTAAAAATACTAATTTCCGTGAGAGATAGGCGAGCCGTATAGATAGTAATTTCATCTCTGTAATAGGTATTAGGTTTGATTATCTGATTAGCTGTGGTTTAGCGTTACTTTTCAGTGCAGAGGTTATATGACAATGGGACCTACAGATCACAGTAGGACCCGAATCACCACTTACGATTATATCCGATACAAAATCTCTCTGAAAATTGCACTATGGAATAGTCTTTCGCACGAAACGAGACGAGACGAGACTATAAATAACGTTTCTTTATCTCATCTCGATTCTCAAAAAAAAAAAAAAGTTTTAATTCTTGTTTCGTTATTTTTTGGTCCTACATTTTTACCCTAGTTTTTTTTTTCTTATTTCATGTTAGAAGTTACCAGAACCCCTTCCGCATCACGAGAAGTTTACGAAGAGTGTGATATAACATTTAAACCACATTTATTGTATTATTGAGGTCTATTTCGTAGTGAATTTCGTATTCTTAAACATAGATAAATACTCTGCATTGTCTGTGTATACTCACCTTGTCTATTTTTAATTTATATACTACTAGCATCAATTACCGCTTCGCTGGGTTAAATTAAGAAAAAATACAGTAGTAATATGTTTCGTTAGTCAGTCACTTTTTACTATTACTAACGCGCTCCTTGATATTGGTCATTTTAATTATATATATACCCCTCCCACGATTTTTGGGGGGCTGAATTTGGATTTAAATGGCATCAGAAGTGTCAATGTTCATCTCAGCGATCTCAAAAGCTGTAGATTCGACAGTAATATCGGTCATTTTCGATCATTTGTAAATGTCTTTTCCCTCCTTTAAGTTACATCGTCAAAGTGATATGACAAAAATCATCTCATGTTCGAACTTCATCTACGTTGAAAATTTGATCGAGATCGATCCGGTGGTTGAAGAGTTATTAAGTTTTATTTATTTTTATATATCTCCCCCTCCTACCTCCTCCTCTAACTTCTATCGTCAAAGTGAATAGATAAATACCATCCTAGGTCCGAACCTCATCTATGTTGAAAATTTGATCGAGATCGGTCAGGTGGTTCGAGAGTGAAGTCACATAGACAGCCACTTTCATTTTTATTTTATTTTTTTACATGTATGTCCGCCTCCTCCTCCCCCTCCCCTACGTTGCACCGTCAAAGTGAAATGATAAAAATCATTCCAGTCCCGAACCTCATCTACATTGAAAATTTTAACAAGATCGGTCGGGTGGTTCACGAGTTATAAAGTTTTATTTATTTTTTCTATGTCCCCCTTCCCTCTCCCCTCCCCTGAGATGTACCGTCAAAGTAAATAGCTAAAATCACTTCCAGGTCAGAACCGCATCTTTGTTGAAAATTTGATCGAGATCGGTCGGGCGGTTCAAGAGATTAAGAGTCACAAACATAGTCACTTTCAATTTTATAATATAGATGAATCATGCAACACTAATACAGCGTTTGAGAAGTTTATTTTCAATTTTTACACTTTGAATCATGTAATGCTAAAACAGCACTTGAAATTTACGACGAGTGAATTAGTGTTGTTGGAGGGGCACGTCACTCAGTGGTATAGATATACCATATTGACTTGACATCTAGTCTTCCGTTCCGAGCGCTGCTATCGGCTGAAGGAATTCCACTCTCTTTGGCTATGGCTCTCTCGCTTAGCAACAGCTGAACCCTTATTGGCTCAACCGTGGGCGTGTCGAGGGTGTGAGCTTTAGTTCGCATATTTGCCACGGCTCAAGACATTTTGGCAGCACTATAGAGTGTTTGCCTCTGGTGTTTGGAGTCTTTAATTCGATCCTTGGCCAAATAATTTTGAGGGAGACAACATCGAGTCCATGGGCTTTCTCGAGTACTCCAGTTTCCTTCTACATTTTCATTTCACCATTTATTCCATCATTATTCATTTTGCCTTATTCATCGTCTCCCTTAGCCTAAAGAGAATAAACGTGGGATGTTAAAGATGTTTGTCTCTTTTAAACAACACTATCCAATATGAATAATGTATGTAACATCAGTAGTACTGCTAACCACATTCATTACATACGAAATACATGTTAGTTACATACGAATTATTGCAATTAATTTACAAACTTCTCACAGTAGTGTCACTTTAGTCACACACACATTCCAGTAATGTTATTAGTTGGGGAAATTTTCTGCCAAAATTATTGAGCGAGGAAAACTCACCAACTGTCCAGAATTTTGCATCCTGGTTGGAGGACAGCTTGGCAGTTAGGGCTTTCCTCCTACATTCTCCTACTCCCGTTTCCTTCTACATCCTCATTTCACCAATTCTTCAATCACTGTTCATTTTCCCTCAATCATCGTCTCCCTTAGCCTAAAGAGCGTAATCACGGGACGTCAAATTAAAAGATTTTAGTCTCTTATACAACATTATCCAATATTATTAATATGTGTAATATCAGTTGTACCGGTGACCACTAGTTCAACATTCATTACATACGAAATACATGTCAGTTATATATGGGTTACTGCAGTTAATGTACAAACTTCTGACAGTAAGGTCATTTTATTCACTCCCAAGTATTGTTATTAGTTGGGGAAATTTTCTACCAAAAATTTGGGGGCGGAACTTGCCAGAATTTCGCATCCTGGTTACAGGACAGCTTGGCAATTAGGACTTTATTATTATTATTATTATTATTATTATTATTATTATTATTATTATTATTATTATTATTATTATTATTATTATTATTATTATTATTATTAAGAATATTCATTTCCGCGAGAGATGAGCAAGCCGTAGAATGATATACCTTCCCTCTAATACTATTCGGTTTAATTATATTTTAATATTTAAAATATACTATATTTTAATATTTATTGTCATCACCAATTATAAGGTACGGGGACCTGTAGAGAGCACAGTAGAATCCGAATCACCATTCAAGGTTGTGTGCGAGACAAGAAAATGAAATGAAATGAAATCTTTGAGTATTACGTCCCATGCTTATGCCAGCTAGGCTAAAGGAGACGGTGATAATGAGAAATGGTGAAGAAAGTGGTGAAGTGAAGAAAGTGGGAGGAAAACGGAAGAACCCTGAGGAAATCCACGCACACCGTGTTTGTCCACCTCAAAGTTCACTTGGTGGGAGCTGGGATCGAATCCGGGATTCCATGCACCAGAGGTGAACGCTTTACCACTGAGCCTCCGCGGCCACTTGTGTGAGACAAAAACTCTCAGGAAATTGCATCCAGGAATATATGCATAAAAAATAAGCGATTTGGCCGCTCGGCAACAAAGTGGCATTGTGGATTTATTTGTATTATAAATAGGCGAGAGAGGTGAAAAAAAGACGATATTATTTTCATCTTAAAAGAAATACATTGACAGTTACAGCGTATTTTCAGTTGAATTTTGCTTAAATGTGAGTATTTCTGTAAATTTATTTATCTTGTATATATATATTTGCAGATGGAACCAGTTTTTTTGAAAAAACGGAAAACTGGTTCAGTTTTACCGAAACCGGTCTTTGACATTGCGTGGGTATTGCCCGAAAATCACGAGTCCCGATGTCGATTCCGAGTCTAATGTTGAACAACTCCTTGGCTCAATCTGAATCTTGAAATCGTGAACAAAAGCAACAAAACCCAACCAAAAAATATGAACAAACTCGAAAAAAGCAAAGATTTTGAAATTATTTTCTTCCAACTTCAACTGAAACAAAGCGACACACCATAGTACTACTAATAAAATAGTGTATACATATTATATTTTAGATAAAGAGCAATTCATTTTAAATATTGCATCTGACAAGGGAAGGTCGCGCGATGTTACTATGATTTCATATCGATACTATGCTCAATCGACTCGTTTTTACAGATGAAGCAATTACGCAAACGGAGAAATCCTCGATTTGAAGTGTCTTTGAATTAGAAACGTTCAAATTTCAAAATCGAACATATTTTGCGAAAAGTTTGAAGTAACTATTTTTTTTTAGATAGACGCTTCATTTTTGGTATCGGGTGGTTTTCTTGGGTGTCAACTACAGTGATGTAAAAATGTACGCATTTTGCAAGATAAGGACATTTATTGTGGAGAAGGTGAAGTGTAATGGTATTTTACAACTTGCAAATTGCCTTCTGTTTGGCACACAGTATCGATAAGTTAATAAAATGTATTTGCCACGTCTATTCGACTGTATTGTCATTTAAATGGCACTTTTCTGTGTGGCCACCTTCAAATTGAACAATGATATTTCTCTCCGAAATGCTTGGCCGCGGAACTAACGTGAACGAGACTTTAACCCAGTCAGCCTCTTTGGGAAACGGTGTTTCAGTATCTCATCGCTAGCGTTTTTTAAAAAATAATTTGTCAACGGATTTTAATGCCAATTGTTGGAAAATAGTGAGAAAACTTCAGGAAATATTTTACGATAATCGGCGATAAATGTAGCCAAAAAGCAAACAATCGTCTAGCGACATTGTATCCAACATCGGTTTTCTCTAGAACAAAACGTCGTTTTTTTCACAGCTTTAAGTGTACATTCCCGCTAATCATTTTCTTTTTTTAAGTTCTCGGCCTATTTTTTCGCTGAATATCTTCAAATATTCCCTGGAGTTTGACAAATATTTTCCCATAATCGGGATTTCAATTCACTGAAAAAAAAATGGCAAGCAATGACATATTGAAACACCGTCTTCCCAATGCATACGAAGAGACCGGCAGTTTTCGGAGTACCGCTCAGGATAGTTCCGCAGCCGACCGCTCTGGCGCAGAACGATCTATTTGAAGCGCCAATTCTGCGCGATTGACTACAAATAAAATGCCGGTGCTGTAAACTAATATTCGTATTCACTGTCAGTGTCAGCCTCTGGTGGATAATTTATTTGGATTAACTTCATTTTAACAATGAACTGATTTTTTTGTTTTCCACATATGATACTATGTTGTGCTTCCCACTGCAAAATTTTTGTTGGACAGGGGATCTGCGCAAAACAACACATTGGTGACAGAGGCTTTTAAGAAAATATTGGTGTCACTCCTACCTACAGACAGAAGGGAGAAAACATCACAATATATATTATCACAATATTAATTATGAATACCATCATGTTCTTCATTGAATTTTACACGCCTGGCAACGCGTTTTGAAGACAAATGTGATTGTTCAGTTTGGAAGTGGGAACACAGGAAAGTGATATATGAATGATAATACAGTCGAATACGGGTAGAAATACATTTTATTAACTTATCGATACTGTGTGCCAAACAGGAGGCAATTTGCAAGTTGTAAGACGCCATTGTCCTTCACTCCGTCCCGAATAAGTGCCCTTATCTTGCAAACTACGTATGTTTTTACTAGTGATGGCCACAAAAACCGGTTCGGTTTTTCAGCGAAACCGGTTTCGGTTTTCTCCAAAACTGGTTCGGTTTTACCGAAACCGGTTATCGGTTTTCTTCAAAACCGGTTCGGTTTTTCACATGATCCGGTTTCGGTTTTCTTCCAACTCGGTTCCGTTTTTTTTCCAAAATTTGTTCTATTTCTAACCAGAATAGTATTTCATTGTTCTCCGGAAACTCAATCCGTTTCCACAGAAATAGTTTTGAGTGTTTTCCAAAAGTTTAACCAAAACCAGTTTCGGTGAAAATCGAACCGTGTTTGAAGAAAACCGAAACCGGTTTCGGCGAAAAAACTGTACCGGTTTTAGAGAAAACCGAAATGTCGGTTTTTCGAGTTTCGGTTTTTCTAGAAACCGATTTCCGGTTTGTGGATTTAATGCATCTGCAATATCTCAGTGGTGATTTATAGTAGGGTCTACCTTAGCACTAAATAGTAGTTCATATTCAGAATCTACTTTTTTTCTTTTTTAATCTATGTTACTGCAGTAGTTTAATTTCAATCCGTAACTCTGGATCTCTATTAATAGTGCAAAATTTAAATGTATTAAAGTTTAATGTGATGTATTAGAAAATGTAACAATTGCGTTCTCCTGCGATTGATTTTGTAAAATGATTCAGTTCCTTTGATTGAATGTGGCCAATGCCAGTTCCTTTCAGGCCTAAAGACATAACAACATTCTCCATTCGGGCTAAAGTCACTGAATTCACGACGAAGAATCAGCACGTTGGGCAGAAACCAGTTTGGTAGAAAACAGAAACTATGTAGTTTGATAGAAAACTGAAACCGGTTTGATAGAAATTTGAACCCGTGAAAACCGAAACCGTTTCTTTCTATAAAATACTGAACCGGTTTCGATAGAAAACCGAAGTTTACAAAAAACGGTGTTGGATTTTATAAAATCCTAAAAACCAGTTTTTGTGCCAGGGGCGGATCCAGGACGGACTTCTGGGGGGCGGTAGGTTGTAATACTGCTACTTAGAGCTACTTTTAATGGCTTCAAACTCTGGGATGGATTTTATTTATATATAAAATAAGAAAGTTTTCTCTTTTGGGGGGAGATCGCCCCGATCGCTCCCTAGATTCACCCCTGTTTTGTGCCTACCAATAATTGGTATACAAGAAGTTTCAGTGTTTCCATGTGAAATGGAATGAAATCTTTGAGTTTTACGTCCCATGATTATGCCGGTTAGGCTAAAGGAGACGGTGATGATGAATAATGAATTAAATAATGGAATAAAGAAATTGGGAAGAAACGGGAGAACCCCGAAGAAACCCACGCACACGGTGTTTGTCCACCACAAAGTTCACCCGTAGGTGGGGGCCACCTGGTTCGGACTTCTCAAAAACTTCCTAACTCGACGTGGTAATCTTTGTACAGTTTCTCAATAAAACTCTACTTGTTTAACAGGGAAATGATTGATGTCGCATGAAAAGTTGATCTTACGCTTCATCTATACTCTTTCTCCTATAAAAACAATCCAGTTCTATCATTTTTTCTCCGGAAATATAGGTAAAAGTATTTTATAATTACTTATCGTCTTCTCGGGTGCATAATAATACCCATTCAATACGACATAGACGTAGGACTTGTAGGGTTGGACACCCCGCACAAAGCTTAGACTCCTCCCAACTAGGGATGCGCACGAGACGGGTCGAGACAGAATTTTTCTCACAAAATTCAAGTCGAGACACAGCTCTTCCAATAGAGCAGAATACATTTTTTGAGTCGTGACCACTTTTACAGCACATTTTCGAGACGAGACAGCCTCAAATCTTGTCTCGTGCGCATCCCTATTCCCAACAAACATTTCTGTGCGTGCCTGAACTGAAGCGATCTCCGGGTGAAAAGGCGGCCAGAAGTGCAGAACAACTTTATTTCTAGCCCACAGGATGAACTTTGTAAAAGTTTTTTTTTTTTTAGAGCAGTCATCCTGAGTTTTCCTCATTCACACCAGGTAAATGCCGGGATGGTACCTAACACAATAGTCTCAGGCCTCTTCCTTCCCTCTCCTTTTCTTTCTTCCTCTCCAACTCCCCGGGCAGTGTGATCGCCGAAGGAGTCATCCCTCATATATGTGTGATAGATGCTGAAAGCTCAAAAATCTAATTCGTAATCTCTAACGAAGACTGTCAAAGAAGTATATTGTTAGGCTAGAAACAGCAGAAACACATTATTACGAGAAGAAACATGGCCAATATAGAAAACACATGCAAAAAGATTGAATGTTTGCACCGAAAATGACAATGCTACGCTGGATGTGTTGAATAACAAAATGAGACAGACTGAGGAATGATAGAGTAACGGAAACAATTAGGGATAGCCAGAACCGGTTCCTGGTGGAACCGGTTTTCGGGTCTCAACGCATCCTGCTCCGGAACCGGTTCCCAAGATCCGGTCCCGGAACCGGGTTTTCGGATCTAAATCTGGAACCGGTTCTGAAAACGGGATCTCAAAGAACCTGTTCCGCCGGAACCTGAACTTTGTGGCCATGCCTACGCTAAACCCGAGCTGTTGGTAGGTTGTGAATAGTGTACTAGATGAAATGGTTGAAGCGACAGTCACGCGCCCAGGTGGCGGCCGCTTGTCTCATTTGGATTTAGAATTTAGATTTCTCGGCTTTCGGCATCTAAGGCCATGTAGCCCTTCACGTTTTGAGGGATGACGTTCATCGGCGAGCACACAATCCGGGGAAAGGGAAGGAAGAAAGGATTGGGGAAGGAAGGAAGCGGCCTGGGACCTATAACTTAGGTAGTGATGAGCAAATGCAAGACCAAGACCAAGACCCGGGTGGTCTTGGTCTTGGTCTTGGTCTTGCACATGCGGTCTTGGTCTTGGTCTTGCACTGGAACCCTCGGTCTTGGTCTTGGTCTTGGTCTTGCACACCTAGTCTTGGTCTTGGTCTTGGTCTTGCACACCCAGTCTTGGTCTTGCTTGCAAGAGTCTTGCAAGTTTTGCTTTTAAGAAATCTATGATTTTCATAAGTAAATTTTACTCTGGATATAAGGGATAATAAATCCTACATTGCGCCAATAGTGAGGGAAATACAATGTATGTTTCTAAATGTAACATATTTTACCTTCGTGTAAGTGTGATGATACTGTACAACATAGGCGATGACCTTTACTTTTTTTTTTTCAATGGGTGATCACGCTTCACTACTTATAAGATAAATCACAATATTTCGTAATATTTTTATATGTTTTAACAGATCCAATACTCCACTGGTTCCCAAACTGGGGAGGCTACCCCTGACATTGAGACGCATGAAAGAAAACCAAGACGGCACAGATCACTGAAATACCATAAATTCCAAAATTATTTTTACACTCTAAAGGCGTCAGATCTTTCTTTTCAACAACGATTAGCTAATCCTTGTATTAAACAAACTTCCAATTAAATATTGAGATTTTGTTTTACTGATTCTAATATGTACTGTATGGGGCAGAAACAAGGACATTACGCAAAAACGATGAAACAGTTAGACTTTCGAAATGTGGGCATGGAGAAAAAAGGAGAGAATCAGCTGGGTTGAACGGAAAACGAATGCGAAGGTTTTAGAAATAGTAGCAGTAGGGGAGAAAAGAAGAATTTTAGATGTAATGAAGAGGACGACATTGGCTGAGGAGGAACTGTATTATGAGGGACGTGCTAGAGGGAGGGGGCGAAGGAGATTGTAGTTGAAGAAAGATATTAAGACAGAATATTGCTACGTTAAGACGAAGAGACTAGCTGAGAACCACAGTCATCGAAGCTTCTCAGCTGCAGCAAGTGACCTGCCAATAATGGCAGAATAGCTATTATTATGACGATGATGATATGTTTTGCAATATTGACCAAAATAGAGAGAAAAAATTAAAATAATAATAATTAAACCTCAATATTTTAGAATATGAAATGAAATTAAATTTGTGAGTTTTACGTCCTACGATTATGCCGGCTAGGCTAAAGGAGACGGTGATAATGAAAAATGAATGAAAATGGTGGAAAGAAGGAAGTGGGAGGAAACAGGAGAACCCCGAGGAAACCCACGCACACGGTGTTTGCCCACCACAAAGTTCACTTGGCGGGGGCTGGGATCGAACGCGGGACCCCAAACACCTGAACGCTCTACCACTGAGCCACCGCGGCCACAATATTTTGATATAATTTGAGTGAAAACTGAAAACGACTCAACTGTCTATGTCTTTTGTGTAAACTCAATTTATATAAATACTTTTGACCTACATTAGAAATACATAATAACGGCATCAAACTTCAAGTTATTTGAAATAAGTACGAAATTACTCTCAGTTGTGAATATAGATTATTTATTGTTGTATAATGTTATATCGTTGAATCCTAGATATGCCGTATACCTAAGGGGGCTATAAGTTATATTGATAAACAATTATTCAACGTATAAGCATCCACCTATGAAATCAAACTTGCGGTCACATGCGCTAAGTTTTTGTCAATGTCATGAAAATATTATTTCAATATTAATTTTATAAGTACACATTAAAAATTTCCAACGGATGCTTGAACCTCAGAGCCAAGGCCATACCCATGTAGTCGGCACCTATGGTGTACGGAATTGCCGATGTTCAATACTACATTTCTTTAGTTTTGGAAGAACACCATTAATATGTTTTGAAATGAAATGAAATATCTACTTTAACGTCCCACGATTATTACACTGAGGCTAAAGGAAACAGTGATGATGAGAAATGGTGGAATGAAGAAAGTACGAGGAAACGGGAAAACCCATGCACAGGGTGTTTGTTCACCAAAAAAGCTCACATAGCGCAAGCTGCGATCGAACCAGGGCCCCATGTACCAGAGGTGAACGCTCTGCCACTGAGTTACCGTGTCCATAACATGCTCTAGTTTATTTCTGCTTATCCACTTCTTAAGGACACAACTATTCTTCGTATGATTTCCCAAAATCCAATCATGGGCCGTCGTGAATGATCAAATGATGACCAAAGTAAATCAGACACTGAAGTTATTATAGCTTGTAATAATTCATAGAATTATAGAATGGTCTCGTGAACAACCGATTCAAAAAACGACATACTGTAGCTATATGTTACAGGAGCAAATTGACTCACATGGATTGCATAAACTACTGGGAACAAATTCACTCCGGCGGTATTTTTACTGGAGCCAAGAAGTTCACGTGAAAGATGTAATGATTTTTCCCCTTCCTTTTTACATTCTATAAAAAATCAAGTAGTACCTTACTTGTGCAAGACTCTTGCGCAAGAGTCTTGGTCTTGGTCTTGGTCTTGCAGATATGGTCTTGGTCTTGGTCTTGGTCTTGCAGGTATGGTCTTGGTCTTGGTCTTGCATCGGGATTCCTGGTCTTGGTCTTGGTCTTGGTCTTGGTCTTGCATGCAAGACTCTTGCAAAAACTGCAAGACCAAGACTCTTGCGCTCATCACTAAACTTAGGTACCATCCCGGCATTTGCCTGGTGTGAATGAGGAAAACCCAGGAAAACCTCATTTAGGGTGGCTGGCCTGAAAAAGCGTTTTATACTTTTTCGACCGAGTGCCCCCACCGGGAGTCAAACCCGGGACCGTTTGTCTCATTTGACTAGACAAACTGGGTAACTGGCAAACTCATTTGGCTAAACACGCACTTGTGGCCCAAAAATGTTTTCTGGGGAGCATAAGTGGGTCTAGGCGGGGAGGGCACAAGCGCGTGATCCTCTTTGCAGTGTTTTGAAGGCGAATTTTGTACCTTCTTTACGGGTCTTTGGGGGCTTACGGATCCAGGTCTGGAACCGGTTCCTAAGATCCGGTTCTGCAACCGAGTTTTCGGATCCAGGTCTGGAACAGGCTTTTTGGATCCAGGTCTGGAACAGGATTTTCGGATCCAGCTCTGGAACGGGATTTTCGGATCCAGGTCTGGAACCAGTTCCTAAGATGCGGTTCTGGAACCGGGTTCTCGGATCCAGGTCTGGAACTGGTTCTGAAAACCGGATAACCAAGAACCGGTTCCGCCAGAACCGGAATTTTGTGGCCATCCCTAGAAACAACCAAGGCTGTAGATACATCTAACAAGATCTAAGAAAGAAGACTGCAGTGGTATGGTCCAATAATGAGAACAACAAACGAATATGTGGTGAGAGGAATGATTGCAATGAAAGTTGATGGAAAGAGAAGTAAAAGGGGACAAAGAAGAAAATGAATAAACATCCATTTTCATATGAAACTTGTGAAATTTGGCGAGTAGCGACTCGAGAAATTTCACTTCGTGGATACGAGTTTCTTCTTTTCTGGCTTGAGAGCAAAGGGAAAACACTTATTCTGGCATGTAGATATGAGTTTCTCATTTTTTTCTGGCTTGAGAGCAAAGAGAAAACATTTTGTTCTGGTATGAGTCTTATATACTCATCTACTCGAGACATTTTACAAGTAGGCAACGTTGAATGGTTAATGATTGTAAAAATGTTGAATATGAAGAAAGTGGTAGGAAATGGAGAACCCTGAGAATATCTACAGGGTGTTGTCCATCACAAATTGTCACGGTCTTGGGATTGAACTAGGGATCCTCGTGCCAGATGGGTGCACTCTAACAATGGATCAAACTGTTTCCATTTAAAGAAGTATTCCGTACAGTGATAATTATGAATGTTGTCTATTATTTTTCTTGTGGGTTTTCGTGCTCATGTTGTTAAATAAAACATTTTTTCTACTAACATTACAATGGACAAATGATGAAAGCGAATATGTATAAGAAATAATAAAATATTAAATGGTCGTATAAAATAATCTCTAATATTAAAAGTTAAATAAAATTGAATTACTCGCACACAACTCGTATTCAAAAATCAATACATAAACTTTTCATCCACACCTGTATCGCCCTCCTATAATGCAACTAGATAGTTCGTTCGTTTATTATAGTTTAAGTTGAATGCTTGTTCCGATGAAATTTCAAAAAGTATTAACAGTCCAGATAAAGAAACATTTCGTCTTTTGAAAGTTCATGTATCGTTAATTTTAATACCAACAGATGTTTCGTGAAGTTGTTGTCCACCAGCACCACTACCCATGGAATTTTTGTCCATCACAATTGCACATGTTCTGAAAATGAACCATGTAATACCATTTTACAAACACTACCTGGTTCACTTTTCAGTTTTAGCTACTGGCATAAGCATACAAACTCATCATCTGAGAAAAATAATCGTTATATTTGGTGGTCAATCTCAACCATAGATAGTCTCAGCTTGAAAACAGAGGTTGTTTTCGTTAATTCTTTTGCAAGGTGGGAGTTTAAGTTTATTTCACCTCAGCATGTTCTTATTTTCTTCATTATGTTTAAAGTTTTACATTAAATTTTAAAAAAGGTTCCAGCGAAAACATTTATTCCAACAAGAGTCTACCCAGGTTTGATTCCCGGCGGGAGCTCATGTGCTTCGAATTTCCCGTAAATCAGTAGGTCCACGTCTCATATAGGCTCGCTGGTGAAAAGGGACATTAAACTCAAAATCAAGTCAAGTCCAACAAGAGTCTTATACAACCATCTAATGGCACTATAATTTGAATGCATGTGTATAAAGCTGTAAAATTAAAACTGTAATCCTTGGACCAAAGGTAGTTCTTGAAATCTATCCTTCTGGTCCTCTTAAACATTAGTTCAAAAAGAACAAAATAAAATTCGTGTAACCTGTGTATCACATAGTATACTAAGAATCTCAAACAATTATTAATACTACTGTGGAATTATAAAATATTCTTCATCGCCTTCAAATCGTTCATCTCTGGTGCGTGATGGGTCCATGGTTCAATCTTAGCCCGCCAAGGGCTTATTATGTTTGGCACACAGCATGTAAGCAAGTTTTCTCATGATTCTGACATTTCCTCCCTGAAAAATAATCCATCTCAAGCAAAAAAATTTTATTGTTTCCAAAAAATCGTGAGGTAAATTAAACCTTCAATAAGGATTATTTAATAATAATTATAAGGTATGATCATAGCCTTGCATGATTCTATTACAAGAGAGAAAGATCGGATAAGCTAATTAAGCCAATAAATAAATGTAGGAAATGGAAGTACTAGGAGAAAAAAGATGTTGTCCACCACAAAGTTCAGTTGGTCGGTTTTAAATCACAAACATCAAAATCTCTTCTACCACTGAGTCACCGTGCCCTCCCCATATCCGACTATACTTCACTGTGGGTCTACAAGTTTCAAGAGGTTACCGTACAATGTTTATTCTTTTTAAAATCATATACCAAGTAAGGGTCTACACATCCTGAAATTTGTTGGAGGGTGTATTCTGCAATAACAGTCACTGCGTTTAAGCATTATTGAAGTAACATTATTCTAGTTGCAATGAAACGACACGTAATTTTACAATATTGTCATCTATATTCTCAGCAAAAGAGTACACTAACTTCTTTTTATAAGACATAAAGAGTACAAGGGTATTGTAACATCGAGTTTTCTACAGTATATCACACATTTCTCTCCTACTGCAAGCATAATTCTCTTAAGAAAGTGTTGAAATGTTTGTTGGGTTATAGAGTTTTAAATGTGGTCCGCATCCAATGAATCCCTCGCGTAGGTATGCCCTTAATTCAATCCATTCTGCATACAAGATTATATGTTGTTTTCATTTAAAAGTAACTGTAAACAAAAATGTTAAAGTCTTCATATCATAAACTAAACACAAGGTATCAACCTCAGTGATTCCCGTTCAATCGACAATAGTTCATCATTTACTTACGTTGGTAATGTCTCTAAAAATCTAAAACAAATAGGGATGCGCTCGAGTCGAGACATGTCTCGAATCTCGACTCGACTCGACTCGAATTCGAGTCGAGATTCGAGTCGAGACACACTTGGTAAAATTCGAGACGAGTCGAGACAGTCGTATTTCTCGACTCGAATTTTCGAGTCGAGACACGAGTCGAGTCGAGACGGCTCTTAAAAATCTCGACTCGACTCGAATGTCTCGAAAATCTTTCTAAAATTTTTAATATTATTTTGAAGAAAGTATTCACTCAGAAACAGCCTTGAAACCAATTCCAGCTTTTATTCCTTCAGAAAGGTACAGAACGCATAAAATTAATAGTTAATCTTTAAAGATCAAGATTTAATTTTCAGCTCAATTCAGTTAATTAGAACTAATAGTTAATGTCGTTGTATTTGGTTGTACTGCAAATATAATGATAATAATAATAATAATGGATTATCTAGTTTGTATAAAACTATTATCCGTAGTCTAAATCTAGTTTGTATAAAACTATTGCGATAAAGTGAACTTCATAAATTCTCTGAATGAACAGTTGGTACTCTATAGTAATTTAGCATAGTTATAATTATTGTGTTTTCGTTCCCATGAACGCAATAGGGTTACGTAACTTCTGGATTATTCGCTTGCCCAACTATTCTGAGGCTTTAATATGTTGCAGCATATCACGAGCTACGGATAATATATAATGTAACATTTGTTGTAAATCACATATTATGATACGAGACTATTTTACATAGTATATCTTATCTAATATAAATAAAATAAAAAGTTTGTTTGTGTGTTTGTCTGTCTGTCTCTGTGCGACCTGGGGACCAGACGAGTGGACCGAGAGTTCCCAAAATTTGGTCACGGGTACCTTAGTCCAGGCCCCAGATAAAGACGAAGCGTTTTTTTTTTTAAATTTCGAACCAGGGGGGTGTCGGGGGGGACGTTTACTGGGACCGACCTGGGGACCAGACAAGTTGACCGAGAGTTACCAAATTTTGGTCACGGATACCTTGGTCCAGGTCCCAGTCTAAGGCGAAGCGTTTTTGTCAAAATTGGAACCAGGGGGTCTCAGGGGGGCGTTTAGCGAGACTTGTAGTAAAAGTAATCCAAATTGATCGACATTAGTGTCAAATCCATAGTTTTCACGGTCGCTGAGATCAATGGTGACACTTCCATCAGCAATGACTTGCAAATTCAGCTACTACTGTATGTGGGCCGGGTGTCAGCGAGTGAGGAATACCGAGACATGTATAAATAGCCCATATTGATTGATACTAGTGTCAAATCCATAGTTTTCGCGGTCACTGAAATGAATGGTAATACTTCCACAGGTGTTGACTTCCAAATACAGCCCCCATGCGAAGAATGGGTATATTAAGCTAGTATTACAATAAATGGACTGCTTGGATGCCAAGAACTAGTACAGATAAGTACCATTCACTTCTATGAATAGGTATTTTTTAAAAGGATTTTTGTAAACACTAAGTTATAAAACAATGAACTACATACAGTAGTTATGGTTTTGGTTCCCAACATAAAAGAAATGTGGATTGTTCATGAGATATTGAACTTCAACTTTCACTCCTGGAAAATTTCAATTTTGGAGTTAGGCCACTTGGCATCAAAGCAGTTCACTGAAGATAAATACATTCCGCACATTAGTAACATAGTTGTTCAGGGGCCTTCGATTTCCATCCTCTCAAATGAAAGCTGAACGATTGCTTGATACATGCTGACTATATAGAAGAATTAGTGTTTTAAATTTTCGAGCTTTGGTGCGTATCCGTATTTACACTCTGATATAACTTTAAGTTCACACTCAAGTCGAGCTAATTGTTTAATGCATTTCGAAAGCTTTTGTTTTTATGCTGCTCATTAAGGAAAATCTATTTCATAATCGTAACATTTATGTACTAAGAAACTATGAACGTAAAGTGGACTCGACCTAGCCCCTTGGCCGCTGTGACTCAGTGGCAGAGCTCTCACCCTTGATGTGTGAGGACTCTGATTCTCTCTGTGTGTGTGAACTCCGCGGCTAGTGTACGCGTCTTTGCCGTGGAAGACTCGGGTTCAATTCCCGGAGCGAGCTCATGTAGTTCGGATTCCACGATAATCAGTAGGTCTACATTTCATATATCCTCGCTGCTGAAAGAGACGGTAAAGTCAAAATCAACTCAACAATATATATGTGTGTGTGCTTATGTGAATTTCCTCGTGGTTGTATGGTTAACACATACGCCTTGATCGCGGGAGACTCTGGTTCGATTTACGGTGGAAGCTCATGAAGTTGTTACCGGTATCCCACTTTAAACTGTAGATCCATGCCTCATATAACCATAGATATAATATATATGCCTTTGATACACTTATTTTCCGACTTAGAAGCCATCGAAAATTTCCGGACACAGAGTCCCGTAGACCGGAAATGAGAAACATGGGTACAGAGTAAAACAGCCATAGTAATTTAAGCTTTTTAGGCTAACTTAATTCTTACATATAATGCAACTAGCTTGGCCAAGTTATAATGGAGGAAATGCTATCATTGCAACACTCTTAGAATAGAAAATTTTCGTCAGGTATTAATATCCTCCTCTCCTGCAGAATGAAAACCCTGACTAAAACTCTCTCTCTCTCTCTCTCTCTCTCTCTCTCTCTCTCTCTCTCTCTATATATATATATATATATATATATATATATATATATATATAACTATTTTGTGTAATGTAACAAACAGTGGCGGATAGTATTCATGTTTCCTTGGAGAGGTCCTTACGAGGGTTCGCTTCCATCTTCCTCTCCCCAAGAACTAAAATAAATTAAAAAATTGCTATTACTTGTTAATCTTGTACAAAGGACGCAATTAAAGTCCCAGTGTAACACCCCTTCACATTTAGATTTTTCCCCTGGAAGAAAACCAGTTATTATTGTTTCTTGATTTCTCAGTCTCACCTACATAAACATACGAATAGAATTACAGGATAGGACATGTTTAGATTGCTTGCACGTGACATCTAACTATATTTCTCATCAAATGTGTCACAGATGAAAATTTCCGTTTGTACTGCCTCTATTTTCTGGCACACATGTTTCATTTATGTTATGTTGCTAAAATTCGTTAGGAAACAAGTACAGACTTCGCCTGTGTGCCTGACAAAACGTAAATGTACTGGATAATTATTTCTTCACTTTCTTCCAGAAAAAAAGTAACCCATCTCATGTCGGCTAACAAAAGGAGGTAGCGGACCAAAGATAGCCGTTGTTTACCTAAGGTCGTTACACAGCAGGGGTTTGATTCAGTCAGAGGGAAAAGAAAAAATAATTTAACACTTTCAGCCCCAACCCTGTTTGAGTAAATTTCACCCCGGGACCAGACTACAGTTTGCTATGAACACTGTCAGCCAATGTGTATCTATTTGATACACGTGGTCCATCAGTAAACCCTCACTGTGTATCAAAAAGATACACATGGGGCTGAAAGTGTTAAGGTTTCTACATTTGTTTTGAATTGCAATATACTTCTTATTTTAAGAACCATTTCCTTCTCATTTGTCTGCATCAGAAAAAAAATGCAAAAAATCACTAGAATGTGCCTATTTACCCAAAGTACGTACTAGATCACTAGTTCAATAGTAAAATCACTAAATCTAGTACGAAATCATAAATGTGGCATCCCTGGGTTGGAGGGAAAGTAATGGTTGGAGTAAAAACTAGTCCGTATTTCTACTGCGTTCTGTTGTTGAATTCACAGAAATGTTCAAAAATAAATTTCAAGAAGTAAAACACGATCCTACAAAAGACTGTTTACTTGCTCACTGGTTTTCGTATTGTGAACTGAAACTCAAGTGCGCTGTCATGTTGAATAAGTCTGTCCCTTTCTACTTCACAACTTGAGGTGGGATGAGGGTCAGGATAGATCTAGTGATATACCGCTAAAGGAAGTGCTTCAGTACAGAGTCGGAAGCGGTATGTATTGTTTATCCTACTTACAACGTTATCCCCCACATAAAATATAAATTCACCCTTTAGAAAATTGAAACATCTGTGTCTAAACTTTCTTTGAAGCGCAGTCTTTTGTGTTTGTAAGGTTATGCGAGTGTTCTCGAGATAGCCAAATCTTTTACCAAGGACTCCTGCTGCGAACTGACCGTGAGTAAACACCCGATCTCGCTGTGCTCAATTTCTCTCGCACACGTGAAATGGGTTTGTTGTTTCCAAAACAAATAGGAAGTTACCTTGTGCTTTTGCATTTCTGCACGCACACAGGTACCATTGTTGTTTTAATGATCAGAAGAAATATCAAAACCATCCGATATATATGATACGAAACAGCTAACAGAGGGAGGCAAAGATAAAAGTAGGCCTATACCAAGTTTTCCGCGTAGTACCATTACGGAGAATAAATATTTGATAAAGTCACGTAGATGCGCTTAAACCTATTCCATCTGTCCTTATAACTTTTCTGGTCTCATCAATTTCTCAGGAGAATACGTACAACATATGTCCAAATTCCATATATACTCTTTCTAAACTAATGAGTAAACTCATTAAGAATACCAACTGATATCAATAAACAGGAAAGAAAACAATACTTTATACTTCTATCATTTGGTACACATCTCTATGAAGCACAGCTTGTTTCTTTTCGAAATAGCTCCTTTGTGTCACAGCTGTGGTTAGTTTTGTTTTGTGTTAGGATGAAAGAGAGAAATGCAACATTTGCTTCGCGGTGAAGTTATATATATTATTAAGATGAGCGGTGATAAGCGAGGTGTAACAAAGAGTGCCTTTCGGATGCACAATTTAACGGGTAGTTGCAGTCCGTGTTGAGAATCGAACCAAAGCTATGTAAGACATGTTATGACAAATCCAAAAGGTGTGTTGTATCGGTGCAGTACCACTTTTTCACGTTTTTCAAAATGTTCCAAAACCCAAAGAATAATCTTTAATTTCCGATATTTTAGTCGTCACAAATTACAATTTTATAATGTAGTCAATGTTTATAATTACTGGGCAGTTGGGCGTTTAAACTAATGACATCATAATAAAGTCAAAACCATAATTTTGAGTTGAATTGATTCTGAGTTTAACGTCCCGTTCAGCAGCGAGGCTATGTGAGACGTGGACCTACTGATTAACGTGGAATCCGAACCACATGAACTCCCACCGGGAATCAAGCCCAGGTTTCCCACGCCAAAGGCAAGTTAACCGTTAGCCACGAAGGAGCTCCACCATAATTTTAGTGGGCGTTAAGAAATATCTCGCCAGTGCTTTTACAATAAATAAAATTTTATAAGTATTAAAGAATAGTGGTAAGAGATTTTATAATAGCTCTTTTATTTATGAGATATGAGTACTTTGAAAAAAACAACTAAAGAATAGGTTGGCGGAACCACAAAAGACTTTCTTATAAATACATACGCACCTTACTCACCTTTTATAATTGCTATGCTTACGTTCTCCATAAAAACAGAAATTCTTTTTTAGTGATACTTTACACAAGATCATGAAGTGGGTTCAAATTTAATTAAAGGCAAAATACAATACAATAATCCACAAATATTGCCTCAAGTGAGTTTAAAGATTTCTAAACACTAGTGCGAAACCGGGCTCTGCCGTTGCGATCTATTTACAGGTCTTGAGACGAAAGTAAGAAGGAGGAAAGTAAGAAGCACACAGTAAGTAAAAACAATTAATATGCCTGTAACTTTCCTCCAAATGGGTGTATTTTAAAACTAACCTCACCATTATTTTTCTAATTAAATTCTAGCCCGAAATTATGTATCATATTACCCTATTCCCATTTTGTAAACTTGACCTTAATTCAAAATGGTGGATTTCAAGATGGCTGCCATCAAGGTCATATCTACCATACGACTTCCCCCCAGGACTTATATGTATCCACATGGTTTTTCTTCACTTTTCTTCATTAACGCTCCGTTTACAAAGGGTAGTAAGGGACTTCTGTAGTAATCTCTAATAACCACATCACAACTCTTAAAAGTTATTAAAAAAATAGAAAACATGCACCATGGCAAAAGTTTGTCATCACAAGTAATGATACATACATGTCTTCTATCAGCAAAAAAAGTTTCATTGAAATTGGAGCCGGACATTTGAGTAATGTCCCTTGCGGGAGTGATTGAACGTGACGTCAGAGCACATCGCCCCCCTTCCCGGAATTTACGGGAATTAGGTGACCTGAGAGCACATGTGGTGCCAGCTCTCTCCAGCGACCTATCAGGGATCATTGCGTGTATGCCAAGACGTGTCGCCGTTTTTATCCATGCCAAAAGTCGATATACTGACAATTAGGTAGGTAGTCATGATGGTCTGGCTGATGTGTGCATATATTCTAACTCGTACATTTTGTCTCGACTCGAATTTCGAGACGTCTCGACTCGAATTCGAGTCGAGTCGAGACAGAGACTGTCGAGTCGAGACACGAGTCGAGACAGAAACATATTTTCGAGTCGAGACACGAGTCGAGACAAAATTTTCTCGAGACGAGTCGAGACAGGCTTAAATCTCGACTCGTCTCGACTCGAATGCATCCCTAAAAACAAAGTATTAAATATTTTCAGTTTCCTACCATATTCTTCGAAAACAATTATTTTTTCTTTTAATGCACTGTTTCTTAAACACTAGTTTCTTCATATAGCATACAAACAACTAAGATTATTTTTTCTAATATCAGTTTATTTCTTTAAAAATACATTACTCTCACTGACAATTCAGTTGCCAGTAACTCAGTATTTTAGCTCTAACTATTATTTACATGTGTTAGGTAGTCTTATAATACAGTTCTCTTGCAGTTACAATAATATAAAAATGCTATATACTAAGTGATTAATGTTCCATAACAGTTCATGTACACAGCAACTGCATTAAAGTTATCCCTATTGTGGTTCGAAAACCCATATTACTGTTATATTGTTCTTTATAATCTTGTTGTTATATAAAACATAAATTAAAAATAATCCAAACAGTAGTCGATAACCTAATACAAATAAATCTCAACACCGCTTAAAATATAATTTACTAATTTACTTATCAATCAAAAGTCCCAGGTACAGTTAAAATAAATCTTGTTGTAAGCAATAGTAATTCAATTCGTTGTGCAAATATTCGTTTTCATATTGCTGTCTTACACACAGGCTACTTCTCATCTGCGTAAAAGAAAGTCCACACTTCCCAATAGATATATATAGTTTCTCGTTACAAGCATTAGTAATGGTTCAAATTCCAGTTTAAACAACAGCCCTCCCAAATCATTCATAAAACCAATAAACTAACTAACTCTATCGCCTATGGAACCCGCAGGTTCAGTGCCGCGTTCACAAAAGCTCTCCACTGACTTCTATCCTTAGCTAATTGCATCCAGTTTCTACTTTGTATTCCTATCTCTGCGAGATCCATCTTAATATTATCCTCCCATCTGCGCCTACGTCTTCCTAATGGTCGTTTTCCTATGGGTCTTCCAGTCAAGACTTTGAAAGCGTTTTCTACTTTCTTCCATTCTAGCTACATGTCCTGCCCCCTAAGCCTCCTAAACTTGACGACTCTAACAATGTTGGGTAGACCATATAAATTATGTAGTTCCTCGTTATGCAGTTTCCGCCATTCCCCATCCCCGTTCCTCTTGGGTCCGAATATTCTTCTCAGGATCCTGTTCTCAAATACTTTCAGTCTATGTTCTTCCCTCAGAGTAAGTGACCATGTTTCGCAACCATACAGAATCAGTAAAACAGTAATTAAAAATCCAGATATAGTAAGTTCAATATTTCAATCCAATACAACTGCAGTGGGTAAAAGCAAAACCACAGTTCGTCTTAAATTACCAAATTTAACTCAATAAGTGAAAACTGCACAATATAATCTCTTTAAGGTTTAGGAAGATCTAATTTCGGGAGTACATCACTTCTGGTATGTTATAACTGTATGTCATGTATTCACTCACAAATATATCTGCACTGTATATGCAGACAACTAAAACATTAAAATACTATTTTCTTATGCATTTGTAACAATTATAATAAAGTTTAAATTGTCGAAATTCAAACTAGTTTTTATTAAAGTTTAAATTGTCAGATATCTATTTCAACTGTAAAAAAGGACATGTTAGCTACTACCTGTAATAGAAGGTATTAAATTATTTCGCTTCTAGCGACTATAACACCATTACAAAAATATTTTCTTGTTTTTCTAACTTACAAACAAGACCTATAAATAAAATACCCTTTTTAATTCAAACAAACATTAATCACACTTCAAATAAAATACAAAATCGTATCAGACTGTCTGTAAATATTATATGCAACCGTCAAAACATTTATAAAAATGTTGATTGCATAATCTTCTAGGTGCCAAAGTCAAATATTCATACTCATTATTATTATGTATGCAAAATGTATCTGTCTCTCCAACACGCTAATTCCCATCGCTCACAGTCCTGCTAATAGTTATCGCCAATGGTGTTGGTTACCTTGTACCTAATGTTATGAGTTCTAAAGTAAAGCAATTTTAACCAAACTATACGTTCAAAGTGCTATCTCTTATTTAAAGCAATTGTTTCCATCTGCATATAAAACTAATTTGCGCTGTCAAATAATTGTCCGTCTCTTGTATTGCCTTAAGAGTCGTTACCTACACTGTTTAAATAATGTCAAAATTGTCCCTAACGTACATCCAGTAGCGTACCCAGGAATTTATTTCGGGGGGGGTTCAAACTAAATATGAAGCTATTTTATATTAAAATTGCTAAAATTGCCCCTAAAATTAGGCTAAATTTTTAAAAATTCGAAATTTCGGGGGGGGTCCGGACCCCCGTGCCCCCCCCCTTCCGTACGTCCCTGCGTACATCATATATCTCCTTTACTAGTATGTATGAAGTTATATAAACACCTAATTTTGTATAAAGAGTTTCAAAAGAATAATTCTCCAATAACTGCTACAGTAAGTTTCTTTCCTCGTTCATAAACATTAAATAGCGCTGATCATAAAAATAAGTCACTTCTAAAACAAAATGCTTTCCCTCAATCAAAGTGTATTTCTAGTTTAAACATTGTGTGTGAAGTTCTCCCGTTTCCGCCTACATTCTCGTTCCACCAACTTATACATGCGTACTTTTATTCATCCAAATATAATACATAGAAAAAGCTATGGTGGGTACGCAATACAGTGTTCACCTCTGGTGCATAGGGTCCTTGGTTCGATCCCAGCTTGTTTCAAGTTAGCTTTTTGGTGCACAAACACTATGTGCGTGGGTTTTTGTCGTGGTTCTCATGCTTCTTCCCACTTTCTTCATTCCACCATATTCATTCATTACTCATCATCACCGTCTCATTTAGTCTAGCCAGTATATTCGTTGGATGTAAAAAACTTATAATAACTTTTATGTCGATATTTCAGTATTCAATATTCATATCACACATTATCCAATATTTTCGATATTTCATACAACTAAGATCCAACGGTTTTAGTAAATCCATATTTTAAGACCAATCTATAACTCCTTTTCACTAAAAGAAAAAACTCCGCTATATTTCAACAACAAACAATTCAGGAAAATAATGTTTGTTCTCCAGTGTTTCTATTAAGATTTTTATTTCCTTCACCACCTAAAAACAATAAAAGAATTAAAATTTAATTATTTGCTGTATTACGATTTCCAATTACAAAATATAAGTTTAAAGTTTCGCTTTTAACTTCACTACTACATTTCATCCTGGGTAATATGTTCAAACAATCTCGGGTCTCTTTTGCCTTAGCTTTCAACATGAAAAACCCTTAAGTTCAATCTACGGTAACGTTAAACGTTCTGTCGCCATATAACCTCATTGTTACACTAGCGTTTATGAAACAAAAACACAACAGTTTACAATAATAATAATAATTCTTACTATATACTTTCTAAATACCAGTTATACGTCTTACACAATTCATAGCTACATATAAGTAACAACATGTGCTAAGCAAAATGTTTGTCGTACGGCTTTTCACGTGGAAGAGTCCTGGTTCGATTTCCGGAGCGCATTCTGCTAACTTTCTGTACAATATAATTTATATATACCTGTTATGTCTTACACAATTCATAGCTACATATAAGTAACAACATCTGCTAAGCAAAATGTTTGTCGTACGGCTTTTCACGTGGAAGAGCTCTGGTTCGATTCCCGGGGGCGCATTCTGCTAACTTTCTGTACAATATAATTTATATATACCTGTTATGTCTTACACAATTCATAGCTACATATAAGTAACAACATCTGCTAAGCAAAATGTTTGTCGTACGGCTTTTCACGTGGAAGAGTCCTGGTTCGATTCCCGGGGGCGAATTCTGCTAACTTTCTGTACAATATAATTTATATATACCTGTTATGTCTTACACAATTCATAGCTACATATAAGTAACAACATCTGCTAAGCAAAATGTTTGTCGTACGGGTTTTCACGTAGAAAAGTCCTGGTTCGATTCCCGGGGCGCATTCTGCTAACTTTCTGTACAATATAATTTATATATATATACCTGTTATGTCTTACACAATTCATAGCTATGTATAAGTAACAAGTTCACACTTCAAGCATAAAATTTAGCGTACGGTTCTCCACGTGGGAGAATACTCATTCGAGTCCCGGTGCAATCATTAATGTTGATTCCCTACATATTACATTATACTATATCTTAGTCAAGTTATAATTCCATAAAAGTACACCGAGTCATATCATTTTCAATGCCGGAAAATCCGCAATCAATTCTCGATTAAAACCAAACAGTTCCGTCCCCTTATACTTCCAACAATTACAATATGTCCCTTTCCCATATAAAAAAAGTAAACAAGTATACTACAAGAAACCTTTCCAGAAGTTTCGAGTATGTTCTTTCCCCTATTCCAACAATAATAAGCTTAGAAAAAGATCTGGAAGTTTCCAGTACGTTCTTTCACTAATTCCAACGATCCAAATTTCTAGCATATTCTCCAGCAGCAGCTGCCGCGTTACATGTGCTGAATATTAATGAATTACCTTGTTCTACGTGTGTGATCTGCATATTTTATTTCCAAAAGGTTTTTTCTGTATTTTGCTTGTCCAATTAACATTTATTTTGACCGGAAACCAATTTATTATGTGTCATGTTACCTCCGGCTGCACCTGCATACATTATGTGTCATTAGTATGCGTAAAAGGGTGTATCCGTTTTTTCAAACGTGCATTACCAAGTGCTAAAATGTCAAAAAAGTAAACACTCATGAATATTCATGAGTGTTTACTAGTTTTCCCATAACTACTATGGTATGGTGTACCTCTTCGTAGCTAATTTGCTAGTGCTAATGCTTTCCATGCGCGTATTCCAGGTTCAATGATCAGTGGGTATATCACGCTAAAACCCTAATAGAACCTATATTTCACTTTCAGCAATAGACTTTGTCTCATATAGCCTCAGAACTGCCTATACAATTAAACTCTATTAAATTAACTCCAGTACTATACAGTAGTTTATTTCCTTCCTTTGAATCAGAATTGTTCAATACCTTCTAACGGATAACGCAACACATAGCAGCACGAATGTATTTAATTGTACCGAAATTGAAACTTCACAATTTCTCATTTATTATTCAATACATTCTGCTTTGACTGTCATTTTAAAAACAAAATATAATGTTCATTATCTTTAAAAAAAAATAGGGTAAATTATTACTACAATATACGTATTTTGTTTGAAAATAATGAAATGCTATATTACCGTTTCACATCTCCGTGTTTAATTGACACTTTATAACACGAACGTCCTGAACCTTGTAGTGGGAGCTACTACACTCATCTTTGCTATGTGCAGGGACGTAGCTAGGGAGGGGCACGGGGGGCACCGGCCCTCCCAAATCTTCGTTTGGCCCCCTCAAATATTTATTTAAAATTATGTTACAAATTGTTTTTTTAAGCAATAAATGAAAAAATTATCACCAGTAAACTGAAATTATTCATACTTCTAAGAAAAAGTTATTTTTTAAAACCCCTTTATAGGCTATTTCTTAAACATTAAGTGAACGGTAATGTGAGTATAAGATCAGTAACTTTGGGGCTGGGAGTCGTCATTTTTAACATTGCTAGGTTCTTCCAGCCTTATAGTCGCCTTGAGGTACCAAGGGCTAAAAATCTATGCGAATGCACTTTTCACAATCGACTAACAAGTAAAGGGTCCAAATGGATGAGTTGAGATGCAGGATGAGACATAGTGTACCTGATAGAATATGTGAAAATATTTTTATGTGCAAAATTATAGCGGCTGAGCATCATATGGAACGGAGGAGGAGGGTGTCAGATTTGGTGGGAGAAGGGCTATGTTATGTTATAGAAATATATCAAATAAACTGTTGAATCGTAAAAATAGTGAAAGATAAACAATTCAAACAGTGGTAGTTTCACATATTGACAAGGGAAGAATGGGCAAAGTAGATCAGGAACCTCCGCCGCTATTTTGAAAGCCGTCATTTTGAAATATGTGATATTTTTTGAAAGGTACTCACGTGATATATCAATTAGGGCCGACATGTTCTTAAACAGTCAATTATGAACTTTAGTGATCGTTATCTGTACTTATTTGGAAAATTTAGGACCATCTTTATAGTTATTTATGTAAATTTAGGAGAATGATGACAACATTGTGAACGAGTTTGTCAGAAAATTCTGCGAGGAAAATATATCTGTGATTGGTGGCATTCAAGCATGTCATCCTAAAACAAAAATGTTATTGATGAAGGAGGCAATGGAAGAGTTTGCTACTCAATTTGAAATAGATTTTCCTGAATATGAATTCGTTATTGTAAAAATCACGTAGAATCTCTTATGGAGAAAGAAATTACAAATATCTCGGACCTGCGAGCTGTTCTGCAACAAGGCAATTTCCCCCCAAATTACGAATTTGTTGGAAATATTCTTGACTCTACCTGTGTTATCAGCTTCTTGCGAGTGTTCTTTCAGCATGCATAAGACTCCCAAATCCAGTGGCGTATTTACGATTTTCTTTCGGGGGCTTTGCTAACTTTAGTCCTGGAAATATGAAAATTCTGCAAGATATGTCATTTACTTTAATATAGTAAATAAAATTTCGGGGGAGGGCTTAAGCCCGAATCCCCCCTAAATACGCCAATGATCAAATCATATCTTCATTGTAAGTCTGGTCAGGACGGAACATCAGCATTAGCCGCACTTGAAATAGAACAAGAGATAGCCCCTAAGCTTGAAGAAGATAAAATTATTGACATAGGCCTATTCAGAAAGTCGTAGCAGATGCGCTACAGTTTGTGTCCAGCAAGTAATTTGTAAATGCAATGTGGCAGAACCTTGTAAGATGGATGCAAGAACAGCATAAAAAGTGGTGGTGAAATATTAGACCAATATTTTACCAATTATTATTTTATATGTACTTCGTTGATTAGATTTTTTATGCTTACGGAAGTTCATGTGTTGTAGGCCTCTTTAATATTCATATGTTTGAGATGCACGGAAGACGTTAACGATTTTGTGAACAATAAAACTGTATATGAAGGAACTCAAGATCTTTAATAAATGCTAAGGTTTGTTAATGCTTATCAAATTTACACGATAGTCAGTTGAAATTATATTGAAGTTCAATATTGAAATTATATTGAAGTCTAGTATAGGCTATAATGTTTCTTTAACTATGTAGAATATTACATTTTAACGCAAAAACATGTCTTGAGAGCTTGTGTGTTCAGTTTAGGTAACCTCATGGAAGTCATGTCACTTTTTTAGGGTAGTTAATGTATTACCTGTTACCTATTACTTACTATATTATTTGTAACTATTTCTCAAGATAGAAAGTATATAAAGGTACAAGGCGAAAATGTACAGTATATACAGGGTGTTTCAAAACAACACCGACAACGTTTGGGAGGTGATTCCTGACACTAAGATAAGACAAAAAAGTATAGACCAACCTGGGCGCACAAATGCTTCGTTTCGGAGTTATAGGCTGCCGAAAATAAATTTTGAAAGTCCATAGCTCAAAAGCTATGCGACCTACCGTAGTCGGTTCAAGACTTCGCTTTGGAACTAGTATGTGCCCTAACCAAATATCCAAGTTTCAGAATCCTGCGATACTTCCACAACAATTTTTATAGAGTTCCAATAGTTCGGCTACGTGCATATAATCTGAAGTACTCACGAACTACATCTATAAAAATTGTTGTGGAAGTACCACAGGATTGGGCATATAGTAGTTTCTAAGTGAAGTCTTGACCCGACTACGGTAGCTCCCATAGTATTGGAGCTATGGACCTTCAAAGTTCATTTTTTTTCATGTTTTCGGCAGCCAATAACTCCGAAAGAAAGCATTTGCGCACCCAGGTTGGTCTATACTTTTTGTCTTATCTTGGCGTCAGGAATCACCCCCCAAACGTTGTCGGTGCTGTTTTAAAACACCCTGTATAAATGTATCAAAGTTTTAAAATTATTGTTTCATTATCGCATTTCGTAGGAGAGGTTCACTTTTCTCTTCTAACCCCCGAAAGAGTTGTTAAAGTTTAATTTAAAGCAATTTATTGGTGAGTTCTTCATACGATGTTTTCGTGTTGATTATCCGCGGTTGCCGCGCCACCCGATTCAGCGAATTATCGTGAGTACACAATATAATACACACACACACACACACACACTCATATATATATATATATAATGTTATTTCATTTGCAAATATGGCCCCCGCAAACTCGGAACTCTGGCTACGTCCCTGGCTATGTGAGGTCTCGAGTTGGATCACAAAACAAGTTAGATTCAAAGTCCGATATTTCGCAAAGTTCGCGTCTCATTTTAAGTGCATTCTGTTTCTTATACGTAAGGTCGTAATGCACTACATAAGCACATATCCAGTGCTGTTACATAGATTAATCTTATTCCTGAGCTTTCAACGGTGCATGCAATCTTTATTCGAGAAAACTAATCTTGCGTTCATTACGTTCCAATTTTATATTGATTAAAAATTACTTGCGAACCATGGACATACATATTATGTAAGTATATAGGTAATTCGAGTTATCTGTATCTATTTTTTTTCACTCGCCAAAAAAGTGATTCTTAACTTTCTAGTTTTCTTTTGTATTAATTTTCGTAGTTTTGCTGCAACATGATGGATTGAATAGTCAAAAATATTTTTTTCGCTCTATGATTTTCATTAAATTTTGGATCCATTTTTACCCTACCTTACCTAGTAAAAGTTATATATTTAGTCTTAGTTGAGGAACCGGTTTTTCGCTTCTGTAAAATTACGAAATTACGACTTGGTTTAGTTTACCTTCGAGGTCCAGATATAATAAAATCATCATAATCAACCATTATCAATCCATTGCTAGATGAAGGTCTTTCCAAGTCTTCTCCACAACTATCTAACTTGGGCAATTCTTTTCCAGGTTACTACTCCGTGGTTCTTGATTTCGTCACATCTTCTTGTATGGGGAAGTTTCATAGGCTGTTTTTGTCTCGTGGGATCCAGTCTAGAATTGTTTTCGTCCATCGATCATAATTTCTTCTTGCAATACGACCAGCACACTTTCCAGCTCATATTAAATTATTTCATTAGCACCATCAGTATTCATTTCTATATATTTTGGCTACAAATAGTTCGAATTCGCTACTTTCGGAATACAGACACGCTACTTTTTAATCTTCAGATCTGGCAACACTGACTGAATGATTTAAATCAACACAATGTGAGGACCCCCATTTGGTCTAGCGGCTAGCACTCTTGATTTCGGTTTGCGTGGTCCCGAGTTCTATTTCTGGTAGGGGTAAAGTTGAACAACTGAAGTGGTTCGGATTCCACTATAATCATTAGCTCCACGTCTCCTTTAGCCGCCCTAGCATAACTCTGAAACGTTAAACTAAAACAAAACAAAACAAAAGTGAACACTGTGTATTACTAACTGTAAGTCCTTGAATAATTGCATATAGCTGTATGGTATGGATCGAGTTTGAGGTGGTCGGTGGTCAAACTAAAGCAAGTGAAATGTAATTAGGGTGTAATTAGAACTTTTAATTAAGCACGGTCTTAATCTAAAGTGTACACCAGGCCTAAGGCTTAGGGGGAACAACTAGTGTTACTGAAAATGTATCAGTTACATTTAATTTCAGTTACAATTTGCATTTACATGTATTGCTGGAACGAAGACTTAAACATTAACATCATAAGTAGCCCAAAGACTATGAAAAACGTCCTCTCTTGAAAGCATTCTTGCACCATGAAACAAATTACGAGTAATTTTAAAATATCTTGCAGTTCATCTACGTTATTTGCACATATTTAGAATAATATTTAGCAATTTATTTAAGTGGGCAACACTGCTTAAAATAATTGATTGATTGATTGATTTTGAGTTTATCGTCCCGTTCAGCAGCGAGGCTATATGAGACGTGGACCTACTGATTAACGTGGAATCCGAACCACATGAGCTCCCGCCGGGAATCGAACCCGGGTCTCCTGCTTAAAATAATGTAACTGCGACTTGTAATTAAAACCACCAAAAACTATTGTTGTAATGTTATAGAAGCAAAGGAAAGCAATAATCATTATAAAAATTTAATACAAATACGTCATTTTAGCAGTATAACAATCACTACCAATGTGTTTGGTCTCTCTGAAACGATTTGAAATAACAATTGCTGTAAATGGCGTTATAAACATTTAAGTCTTTTGGAAGCATCTGCATGATGAGACGTGATATGTCAGCGCGTTTTCGAAGTAAAGTCTTTAGAAACATTTAAATTTTTCGTTTCTTGTAACTTTGTTCCCTCATTCATTCGAAATATATTATACCATGATCACAGTATTTGAAGCTAAGATACAGTTGATGCGCATTGCACCGTCCATGCCATTTGAGTTATTAGAAATTTCCAAAATGTTGATGTTAATGATACTGTGTTTTCCTTTGTTACACTAAATAATGTATGGGCTATTGTGGTTTTGTTAAATAACTAAATTAGAAATATGTAATACTTTACGTAGCGCAATTTGAGAAAATACAACTTTATTTTGCTTTTAGCAACATTGTTTATCTAGTGATATTGCAGAGTATCTAGAAGAATTTCCCAACTTGGTACAAAATTTTAGCATTTTTAATATATATATATATATATATCGCAGATTCTAGGGGAGGGCTATAGGGACTATATAGCCCCCCTTAACGCTCAGGTATGCACTGGATAAAATGGGCTTCAATCCTACTTTCTTTACACTGGATAAAGCGGCAAACCATGGTTTAGCCCCTCCCTTGATCATATATTGGTCCGTGGATATATATATATAGGGGAAGGTAGTACACAGTGGATCAATTTTTAAAACTTTCAGCATAAATCCATTTAATGCAACTATTACTGGAATTTGTTTAGTGTAGAACATGGACACATGTCTCCACTACATTCGTAAGTAATTTATTAATATGAAGCGCTGCTCTGTATTTTACAGTTACAGTTAACGCTAATGCTTGTAAAGTGATTCACTGTGTACCACCATCGTACACAGTGGATCATATATGCGTACACAGTGGATCAAAGGAACAATGTATTGAAAGTAATGAATAGAAACCGTATGATAGGGGCCCATCATCTGAAAATCTCCAAATCTACATAAAATTGTAAACATTATTGTCAAAATCTTTATTACTCACAATACAAAATAAATTTTAAAATTCTAAATAATAGTTAGAATCGAAGTATTACAAGCATCTTAATAGCATAGTATTAATTTCAGAAATTGATTACCAAAATAAACAATACAAACGACTGTTATAAAACAAACTTTTTAGACAATTAAATTGATATCTTGTACGGAGAATCTTTGATTTTGGATTAGTAAATTTAGTAGTTATGCACAATAGCATAATCAATTTGTTATAAAATGGAGAATTTAACTTTCTGTACTGAATTCAATTAGTCTGATTATGCAAATTATTAGTTTCACTATGACGACAAAAATATATGTCCAGCTCGACAATATCATCCTTTGAAACTTCAAAAGGTTAGCGGAGATCAATTCCATGGAACTCTACCGGCAACCTGATATTAACAGACAGTATTTTATTCTTCACAATAAGAGGTTTTGGAAGCCGTCTTACTATTCAAATATTGTGTGTGGGTGAAATATCTGGATTATTTGGGTGGACGAAACTTTCGTGTATCTTCTCACTTCTTAGAAACGAAATCTAAAAATCATTTTCTTTATTTTATCCGTTTTGCTTCAGATTGCTGCTGAATTTGAACTCCTTTTATTCACTGGCTTCTTTCTCTGTTATTACTTTCTTGGATGTCTGATCTGTTCTAGTTCATGTCCAAGTTGAAAATACGTGAAAGGCTACAGAATTTGGGATATTTCGCAGATAAGTTACATAAATTACTAAGGAATGCCTCAACATTGTGTTTGTTGAATGACATCAATCTTGAGAGTCTAAGATTGACGCTATTCAACACATCTTAGGGATTTCGAATACTAAGATCTTTATTACGATTCACTCTAGACCTGAAATTTTGCTTTTTTCCCCACTAAGCAGGTATCGATATATTGTTGTTCTTGTCAATTTCATATGCCAAACGCCTCACGGCAACGTAGACTAAGACATCTTGTTGCACATTTTTATGTATTTCGGAAATAAATGCTCCAACTCTGAAGTGAATATTTGTCGTACAGAATAATTTGACTTCATTTTAACATTGTCACGTGGTACTTTCTTATTTTTTGGCACATCTGCTCAAAGTTGTGTAAGCAATGTTCTTCAATTTACCAACGCTGCTAATAGAATATCCCTGCTCCACCACTAATTGCACTGCTTCTCTCATCTAAATAAATGTCTTTCATGTTGCCTTGCGTATATTTCCTTGTGGTTAAACCATTAATCTGTAACGTGTAACATGATATTAAAAGCTCCGTGAAATGCCAATACCATGACTTGTTTTTAAACGAGTATGCCAAATACATTGACTTCTATAAACGCAATGAGGTACAGAGGGATCAGTCCACTGTGTACCACACCGATGTGATCCACTGTGTACTTGTTGGTGTCAACCCAAACAGTTTCCCACAACAAGGAACTATTAAAGTAGAAGAACAAAATAAACAATGCTATATTACAAATACATTCTTACCTACCTCCCGTGTCCGTGATATTCTAAATTACAGGATAAATCACAGCGTCAGAGCATTCACTCCTATTACTTCATTTTTTACTTCAGCATAAGGAAAACAGATTTTTCACTTCACCACAAATGAGAAGCATCCATTGTTGTTGATATTTCGTTCATAAGTGTGTAATGTGAAAACAGAATAACTGACATGTGCTAGGTGAATTTGTGCAATAAATAAATGAATAACGCCTTCTGATCCACTGTGTACAATGATCCACTGTGTACTACCTTCCCCTATATATATATAGGGCCTATATATATATATATCCAGGATAGCCGATTTTAATCTTTCCACGGAGATATCTCGAAAACAGTTGAACATAAATGAACCGAACAAAAACTCAAATAGGAAATGCCATGGGGCACACTGAATGGTGTTGTCGGGGCCGCCTTTCATGGGGTACCAGGGCCAAACTTTAAAATTTTAAATGGAAAGATGGGGCGAGTAATACCTCGTTCCATAGGTCTTTTAAAAGTAAAAAGCGTTGTGGCAAAAGAATTTTCATATTGGTCACCGTATTCAAGATCGCCGTCAAGACATGCTGCCTGTATCTGATAAAACGTCCAGTACCATTAATATGAAAACAGTTGGAGATAAACGAACTGTCAGAAAGTGAAACAGAAAAGGCATGGGGCGCGTCGAGTAATGTTCTCGAAGTGCTCCCAGGGCTGCCTTTTAAGGGGGCCAAACTTAGAAATTTTAAACCGAAATATGGGTCAAGTGATACGTCGTTGGATAAATCTTGAAACACTAAACAGTGTTGTAGCAAAAGATTTTTCATATGGGTCACCGTTTTCAAAATGGCCGCCAAGACATGGTGCCTGTATCAGATAAAATGTCCAGTATCAGTAGACACCTAATATGAAAATAGTTGGAGATAAATGAACAGAATAAAACTCTTATAGGAAAGCACAGAGGGTATTTTTCATTCCACGGCTCGAGTATATTGCAACGGAGAAAAGAGTATTAAAGTATAATTAACATGATGCAAAAGAGGAAATGGTAGAAAATTATCTTTCCGATCTCTGTCCGTAAGTGGATAAAGCGGGAATGAATGGTAAAATCTCAAATGAGAACCTCACTTTTATTTGCAATAGATGTGGTTTGTCTGAAACACTTGTGTGTACAAATGACTGGTCTATAATGAATAAATATAAAGTGATATAAGGTGAATAAAAATAAGGTGAAATTCAAGTTTAACATTTTACCCGACTCTTCGCCCCTTATAATTTAACGTATTGCGTGCAAGATTTTTGCGACATATCTGCATCAGTATCTACCGTTTTGTTACTAAGAATCACAACTGAAATTACCGTTGAAAGTTTTCGGAATGTAACTGTGGACATCTCAGTGAAACTCATATTCTATCACATACGAGAAGCCATAGAAGGAAAAGAAACGAACCAATATCATGCAGACGACTGTTGAACAAAACCGACGTTTGTAAACATTGTTCTAAAATTGCATTGTTCGACAAATTGGTTTCGCATTTCAGTTGATTCATTTTTGCATCAAACCATTGCCCGCAATCAAAATGGAAGGTACCATTTAACAAGAATTGCACATACTTTATCCCATTACAGAGACATTTATCTCGTATAAAAACACATTTCAAATAACTTTGTTTTGTAGATACAATTTGCAAAAACTAAGGCTCTCATTTGCAATTTTACCGATCCTTCTCGCTTCACTCACGTATAGAGTGAGGTTGTAGCGATAATTTTCTAGGAGTTAGATTTCTTCCTCTCCATTATGGCACTTTCACTCTAATCATCTTTTCGACTGCTGCAACATTCCCGAGCTATAGAATGATAAATACCCTCTGTGGTTCCCTATTCGAATATTTGTTTTGGTGTTTTCATATTAGTGGTATTGGACGTTTTACCTGATGCAGGCACCATGTCTTGGTGGTCATTTTGAAAACGGTGAACCATATGAACAATCTTTTGCAACAGCACTCTTTAGTTTTTAAAGATATGTCGAACGAGGTATCACTCACCCCATGTTTCCATTTACAATTTTGAAGTTGACATGTCTTGGCGGCCTATGAAAGGTGCCCCTTTGATTCTCCGCGACAATGTCAATCGATGTGCCACATGACATTTTCTATTTGAGATTTTGTTCGATTCATTTATGTTCAACCGTTTTCATATTAGTGGTACTGCACGTTTTACTGTATCTGATAGAGGCAACATGTCTTGGCGGCCATTTTGAATACAGTGCCCGATATGAAATATTTTTTGCCACAACGCTTTTTAGTTTTTCAAGATCTATCGAACGAGGTACCATTCACCCCTTGCTTCCATTTAAATTTAAAGTTGGGCTCCGGGAACCTATGCAGGGCGGACCTGGGTGGCATCGCGACTATATATATATATAAAGAGAGAGAGAGAGAGAATTCTATTTGCATCAGCAGTGGATTTTGTTTCGGGAGATGCTTAAGGAACGAGTAAGAAACATTTACGTTGTACGTGCAATGCAAAAAATTATCACAAATTTATTTTGGGAGGGGTTTGAGCCCGATAACCACCCCGTAAATGCGCCACTGTACATCAGTCAACTGTTCTCATATTATCTAACACGACAACGAAACAAATTTTGTGTGAAGGCAATTTTAGCATTTATCAATATCAATATTCGAGACGAGACCGAGGCTTTCGAGACTGACCTAAGTCTCGTCTCGGTCTCGTCTCGATTTATAGAGGTCTGTCTCGATGTCGGTCTCGTCTCGGTATTTAAAAGTCCGTCTCGGTCTTTGTCTCGTCTCGATATATAAAAGTCCGTCTCGGTCTCGGTACCATCCCTACCCTTCAGCCAAGAAATAAATAGCTCGTCTACTTTGAGCTTGTCTAGCGGTGAGCCATTAACATTGATGAACAACAAGTTAGACAATGTTTGAGCACTTAGTCTATTTCTAATATCAGTCATCTGTAAATTCATAAGGGGAAATCATCGTTTCCACGCCGTCGTGGAAATTAATAATACTTCTACCCGATTTCTGCAACTCCTCATCGACAATCTGCTTGTTAGACTTAAGTCTGATAACGATTTTTCTCCGTCAGTTTTGAAATACTCAGCAAGAAGTATCATCTCTATCACCATACATCTCTCCCACATCGGCCATGTCAGTTGGCAATGTCGACTCATGGAGAACAGAAACTTCATCTACCACTCTTTCGATAGGAAATCTTGTGAATAAATTATCAATTAAAGCCTGATAAACTGATGATTTCTTATTTGTTTATAAATTTAATTTTTGTAATTACACATGAAGGTTTGATACCATTACCAAGTTCCCTCCCCTCTGTGGAAAGCGAAAAGGAATGAGGTTCCTGGAAAATGTTCAGAGGTGAATGGGAATTTCCCTCCTTCTTCTCCTTCAATTACCACACTGCTGTTTGTCATGTGCCAAATTACGATGAATTTCAATTAAATTATCATAGTATAGGCCTAATTATTTCCTTGTTGAATTATCGATACTTTTCAGTGGAAAAAAGGATGAAATTTGAAAGTTCCAAATCAAGGTAAGTAAACCAACGTAAAGGGGAAAAAGTGTAAAATTTTCCATATAATTATGCGTACAATCCAAACTTAAAATTTCTGTGTTATTAAGCTTACAGTACAAATTTTATGCCTATTTTTCTCACAACTTTATGGGTATATTGTCCTGTGCTGAAAGCGCTCCATATAATAAACATAAGCTTCAGCAATTATTATAGTAGAAAGCAATGGATATATAAAGCGAAGCACTGTATTTTTTGTTTCTGATTTTTTTTCTTAAATAACATCGATCGTTTTCGATCATTTTTACAAACCAACTCACTACCAATTTTCCATATATAGAAAGTGGAGAATTTAAAAAAAATGCTAGTACACATTCTGTTTATTTTCAATACACTGAATTTCAGCTCCGTAAGTTGAATGGCGTGCGAGATACTAATTTTTTTTTCGCAAAAATTCGGATCCTCGCTACCTCCTTAGGATATTATGCCTTATAATGAAAGCAATATAACATCCCAGTTGGGATTAAGGCCTAACTATATACCAAAAGTAATTTCATTTGACTTTGCAATTTGACCGTGATGATCAGGCACACATATTTACATTCAATTTTTTATATAATAATTTATGTATTACAGTTATTCAAAAATGTATTTTTTCCAGTAGTTAGCTTCTCTAAAAACTCTCAGGTCTCGAAAGCCAAGTAGTAGTGTAAGTCCTATTGCTATTATTACATTTAAAAATATCAATATCCAAAAGTGTCTGAAGTTCTTTTTTCACTTGGTTAGATATACTCACCTCAGGTAAGTAAACAGAAACAAATGGAAAAGGAAGGGAAATGAAGGTCTTGAAAGTAAAACGAAGACAAATTTACCAGTCTTCAGAAGATACTGTCTACAATGGAGTGAGCAGAGTGGGTCGGTAGATCATACTGAGTCGGTGGGTCGCAGTGGGTCATGGTGGGTGGTGGGTCGCAGTGGGTCACAATGGGTCACAATGACCCACGAACCACTGACCCACTCGAGAAACTTGACCAACTTGACCCACTGATCCACCGACCCACTGACCCACTCCATCTCTGTCAGGACAAAAGTCAATGGAGAGCTTTTATGAACGTAACATTGAATCTCCGGATTCCATACGCCATGGTGTTAGTTAGTTAGCCGGAATTGACAATTGTTGTGTATTACTTAGGAAATGCTGCGGTATCACCTTTACTGATGCATTTGGTAACTTGAAAATACTGCTGGCGCTCAAAATGCAATCTTACATTTCCCTGACCCTGCCTCCCCCATAGATTCATATACGTCCCGTTTTTGCAAGCTAAAATTCTGCTCACCCTATACTAGGGCCAGAAGTAAAGAAAAATCTGCACTAAATCGGGATATAAATATACTAAAGTACAGGAATTTATTAAGTAAGGTGCTGAAACAGTACAATACTTCCAATTTTTTGAGATGGTGTACTTTACTAAAAATATACATTATTTTGCAGTATTGGCGATTAATAAATCTACATGAAGCCTCCCTTTACCAGACTTGTGCGGTATTTATTCCTGGATAAAGAGTTCTAGCTTCATTGACCTTGTCGTTTTGAAGAGCACTACAAAAACAATTACGCTTTCGTGCAAATGTTAGTTCAATATTATTAGCAAACATAATGCTTTACTAAGAGGAAGCTAAGATAAGAAAAAGAACAACACATTTAGCCATTGGAACAATAGGGAAACAGGATATATACATATACAGTATATGTAGTGTATTGAACTTAACTATTGCAGGATGTATCATATAACTCTCGACTTCGCGATAATATGTCACTAAGATCAATAGCCGCCATGTTGTTTATCAAAAAGAAGAGTTTCTGATTCATAATGCCCTTGCTTAAATATTATTATGGAATGAAGAAAGTGTTTACTGAATACCAAAGGACTTAAGTCACTAATGCATTTAATGTATAAATTCAGTACTCCTGGAATGTTAGTTGAAAACGTGGGGACGAAGTGATGTAATATCGGGAGGTATGAAAGCATACACATAAACAGGAAGAAACACTCGTTACGGCAGTAGAAAAAAAAAAGTGACTTCATTCTTGGCTTTTTTTTCTTCTTCGTCCATGGAGACGATATTTCTAAAAGACGATAAACATCCGGTATTCATGATACCAAAGTATTAAATGCGTAATAAGGGGCGTTGAGAGCATAAAAGAATCAAATCCAATTACAAAACTTGTGACAAAAAAAGAAATAATGTTTGTATGGTCCACTTAAGTCTTCACTACATCGAAATTAAACTACCGCTAATTTTAAAGTTTTTTCTGTAATATCTTCAAAACAAACCAAAAATATTCGAAAAGCAGAAACGTAGTGAACTAGACAATACGATTTTGCATGTGATACCATTATCACAACTCACCTATCTGTTCTATTTGGAACTGTAGATAGAGTTAGCATTTTTTGCGGGTTCTGTAAATAGAGGCATACCAAAAGCAGATAGGTGAATTGTGTTAAAGGTATCACATGCAAAATTGTATTTTTCTAGTTCACTACGTTTCTGCTTTTCGGATATTTTTTTGTTTGTTTTGAAGATATTACAGAGCAACTCTAAAATTAGCGCTAGTTTAATTTCGCTGTAGTGAAGACCTTTGAGTGCATGGAAATCATAGTTTTTCACATTATGAGAATTATTTACAGTATCGGAATATCTAGACATGAAACATTTAAGCTCTGAAAAGAGGGGGTGTGGTGGCTCAGTGGTACAGCTCTTACCTTTGGTACGTGAGGGGTTCCTGATACGACTCCCGGCTAAGTAAGTTTGTGGTGGACAACATCTTGTCTGTGAGTTGTCTCGGGAGTACTCCCGTTTCCTCCCATATTCTCATTCCATCAATTTTGTCATCATCATTAACCTGCCTTAATCATTCGTTTCCCTTAGCCTAAAGGACATAATCGTGGGACGTTAAACTGAAAGACTTCGTTTTTAAGTTCTGAAAGGAGCTTCAAATAGAGACCTTCAAGATAAAATATGTCCAAAATGACCGAAACTGGATTTGAATCTCTTCTGCACTGAACACACCATATGTAAAACTCTCCGGGATCAAATTCATTCAAGATTTCTTAAAAAAAAAAAAAAAAAAAAAAAAAAAAACCGACTGAAGTATAAGAAAAAATCGTTTAAAACTGCGAAAACAATAACCACTTTAATATATAAGAGGAAAAAAGAAACTTGAAGCCATAGTACGGACCGACTCCCCGTATCTATTTATTCACCTGTCGCGGATAAAATTAGATGAAAGTATTTTTTGAGATATTTATGGAAACTTTTTAAAAAGGAATTTTTAAAGTTCTTTGTTTTTAGTGTATTTTTTTTTAAAAAAAAAGAATTTATACTTAAAACAAAATCCTTTCTCAGGTTGAATTTATTTATATATTTCCCTATCTTTCAGCTGAAACGAAAACATGCAGTGTTCACATTAAAAATTTGAATTATCCAATATCTGACAATTGCGATTACATAAAAAAAAAGAGAGAGAGAGAGAGAGAGAGAGGCAAATTGGTATCAAATTTATTTTTAGGTTCATTTACAAGATATGAATTGTGACGGTTGCGACCATGTTGGTAATCGCCTTATATATTATTTTTTTTTCAATTTTGGGATTAATATTTTATGTCCAGACTGAATACTAGCCGAAGACTATTAAAAATTAAATTCTTCAGTTTAACGTCCCACATTTACACTGTTTAGGCTAAGGGAGACGATAATTAAAGTAAGTGAATGATAATGGAAGAATTAGCTTAATCGAAATGTAACAGGAAACCGGTGTACCCCGAGAAAAGCACTGACACAAAATTGTCTACCAGTAACTTTCTTTGCCGAGGAACGAACCAGGAACCCCACGCACCAGAAGGAAGTACTGTACCACTAAGCCATCGTGCCTCAACTAAGGCTGTTGAGTGAAAAAAATTACTCACATGAAGGAATGTAATAAACTGATTCATAGCTAAGAAGATTACAACAGCACAATATTTGTTGGATCATTGGCTTACGAACTCGAATTACTGCATTTTAGAGAAACCGCCAATCAGTCACCAATACGATCATCAAATTGTATGTAAGGTATTTAAGAGCTAAAGTGAGCAATTAACACAAGTCTATACAATTTGTGCTGACTTCGACAGAACCACGGAAGAAATAATCATAGTTCCAGAATCAAGGCTGGTTATTCATCCACGGTTAAGCTCCTGCTAATGAGAGGGGGTACGGGTAAGTGGGTCTGTGGTTCGATCCCCGGCCAAGTAAGCCTGTGGTGGACAACATCATGCCCGTGGATTTTCTCGGGGTACTCCCGTTTCCTCCCACTTTCTCATTCCACCAATTCTTCCATCACCATTCATTTGCCTTCATCACCCGACTCCTTTAGCCTAAAAAGGCATAATTGTGGAATGGTAAACTGAAATATTTAAATTCATTGTATTTTCCTGCTAATAGAAAGTTAGAAGGAAGTTTTGGATTACTTTGTACAACAGTGACTAGAAAACGAAGATTTTCCTATAGATATTTGGACTTGCTACCAGATGAGACACAGGTTAATAATACGGTGGAAGGATGAAATAATTAAGATAAACGCACTACTCGGTAGATCCTATCTGATCCTGGTAGATCTCAACCTTATTTATCTGGCGACCCCCTTAGTGAACCACTTATATTTCACGCCTCCCCTCCCTTAGCTGTTCGCTAATTCCATTTGCGATTTCATATCAGCATTCCATTCTCAACTCTTCAGCCAGTGTTGCCAGATCCGAAGATCAAAAAGTAGCGAGGTTGTACTCTAAAAAGGTGCGGATTTGAACTATTTGTAGCCCAAAGGTAAAAATGACTTATTTTGTAGTTATATACACTTTTACTAATCATATACATCGACTTGATAGAAACATCTGGAATTGGAAATACGTCAGATGTCTGGGTTGGCAACGGTCAGAAGGCGACCATAACTCAGACTGTTGGCGGTGGTGTGTCAGGGCAAACTCTATACTACATCAATAAGAGTAGAACTGCGGTGTGGAATAAACTGGGTAGATGGTGATAGTATATAACGGGTGACCATTCTGATTTTGAAGGAGACATGTTTGCTTAAGGTTGGTTTTAAGGGACAAGTTTTGCCGATAGATGGCACTACAGCCTTCGTATCTCTCTCATGTATTTTTTATCTTTCACGAAAATTCACGATTTCTCTTACAATGTCCCTTTACACTAACCTTAAGTCAATTTTGTAGGTTCTTAAATACACTTTGAAACGTTTATAGTATGATTTTGCATTTATATTCCTCACTTCTTTCACTAAATTCTTTATCTGGCAGCCATAAATTTAGGAAGATTCTATTGCAGTTCCACTTACTCATTATATTAATATGGATAATACAGTAACACAATTAAATTGGTGACGTTCACATTTACACAACTCCGTTTATTAGGCCTAGGTATACCTGAGACTTCAACACGGTCAGTGATACTGCAACAGCATAAACTCAACAAAAGTCTAGTGTTGCCAGATCTGGAAACTAAAAAGTACTAAAACAAGAATTCAACTAGCATCGAACATGTTAGTTTTACTAAAACTATTGTTCGTTTTGAATAAAATAATTAGCAAACGAAACTTTTATTATATTATATATATATATCCAAACTAATAGTTTGTGATTTCATTCTTAAACATAAGAAAGTAGCGTAGCGTATTCTTACGAGTATAGCCTACAGATAATTAAAAGTAGCCCCAAATTAGCGTGTCTCCTAATTTGAAATTTTGATAGCAAGACCACTTAAAAATTACCCAATTCGCCACTTGTAGCCCAATCTGATAATAATAATAATAATAATAATAATAATAATAATAATAATAATAATAATAATAATAATAATAATAATAATAATAATAATAATAATAATAATAACGGTAATAGATAGCGAGAAGCAGTTTTCTACAATCGTTTAAGCTTACTAAGAACAAATTTCATCTCCATAGTTAACTGTACTGAAATCAGAAGTGATAGAAAATGAAATGAAATTTTTAAGTTTTACATCCCACATTTATGCCGACTAGGCTAAAGGAGACGGTGATGATGAGAAATGAATGAAATGGTGGAATGAAGAAAGTGGAAGAAAACGGGAGAACCCCGAGGAAACCCGCGCATACGGTGTTTGTCCACCACAAAGTTCACTTCAAAGGTTTGAACCCGGGACCCCATACACCATAGGTGAACGCTTTACCACTGAGCCACTGCGGCCCCCCAGAAGTGATAGAAATTCGCAAGAGCTTTCAGTTTAAGGGTCTTCACTACAACGAAATTAAACTACCGCTAATTTTAGAGTTTTTCTGTAATATCTTCAAAACAAATAAAAATATTCGAAAAGCAGAAACGTAGTCAACTAGATAATATGGTTTTGCTTGTGACACCTTTACCACAACTCACCTATCTGCTTTTGGTATGCCGCTATTTACAGAACTCGTAAAAAATGCTAAATCTATCTACAGTTGCAAATCGAAACCAGATAGATGAGTTGTGATAAAGGTATCACATGCCAAATCGTATTGTCTAGTTCACTACGTTTCTGCTTTTCGAATATGTTTATTTGTTTTGAAGATATTACAGAAAAACTCTAAAATAAGCGGTAGTTTAATTTCGCTATAGTGAAGACTCTTAAGCATTGATCTAGTAAGAGCAAAAGCGATAAGGGAAATCAAGAAGCAGTTTAATGGAATCGATTTCGTATTCTAAGAGTAAGTACCATTTTCTCTCTTGATCCTCTATCCAAACCGGAAGTGACAGAAACAGGCCTGCAGCCAGCACAGAAATGTTAAGGGGGCCCCGGTAGAAGTTAGGGTGGGGTCCCGAACCAATCGTATTGCAGTTCTTTTGCAAGCTACCGTTTAAATTTTAGCTGAGGGCAGTAAAAATTTAGTTGGGCCCCGCCCCCTAGACCCCCGTGGATACGGACCTGGACAGAAACCAACCACTTCCGGTTTAACTTTGATCACTATAAAGTGAAAACGATAATAGATAACGACGACTGTTTTTTTTATGCAATCAATTATGTGTTCTAAGAATATATTTTATTTCTGCTCTAATCTGCCTACTAAAATCAGAAGTGATAAAATCTACTACCACTTCCGGTTTAAATATTAATTGAGAAAATATGTCGTACAAACCAAACTCCTTTACGTGGTGTACACCTGAGTACTTATTTAAATCTTTTGAGCTTATGTTACTATCAGTATTCTTATGTTTTTTTTTTAAAAAAAGTAGAATTAAAATTCCCAAAATTTTATAGCAGAAAATACATTATTTTAATAATTGGATGTTTTGTTTTTCAGTGGATAGGGTAACGTAACGAATTTTATATAACGCTATCGTTAATTACCCACTTCGCTGGGTTAAAATTAAAAAAAAAAAAATAATATGTTCCGTTGGTCAGTCACTTTTTACTAGTACTGAAGCGCTGTCTGATAGACGATTTTTTCCTTCTTTCTTTTTCTTTTTTCTTTTTTCTTTCTTTCTTTCGTTTTTTTTGTCTTCCATTCTTCAACCAGAACATATAAATTTTCGGTATTTCCAACTCTAAACATTGCCACATAAAGTTGGCTATGTGAGAAGCAAGGAGTTCTCTCCCTCTCACCCTCTCCCAAGGTGGGGTCTGAATTGGTATTTAAACGGCATCGGAAGTGTCATTGTTCATCTCAGCGACCCCGAAAACAATGGACTTGACAACCATTGGTCATTTTCGATGATTATATAGATCTTTCCCTTTCCCTCCCGTAAGTTGCACTGTCAAAATGAAATGGAAACCATCCCAGCCAGGCTCGAACCTCATCTAAGTTCAAAATTTGATCGAAATCGGTCGAGTGCTTCAAGAGTTAGTCACAAACATAGCCACTTTCAGTTTTATATAGATATATACAGTTCAGGGAGAGAAAGTAGGTTACATGCGTAGGACCGAAACGGCGCGGCGTAGGCTCGAAATACCATAGGACCGAAATGGTTTAGGAACGAAATGGCACAGAATCGAAACGGCAGGCCAAAACAGGTTTCTGAGCTGAAGTTTCGGCCGTATGCCGTTTCGATCCTACGGCATATTCCCGAGAAGATGACTTGCTTAAAATTTTTGTTCTTATATATATTGAAACTCTGTTTTTGAGACTCTCAACTGTAGAATGTGATCCAAAATTCACTCGATTTATACTTTTTCAGATTTTTTTTCTTTTTTTTGGACTTAACGTTCAGTCTAAGAGGGTTACTTATGGTCCGCGGACCACAGCTTGAGAAACGCTCGTTTAAAACATAATCGTGAAGCTTTGCGGTGGAAGCAACTAGCTTCGAAAACTCTTCAGACACTTGCTGTTATTTAATATGAATTGGCGGAAACATACTGTAACATCTGATTGCGAAACAAAGAATATTTCCCTATTGGAAAGCAACCTGATACAATGAATAACTGGAAATACTAAGGTATGGAATGTGTTTGTTTGTTTGTGGATTGCGACACGAATACAAATATAAATGATAACAAATGCTATACAATTACTGATAATATCTAGCGGAAATATGCAGAATAAAGGGCAAAAAATAGTAAACTATTAAATCATTATTTTGAAAAGCAGCTACGCATAAAAATAACAGTAAATATAACCTATGAGTTTAACACCTGAAATAAGGGCTATTTGATTACTGGAAAACAACTGACTTACGCTCATTTTTTTTAATGACTCGTTACAAGGATATTTTGTTATCTTTCCCTTCTCCTTTCTCGACTGGTCTAGGGACTGGTTATGACAAAGTTATTAAGTTATTATTTCAAACGCAAGCACGCATAAAATTTATAGGAGTTCGTGAAAATTGGGAAACAATTGACTTACATGCTTTTTTAAAATGGCTTCAGTCAAGGATATTCTTTCTTAAAACTACAATAAGCCAGTTAGTTCTATAATACAGGAATATTACTTGACATATACAAGTGAATATTTACATAATGAATGTACTGTTTCTCATGTCTTGTGTTCTTCATATTACTCCTAACGCTTACGGGATCCGGGGTTTTTGGGGTATTTTTTTATACTTTCAGTCAAGCAGCTACTGCATCGTCACTATTTATCCTAGGATCATGGTTCATATCTCATTCTCTTCAAAATGGAGCTGGCTTCCAAATGGTACCACTTGCGTGCTCATACCATATACCAGGAGAGGGAAAAATGATGTCAAAGGGAAAATTTCGGAGGAAAAAATTTTTTTCACACTTTGGGCCCCTCTGCAACGACCCTGTGTGAACGTAGAGATCTAAAAAAATCTGATAAATAGTACCTGGTATACTAAATGCGTGTGCCAAATTTCAAGTTTCTATCTTGAATACTAAGGGCGAGAGAAATTTTATCAATAATTCCCACAATGCCCCAAATTACCGCAAAACACCACGATCTCAGGTAAAAAATTTCCTGAGACATCTCTATTTACCCTAGGACTATAATCCGCCAATCATTCTCTTCAGAATAGAACTGCCTTTCGGGCGGTACCATTCACATGTCTCCATCATGTATCTAAGGCGAGAAATTCCCGAAAAAGGGAATTTTTTGGTATAAATATCCCTTTCTTCAACTTTTAGCCCCTCTGGACCCCCCTGTTTTAACGCATAAATCTAAAAAAGTCTGTTAAATACTACTCGGTGGACTGAATGTTTGTGCACAATTTCAATCTTCTAGGTGCAAAATAAGCTCGCTAAAAATATATATATATACCGACAATGTACCATATTCCCCTATACAGAAATATATTTTGATAAAAATTCCCTGACACATCCCTAATTACCCTAGGACTATAATCCGCCAATCATTCTCTTTAGAATAGAACTGCCTTTAAGACGGTATGACTCACGTGTCTCCATCATGTATATAAGGCGGGAAAATCCCGAAGAAAGGGCTTTTTGGGTAAAAAATATCCCTTTTTTCAACATTTTGCCCCTCTGAATCCCCCCTGTTTTAATGCAGAAATCTGGGGGAAAAAATCTGGTAAATACTACTCGGCGGACTGAAAGTTTGTGCAAAATTTCAATCTTCTACGTGCAAAAATAAGCCCGCCAAAAAATAAATGAACATAGGCTTAATAAATGAAAATATATATTTTAGAATTATGACGTCATTACCTCCTATGTCTCGACGCACGAAGGTGTGAAACCATACGTAAGGTCTTCTACAATGCCTCTGGACTTGAAAAACAAAAAACAAAAAACAAAAAACAAAAAAAAAACGGACGAAAAAGGTCAAATAGGAGAGTTATAACGCAATGTACCATGAAACACCCGTATGGTACAAATTGTACCATAGGATCCCAAAAGGGCTAATCCCAATTCTCAATTCAACCCGTAAAAAAGTGCTTAATTAGTACGGCCTCTATTTTTTCACCATTTTAAAATACAGGGTGTTACATAAATTTGCGACAATATTTTGGGAACAGATTGCTCACATCAAAATGAGAAAAAAAGTTCATATGAACCTGTGCTCAAAAGTGGATAGTTTCGGAGTTAAAGGGTGCCGAAAACGTGAAACAAGGGAAATTTAAAAGTTCATAGCTCCATTACTATGGGACTTATCGTAGTCGGGTCAAGACGTCACTGGGGAACTAGTATATGAACTATCCAAATATCCATGTTTAAGAACGCTCTAGTACTTGCACACAAATTTTTAGACAGGTAGGTGGACAGTGATCAAGTAATCCCAACTCTAAAAATGATTGTGCAAGTATCGGAGGTTTTGACAGATGAATATTTGGATAGTTCACGTACAAGTTCCTCAGTCATGTCTTGACTTGATGATGATCGGTCCTATAGTAGTGGAACTATGGACCTTTGAAGTTAATTTTTTCATATTTTCGACACCCTATAATAACTACGAAACTATGCATTTCCGACTGCAGGTTCATGTGAACTTTTTTCTTATTTTGATGTGAAGAATCTATTCCCCAAGACATATATATACAGTATCGGATCCAAGGGGAGGCTATAGGGGCTATGGCCCCGCTTCACGCTCAGATATACACTGGATAAAATGGGCTTCAATCCTGCTTTACACTGGATAAAACGGCAAAATATGGTACAGCCTCTCCCTTGATCATATCCTAGATCCGCCCCTATATATATATATATATATATATATATATATATATATATATATATATATATATATATATATATATATATATATATGTGTGTGTGTGTGTGTGTGTGTGTGTGTGAGTGTGTGTGTGTAATTGTGTAGGGTCATTTAGGGAGGGAGATCTCGACACTTTTAAAATGAAACGAAATGAAATCTTGAAGTTTTACGTCCCACAGTTATGCCGGTTAGGCTAAAGGAGACGGTGATGATGAGTAATGAATGAAATGGTGGAATGAAGAAAGTGGGAGGAAACGGGAGAACCCCGAGAAAACCCTCGCACACGGTGTTTGTCCACCACAAAGTTCACTTGGCGTCGACACTTTTAAGGTATATATATATATATATATTAGGATGGGTTGAATTCGGGTAACATTTGGGTGGGGTAACGAAACATTGTAAAATTGGTAATCCGTGCCGTCCTGATAGTGGGAAACAAAAAAAAATTGCATTTTAAGTACTGTCTAGGGGGGCCATCTTTACTTTGAACAGATGGATTTTACGTCAATTGCAGTCAGACATGGAGTACACATTTTATACGCATTCTGATCTGCTATCTGTAGTAGTATAGTGGTACAGATTGTAGACAACGTCAGATTGGAGCTTATCCAGTTACAAACTAAAGTGTGTTAAAAGTAATTCATTCCAGATTCGTTTGTAGTCACCACATTAGCTTGCTTTTGTTGTGTTTTCAATTATTACCATAGTGTAGAGTGAAGAGTAAATATTCTTAAATTCTTATATGCTAAACCAACTGGCAGCACAAATTCTCATACAAAATTAGACTTTTTCTGTACAGAAGGTATTTCTATACTAGAATGTTTGATTTGTAGTATTGCACCATGTCGAGAAAAATGACCAAAGACCCTAGTACGAATTGCGAATACATCTTTGACACTGCGTTCAACATCGACCGAATGGTACGGATACTTTGGTAGAATAATTCCTGTGCTTGATGAGAGAACAACTGTTCCATCGACACATAAAGGACCTATTACCAACCTGCTGTTGTTTGATCCTGAGACCAAGCTCATTACTACGTTTCAACCTATTTCTGGCTCTGTAATTGATGTTCCTGAGCAATTAACGAAAGATCTAAGTTCTGATCAGCTGTACTTACTAAGGATATGCGTAATAATTCAGTAAAGGACGCAAATACAGATCCGCTGTTTGTACTAGGGTCTTTGGTCATTCTTCTCGATATGGTGCAATAGTACAAACCAAACATTCTAGTATAGAAATACCTTCTGTACAGACAAAGTCTAATTTTGTATGAGAATATGTGCTGCCAGTTGCTTTAGCATGTAAGAATTTGAAAATATTTACTCTTTATTCTAAAACAAGAACAAGCTAACGTTATGATCTACAAATGACTCTGGAATGAATTACTTTTAACACATTTTAGTTTGTAACTGGATAGAGCTCTGATCTGACTTTTCTGCAATCTGTACCACTATACTACTGCAGGTAGCAGTTCAGAAGGCGTATACGATATTTATTCCATATCTGGCTCTAACTGACATAAAATCCATCTGTTCAAAGTAAAGTTTGACCCCCCCTGGACAAAATGCTTTAATTTCTCACTATCAGGATGCTATGGAGCAACAATGTCACCGTGTTTCATTACCAAATCAAAATTTTACCCGAAATTAAATTCAAAATTTCAAAATTTCAAAATTTTTAACACCAATATTAAAATGTTTATTTATTTATTTAGTATTTTATCTTCCACTGCTGGTAATATTCTAGTACGTATTAACTTTATTTCCTCTGAAGGCACTCTCAGAGCTCCGAGAAGCACTGCATCCACAAGTCCTGCCTGAAAGAAACATTAATCTGAAGCCAGACTAGATTAACTACATTTTCGTGTAATGGAATACTATCCTATATGGAAAGATTAACTTTTTTTTTTTTTTTTTTTTACGAATTGATGCCATTAGGAAGGGTTCACTTGTTAGTTCGTTGTGGCTAGTGATGGGCAGTGGGAATATTCCCGGTGGGAAGGAAAATAAAAAATGGGAATATTCCCGGGTTTTTTCTCTGGCATATAAATTCCCGGGAAGTAATTTATTTCCATTTCTTTACTTTATCTTCCAAATTATAAAAAACATGTGTTTAATTACTTTATTTTCATTCATTATTATTTACTTCTAGGTTTTAAATAATTTGGAAATTAGAAAATAAAATTTGTTGACAGTATTTTATATAACTAATAATATGATATTTCAAGTTCCATTTCTATTTGCACTAGAAAGTAGCAAAGAACTAATTTACAAATGATGAAAAGGAACCAGTTTGTAAAGTAATGTAAAAATAAAGATGAAGTGATATTAATACACCCCGAACCACTGTTAGTAATAGACGTCAGTCTGTCTCCTGTCTCAGACTCGAATTTCTGAAAAGATGCTTGGACTACTCTTACGTGTGAATTAACGCATGAAATTTCGAGAAATAAGTAGGAAGAAAGGTCGTGTGTGGCAATGTTACGTACTAAATTATAAAACTAGTCCAGTATCTTGCAAATATTGTGATCATAAATATGTATGCGCAAATGTGTCTTCTAAGACATGGTGAGATATGTGTCTTCTGACAGTTACCCAACCTAATTTGTTTATAACGTTTAAAAATTTAACATGTTTATAATATCAATAGTAGAGTCAAGTTTAGAAAATCCACTTACATATAAATTTAAACTATTTAGCGCTGTAAAAGTATGTGGACTTACTATACCAATTTTTCCACATACTTACTTGCATAGAACATACTGTAAGTAAATATGCATTTATGCGTGAAAAGAACATAATACCGTTGAGAATATACATTTTGAAGAATCCTCTGGACACAACAGTAATAATATACGGTGATAAGGAACGAATTTACCTTTGAAATCGTAATATAGTAATAGAATTCACTTTTCTTTGTGTCTGTACATAAATTTCCGGAATATTCCCATTTTGGGGAATCTTCCCGAAAAATATCTTCCCAGGAATTTACCCATCACTAGTTGTGGCATAGGGTTTAACATACAATACGCATAACTTAAATGATTTCATGTTTAAACTTAAAAATCCGGGAAAATGTAGGTAGGTCACTGTGGTTTCAGACTTCAATTGATCACAAGCATTGAGAAATAATCGAAAGATTGGTAGATGATTACCTATTTTATACCCACGAAAAACAGTAAAGCAATTAATAATTACACTCAATTATACTATTATTATTTGAGTTGTCTGAAACGAAAGTAAACTAACTACATTTTTAACAATTTCTGAGTCTTGAATGACTGATATTTCACAACAAAGTTTAGAAATTGGCACAACGGTCACATGAAGTCCATTTCCTAATAGCAGCAGTTCATGTCAAATCATCACTATCTCCATAAAGGCCAATTTCCCATAACGCAAAAATGTAGGTAGTTTACTCTGGTTTCAGACAGCTCACAATCACCCAGGTTCCTTATAATCAACGTTGAAACCAAAATAAACATTGAAAAGTTGTTCATACTACAAAACTACTAAAGGGAGCACGGTGGGTCAGTGGTTGAGTGATTACCTCTGATCCGAGATGTGCCTGATTTGAAACCTTCCAAGCGAGTTTGTGGTGAATAACATCGTGTTCGTGGGTTTTCTCGGTCTACTCCCGTTTCCTCCCACTTTCTCATTCCACCAATTCTTCCGTAATCATTCACTTGCATTAATCATCGTCTTCGTTAGCTTCAAGAGCATAATCGTGGGACGTTAAACTCAAAGATACAAACTAATGTTACTAGTAACTATTTTTAATATGGTAAAATTTTCAAAGTATGTATGAAACACAAGGATACTCGCAAAACTTCTGACCCTTTACAGGTATAATGAATGTTACAAAAATAATAGTATACAATTAGTCAAACATTAGACAAAAGTATTTATTAAAAATTTAGTTCATGTAGAAAAGTAGAGGTTGCAATATCAAAGGTATGTACGAACGTGTGAATGTTCCCTCACCCGGTGCACTTGAGTCGTATCCAAACAATATATACAGGAAATATTGTCAGGAAAGTTCCTTCAAGTTCAATTTTTATATTTATTGATTAAGAACATTCACAAATGTTGATTTAATATGTATTTCCTTTTTTAAAAAAGTACAATCTTTTTGAATGTGCGTTTATACATCATTTATACTGTATACAAAACTTTTATACCAACGTTGTTGAACAAGATATAAATATCGGGATCACAGAGGCTTAGTGTAGAGCTCTCATCTTTAGTGCATGTGGTCCGTGCTTCGATTCCATCTCCCAACACCGTGTATGTGGATTTTCTCGTGATTCTCCCGTTTCCTCCCACTTTATTCACCCCACCATTGTCATCCAGCTCATCTTAACTTCTCCCCTAACCTCGTCGGATAATTGTGGGACATCAAACTAAAAAGATATATATATATATATATATATATATATATATATATATATATATATATATATATTGCATGTGCTATGTTGTATGAAGAGAGCGTTATGGGAAAATAAAGCATATACCATGCACAAAGTTAAACTAAATTATTTAATTAAATAAACCATACGTTATTCAAAATGCAAGTGTATTCCTTGTTGCTTTTTGAGCTGATTTTTTTCTATTTGCCTGCTGATTGAAATCTAGGATGCTGTTCACCAACTCTTTCTAAATAGAGAGCATCACTATCGTAGATAGTATTTCTTCTGTCATACTGATCCAAAAAAAAAAAACTCTATTTTCTTTAGTGTAGAGAAGCATATCTCCCCTTCGACGATCGGCATTTTAAAATTAATGTAAGAGATAGAAATTCAGTTTTCAGTGACCATGTATTTTTACTTGCTGCTCCTCTGTAAAGAAGCATGAAATCTAAAGATTATTTTCCTTCGAGATATTGTTTAATAAATATTAAAAATATTAACTAGTTGAACATGCACTGTTTACACAGCCCACCGTTCTAATGTGAATGTGAATCTCCTTCCCGCTTCTCACTATATCTGTAGAAGTTAGGGATGGGCAAAACTGTTTTTTGTAAAAAACCGGAAACCAGTTTCTAGAAAAACCGAAACCTGAAAACCGACATTTCGGTTTTTCACCGAAACCGGTTTCGATTTTCTCCAAAACCGGTTCGTTTTTTATCGAAACCGGTTCGGTTTTCAGGAGACTGGTTTCGGTGAAAACTTTTGAAAAAAAACATAAAACTATTTCTGTGGAAACGGATTCGGTTTCCGGAGAACAACGAAACACTATTCTGGTCAGACATAGAACAAATTTTGGAAAAAAAACGGAACTGGTTTTGAAGAAAACCGAATCCGGTGAAAAACCGAACCGTAAACTGAAAAACCTGTTTTTGTGCCCACCCCTAGTAGAAGTCCGTTTACAGACACAAATAAAAGACAGGATGACTCTCAAAGGGAGTGAATTGCTATAGACAAACATATAAATATAGTATCTTAATACATAGAATGTTGGAGTTAGTTTGTGGCAAACTTGGATAATGATAGATGAAAGACCAAATGCAAATATTTAAAATATTTTTTCTTATAATTCCATATCCGAGTACGCCTCATTGTGGCTCCACAAGCCTTCAAAGTTGCCAGCTTGCAATAGGTATTCAGATTAAAGCAAAGCGCCTGAAATGTCCATCAACCCGCCACACATAGCTTCTTTACTGGTTGCCTTTCACAAGGGTATCAACCTTAACATCCTAGTGGCAATATTAAACCAGTAGGGTCAAAACGATGCTTAAAATATGGAATAGAAAAATAAAGACAAGTTCTTTTTTTTGAAAATTTGAGTTAGAACTGTCAAATCTACATAAAATTTGGAGTCGACCAGTGGAAGGGGCACGTTTCTAGAGCTTGTAGTTTTCGAGATCTCATTGTCGAAAGTAATTGGTCTCAAACATAATAAACTTTTCTTGACCACAAACACATTTTAACACATAGACTAGCTGAACCTGCGCTCTCTACACAGCGCATCATTCGCATATGAGCATAAATCTCCTTCTCATTCCTCACAACATATGTACATGTCCCTTTACAAGACACAAGTGAAAGATGTCTTTAAAAAATTGGCAAGGGGTATCATAAAGGGGAGATTTTTTCGATTATCTTTTCTCAATATCTCGCACCGTTTGCAAGATTTGAGCCTACTTCCGGTTGGAGTTTCTAATTCATGTATGATCAGTGTTTTCGTTCTTCTTGCATGCAGTATATAATAAGCAAATACATTATATACACAATTAAATATATTGTCAGTAATATATGCTGTTTATTGGGCAAAACACTGCAAACAATAAAGATTCATCTTAGACTGGAGAAATGGTTATCCTTCATTTATCATTTGGCCATGAAACAAATGCCTGAGAGATATGCAACCCTTATATACAACTGTGTGGTTTTGGAATGTATAACTCATAGGGTATGATGCTTTACTCTTTTTAAATTTCAACACTTCCAGTATACTACCCCTAAAATGTAATAAAGAAATAACGGCCATGTTTTTGTTTTTTAAATATTCAATTAGAACTGGACAATCTAGACAACATTTGGAATCGACCAGCGAAAACGGTACGTTTCTTGCTCCTGTGGTTTTCGAGATTTCATTCTCGAAAGAATTCGAGACAAATATATAAACGTTTCTTTGGAGACAAACATATAAACCTAGCATTTTAATATATAGAGTAGCTGAACCTGCGGTCTCTACACAGCGCATTATTCACATATGAGCATGAATCTCCTTGTCATTCCTCACAACATATGTACATGTCCCTTCACAGACACAAGTGTAGGACGTCTTGATAAAAATGGACAAAGAGTATCATAAAGGAGAGATTTTTTCGATCATTTTTTCAATGTGTCGCCCCGTTTGCAAGATTTGAGCCTACTTCCAGTTGAAGTTTCTAATTCATCTATGATCAGTGTTTTCTTTTTTCTTGCATGCAGTATGTAATAAGCAAATACATTACACATACAAATAATTATTATTTCAGTGATGTATTGTGTTCATTGGGCAAAACACTCGAAACAATAAAGACTGAAGAAATTGTTATCCTTCGTTTTCCATTATCATTTGGTCACGAAAGAAACGCCTAAGGGGGTATACAACCCCTATATACAACTATGTGGTGTTGGAATGTATAACTCGTAGTATATGATACGTTACCCTTTTAAAATTTCAACACTCAGTGTACCCCGAAAAAATATAATAAAGAAATAACGGCCATGTTTTTTAAACATTCAATTAGAATTGGACAATCTACATACAAGTTGGAATCAACCAGTGGAAACGGCACGTTTCTAGCACTTGTGGTTTTCGAGATCTCATTGTCGAAAGAATTGGAGAAAAACATAAATTTTTCTTTGGAGAGAAACATAAATTTATCATCTTAATATATAGATATTTGGATCTTTATCCATCGTTTCTTGTATTGAATTAGATGCTGAAATTTCTTTGAATACATGAATTTCCTTTTAGTAAATGGCAGAAGCATATTTCCAAGTAGGAAGGTAAACGCGTGTCGCGATTGCAAGTATTAGATGTTTCTACTATTAGGAGTGTATTTTATTTTATTTGATTTATTATTCATTCCTTAGACCATATTACATGTATTTTGCTAATTGAGTCTATCTAACTTTAATTTGAATTCTTAAGTTTGACGGTGTTTTAAATCAGGGGGAAAAATGAAATGAAATATTTAAGTTTTACGTCCCACGGTTATGCCGGCTAGGCTAAAGGAGACGATGATGGTGAGAAACGAGGAAAATGGCGGAATGAAGAAGGTGGGAGGAAACGGGAGAAACCCGATAAAATCCACGCACACGGTGTTTGTCCACCACAAAGTTCACTTGGCGCGAGCTGGGATTGAACCAAAGACCCCATGCTCCTCCGAAATCAAAACTAAGGTACCAAGCAAGCACAAAAAGAGTATATAGACTTCAGTTGCAAACGGTAAGATTATTATTCTAATCTGCAATATCATTCCTTCACTGTCATTATTTTCTAGATTTGAAGCTCTCTCGTGGCTAATTGGTTAGCGTACGCACCTTTGGCCTGAGAGACCGTAGTTCGATTCCCTGTGGGAACTCATATGACTCGGATCCCACGATATCTTATATAGCCTCGCTGCTGAAATAGACGCTAAATTAAAAATCAAATCAAATCAGGAGATACTTGGGTACGTCGTTGAAATCCCAGCTCATACCAAATTGGTTTTGTGGTGTAGAAACACCATCAGTGGGTATTTCTCGGGGTTCTCCGTTTTCTCCCACTTTCTTCATTCCACATTTCATTCACTTTCATCTTCACCGTCTCCTTTAGCCTAAGATTATAACTCTGGGATATAAAACTGTAAGATTCCATTTCATAATAGTTACTTATATGAAAAAATAAAAATATTAATGATCGCTTAATTATCAATTATTAAACTGTTTGGAATGGGAATGACTATCATATTTCAGTTTTGCGCATCGTTGATTCTATTTACATTTTCAGTTTTTTTTTCTGATATTTCTTATTGGAGTCTTCTGATTTCATGTTCTCTTTAATGCAGTTTGATTTCCATTAATAGGTGGGCGAGCCACAGAAGGTTTCTCTTGGGCCAGTAACATCCCTTTAAGTGTGGTAAGAAGGTATAGAAGTGGTTGGTATGTATAGCAATACTAAAAGAAAGGAAAATATTTTGCTTGAGAGAGAGCCAATCTGAGACAGTATAGATTCTTTAAAATTGCACCAAACTGGCCATAGAATTAAAATATGGAATTATTTTCTATTTTGATAATTCTTCTGGTTCGCCTATAATGAAAACTTAAAACTACCCTATAAAACCACCGTAACACATAATCTGACGTCTCTCAATCCAAAAATAAATAAATAAATAAAAACAGAATCTGCAGGCCAACAAGCCTTATGTACTTTGGTCTGTTCAAGCAATAAAGTAACGCTGCTGCTCTAATACATTTTTTTCGAGATACCACCCAGGCCTTCTTACAAAAAATATGGCCGGGGAGGAGCAAAATCACAATATGAGGAGGTTGCACTGGGACATTATTTTGGTATATTGACAATAGCAATTTAATTTTTTGTTAGCTCCAGGGAGACAAAGCCCCCGAACCCTCAAAATTATGCATGGAAGAAACGTTGCTGCGTTTTTTGTTGTTGTTGTTGTTGTTTTTTTCATGAATCAGCCTCTTTTTCCACGCTGCCGCGACTCACCCACCTATCAATCGCCAATAGCTGCCACCTTCCAATTCCTCCACTCAAGCGCCAAGTGGAGAAATTCGTAACTATTACAGGAGGCAACACTTGCGATTGTAGAAGTGGTTGCAGTTGCAGGTGTACGGACGACAATACAAGAAGATAGGAGCGATGCAGGTATAAATTCGTTTTTCTATGTTAATTAATAGGAAGTCCCTGCCGTAAGCTTAATGTTACTGAATATAGTTGCAACGCTTGTTGCAACTGGAAATGCAAACCTCTTTCTTTCATTTTAGTGGTGTATCAATATTATTTTGCAGCGGAAAATAAAGGTTTATATTACTGAAATACTACTTTCGTATTTAAAAATTCCTTTGTTGTTAAAAAATGCACAACTACGTAATCAGGGGCAACGATTAGGAGGAAAGCGGGCCCCACTTTTTTTTGAAGTGACCCTTTAATATATATATTGCTTCATTTGAAAATGTAAAGTCTTCGTATGTATTACCGATTCATAGAAAAAATGGTGCCATATAATATTTGCCGTGGCTTTGAGTACGTATTGCGTTTGAATTTCTATTCAAAACAATTAATATTGCAATTGCGTATTTCTTTAAATGCCATAGCATATGCTTGTAGTATTTACTGTCGTTCATTTTCTAAGAGTAACAACATACATTTAATGACATGCGTGGAATTAAAAAATTAAGTTGTTCATTAATCCCCAGTTTCAATATAACTTCTACAAAATAAGCCTCATTATTCATTACTATGATTAATGTTATCCTTTCTATTTAGTTGTTTTACAAAATTTGTTATTAAATAATTTTAATCACACAATTTTCCAGACAGAATTTTAAGATGTTCATGAGCAAGGAATCAAATCTCTTCTTACACTTTCGTTGTTTAAGAGTACAAAGGGCTAGTTTGCGTTGTTGTTGTCAATTTACTTAATAAAATATGAAATACAATATACGGTATTTTAACTGAAAAAGATAGTATCCTATTAGTTATATAACGTTTCTTCAAACAAAGTGTTAGAAACAAACAGGGAAAATAACATTGGTATAAAAAAAATTATTCAGATCGTATCTTGTCCCGCACTTTTAACGTCCGGGCCGCCACTGTATGTAATCTATAGCACCAGCCGCCAAGACTGTATAATGAATTCGTATCTTTAAACGTGTATAAATAAATTTTCATTGTATTCACAAGCATTTTATCAATATATAGCTTTATACTATGAACCACGTAAACAGTGGCGGCGATTGGACGTTAAAAGTGGGGGGGGGCAAGACATGATCTGAATATTTGTATATCAATGTTAATATACAAATTTTTCTGGTTGAAACTATATACATTAATAGGCCATTTCAGAAAAGTAGGGGGCAACTGCCCCCCTTTGCCCCCCCCTAATCGCCGCCCATGCACGTAAACACTCAAACGGTGTTTGAGACCACGTGAGACTTAGGTAAACAAGTGTTGCTCACGGGGCTCAAGAAATTTATTGTCTTTCTCGAATTTAAAAATGTGCTTCTTGCCTTGTCTCTCGTTTCGTTTTGGAGAATGCTAATTGAAAGGCATTTTATAAGGCACGATGTACAATTTTTAACATGTCTTTTTTCGCTATTTCGATTTCGAATAAGAACTAATGTAAGAATTATTACTTTTTTAAAGATTCGAGGGGGACTCTACATCTTCTCTTGCCACATCAATAATTATTGTAGTTATTATTTCTCGGTACATAACCTCCCAATTCTATTTACTTACTAATACATATGAAAACATAAAAGCTACTTATTCAACCCTAATAACATTCCAGACTTTTAATAGCTCGCAACTTAATGAACTTTAATACCATTCCAGACTTTTAATAGATCGCAACTAATTGAACTCTAATACCATTCCAGACTTTTAATAGCTCGCAACTTATTGAACTTTAATACCATTCCAGACTTTTAATAGATCGCAACTAATTGAACTTTAATACCATTCCAGACTTTTAATAGCTCGCAACTTATTGAACTTTAATACCATTCCAGACTTTTAATAGATCGCAACTAATTGAACTTTAATACCATTCCAGACTTTTAATAGCTCGCAACTTATTGAACTTTAATACCATTCCAGACTTTTAATAGATCGCAACTAATTGAACTTTAATACCATTCCAGACTTTTAATAGCTCGCAACTTATTGAACTTTAATACCATTCCAGACTTTTAATAGATCGCAACTAATTGAACTTTAATACCATTCCAGACTTTTAATAGCTCGCAACTTATTGAACTTTAATACCATTCCAGACTTTTAATAGATCGCAACTAATTGAACTTTAATACCATTCCAGACTTTTAATAGCTCGCAACTTATTGAACTTTAATACCATTCCAGACTTTTAATAGATCGCAACTAATTGAACTTTAATACCATTCCAGACTTTTAATAGCTCGCAACTTATTGAACTTTAATACCATTCCAGACTTTTAATAGATCGCAACTAATTGAACTTTAATACCATTCCAGACTTTTAATAGCTCGCAACTTATTGAACTTTAATACCATTCCAGACTTTTAATAGATCGCAACTAATTGAACTCTAATACCATTCCAGACTTTTAATAGCTCGCAACTTATTGAACTTTAATACCATTCCAGACTTTTAATAGCTCGCAACTAATTGAACTTTAATACCATTCCAGACTTTTAATAGCTCGCAACTTATTGAACTTTAATACCATTCCAGACTTTTAATAGATCGCAACTAATTGAACTTTAATACCATTCCAGACTTTTAATAGCTCGCAACTTATTGAACTTTAATACCATTCCAGACTTTTAATAGATCGCAACTAATTGAACTTTAATACCATTCCAGACTTTTAATAATTCGCAACTTATTGAACTTTAATACCATTCCAGACTTTTAATAGATCGCAACTAATTGAACTTTAATACCATTCCAGACTTTTAATAGCTCGCAACTTATTGAACTTTAATACCATTCCAGACTTTTAATAGATCGCAACTAATTGAACTTTAATACCATTCCAGACTTTTAATAGCTCGCAACTTATTGAACTTTAATACCATTCCAGACTTTTAATAGATCGCAACTAATTGAACTCTAATACCATTCCAGACTTTTAATAGCTCGCAACTTATTGAACTTTAATACCATTCCAGACTTTTAATAGCTCGCAACTTATTGAACTTTAATACCATTCCAGACTTTTAATAGCTCGCAACTTATTGAACTTTAATACCATTCCAGACTTTTAATAGATCGCAACTAATTGAACTTTAATACCATTCCAGACTTTTAATAGCTCGCAACTTATTGAACTTTAATACCATTCCAGACTTTTAATAGATCGCAACTAATTGAACTTTAATACCATTCCAGACTTTTAATAGCTCGCAACTTATTGAACTTTAATACCATTCCAGACTTTTAATAGATCGCAACTAATTGAACTTTAATACCATTCCAGACTTTTAATAGCTCGCAACTTATTGAACTTTAATACCATTCCAGACTTTTAATAGATCGCAACTAATTGAACTTTAATACCATTCCAGACTTTTAATAGCTCGCAACTTATTGAACTTTAATACCATTCCAGACTTTTAATAGATCGCAACTAATTGAACTCTAATACCATTCCAGACTTTTAATAGCTCGCAACTTATTGAACTTTAATACCATTCCAGACTTTTAATAGATCGCAACTAATTGAACTCTAATACCATTCCAGACTTTTAATAGCTCGCAACTTATTGAACTTTAATACCATTCCAGACTTTTAATAGATCGCAACTAATTGAACTCTAATACCATTCCAGACTTTTAATAGCTCGCAACTTATTAAACTTTAATACCATTCCAGACTTTTAATAGCTCGGAACTTATTGAAGTCTAATATCATTCCAGACTTTTAATAGCGTATCTCAAGCCTTTAAGGCTAAGTCTGCATATTTGCACAAGCTTGCATTTGCACAGCTGGAGTAATTCCTCGATTGCAAGCTTATCTCAGACTTGCCAATAATGCATAATATAAGGCTAGCCTTAAAATTTCTTTAAATTCACACACCTGTAGAGTATGACTTAAAATTTACACGTGGCAAAGCAATACCCAGGAAGAATCTCTAAGGGTAAGTCTAATTCGCACTTATTTTTGTGCAGCCTTCATTCTTACATCTGGTTTAAACTAGGGATGGGCAAAACCGGTTTTTACAAAAACCGAAAACCGGTTTCTATAAAAATCGAAACCCGAAAACCGGCATTTCGGTTTTCTCCAAAAACCGGTTCGGTTTTTCACCGAAACCGGTTTCGATTTTCTCCAAAACCGGTTCGGTTTTCATCGAAACTGGTTTCGATGAAAACTTTTCGAAAACACATAAGACTATTTCTTTGGAAATGGATTCGGTTTCCGGAGAACAACGAAACACCATTCTGGTCAGAAATAGAACAAATTTTGAAAGAAAACCGGAATCGGTTTTGAAGAAAACCGAAACCGGATCAGGTGAAAAACCGAACCGGTTTTGGAGAAAACCGAACCGGTTTTTGAAGAAAACCGAAATTTTCAAAAACCGGTTTCGGTTTTTCTAAAAACCGGAAACCGAAAAACCGGTTTTTGTGCCCACCACTAGTTTAAACATATACAAGTTTATACTTTAGGGCTATCTGAACTCGCAGCACGACTTAAAATTTAAACTTGACAAAGCCACACATAGAAAGAATCTTTAAGTTGAAGTCTATCAAGGGAAATGAAAGACAAACGTAGACTTACTGTAGATCTATTTGCTTACTGGGAAGGAAATGAAAAATGAAATAAAATTGTTCAGTTTAACATCCCGCAATTAACCCCGTTAGGCTCAGAGAGACGATGATTAAGGCAAGAATTGGTGGAATGAAATGTGGGAGGAATCGGATGTACCCCGAGAAAACCCCGTACACGATGTTGTCCACCACAAACTTACTTGACCGGAGATCGAACGAGGGATCTTACACACCGGAAGTAAGCACACTACCACTGATCCCCCGTACTTACTGGGAAGGATTACTACTACTACTAGTAGTAGTTGTTGTTGTAGTTGTAGTAATAGTAATGTAATAGAAATACCGTAAACCTATCTGGAATTTTTTATTTGTAACTAACTCTTTATTTGTTATTACTAACTAACTGCATGATCTATCAAACCCGGAGGTTCAATCCCACATTCACAAAAGTTCTCAATTGGCTTCTAACCGATTGGATCCAGTTTCTACTTTGTATTCCTATTTCTGCGAGCTCGTCTTACCTGCGCCTAGGTCTTCCTAATGGTCCTTTTCCGATTGGTTTTCCACTTAAAATTTCGAAAGCGTTCTTACTTCTTTCATTGTGGCTCCACCTAACCCTCCTAGACTTAATGATCATAACAATGTTAGATAAACCGTATAAATTATGCAGGTTCTCATTATAAAGTTTTCACCATTCCCGTCCCTCTTGGGTCTGAATATTCTCAGAATTTTATTTTCAAAAACTAAATGCGATCTTCCCCACAGTAAGTGATCATGTTTCGTAACAATATAACATAACAGATTCAGGCTTCAAATTCTTCGTGAATATTGTTTGTAAAGATTTTGCAATTTTCCAGTTGACTAATTCGGGTTTAGTAATACATTATGCACTTACCATACATTCAAGCTGTCATATTAGATTTCAAATTTTTTGAATTTTAAACAAAGGTGAATAAGAACTAAATGCTAATGGGCTAATTTTATATATATTATTTATTGTTTATTTTTCCTTCCCGACAATGCTTTCGTGATATGTGATAATGGACTCATCAAGTGGTAAGTATATTAATTATAAATTTCTGTTCTTTTCGTGCTGATGTTTTTAAAAGCAATAGTAGTACATTTTGTATTTCATGCAATTGGCCTTGTTTCCCAGTTAGACGTATCCACTCCAAATTATGTTCTGATGTTTTCGTTTCCAGCATGTACTCCCTCAATTTCTGTGATTTTTTGCATGTATGGTGATGGATCAGATGTGTAAAATAGGAAAACGCTTGTTGAAGAGAAAGGTGGTTGTATTATGTGGTTGGGGCCAAGTGCTCGATTTCCTTGAATTTCATTCATTTATATTCAGGAGCGCCCGAAGAAAATTTTCTAGGGAGGGGTCCATTCCATGGTTGCAATATTATGTCTGGTATTTAATATACGTGGCTTGCTATATTACGTATACATTTTCGTGAGCCATCGGGGGCGGGCTCCACCCTGCCTCCCCTTCGGGCGCCCATATTTATATTAAATAAAATAAGTCAAACACTTATTCAGTGGACAATTTTCTGCATTCTTATCTTTTACCTCTAAGGAATTAGAAGCTATTTCTTTATAAAGCGACATAAATTCTATTTTCCAATAATGTGAATCAAAGAAGTTACTGCTAAATATTAAAAAAAAAAAAAAAAATACGAAGTAGCAATATACACCAGGAAAAGGAACTATGTGCGCAATGTGTATACTATTAATCAAACACCAACTGAGGGAGTGGATTATATAACTGATCTTGGAATCACTCTGCACTCAAACCTATCATTCGATATTCATGTCAACAGAGTAGTTGGTGAGGCCTTTAGGAACTTTGGCTTTGTGATGAGATTAGGAAGTGATTTTTCTAACACCAATGTTCTCAAAACACTATACATTGCCTATGTAAGATCTAAGGTAGAACAGCGATAATATGGGGTTCTAAACAAAATCGAAAATATTCACAATAAATTTGTGCACTTTTTAACATATAAAGAAACATGAATATATCCGAAATTTAAGAAGTGTGGAGATCTTCTAAGCAAATATTCATTGCAATCACTTGAAAGCAGGAGAACTCATTTAATTTTTATCTTTCTTACAAAAATAATTCATAATATAGTAGATTCAAAATATTTATTATCAGAAATTAAAATTCACGTCCCACATAGAGCAATAAGACCCCATAACAACATATTCCATCTCTCAACGCATGCATTGGATGTATCGCCAGTCACAAAAATGTACTTATTCTATAATAAAATGTCACAAGGGCACCCAGGTAGGGACATTTTTAGTTATAGATATAATTTTATTCTAAATAGGTGAGGTGTATATCATGTTATATGTATTTTAAAGTATTTTGCTCTATACTTGAAGAGTAGTCATTATCATGTAAAGTTCTCTTCATTCAATTATGATTCGTGTCACTCTCATGTAAAGTTCTCTTCATTCAATTATGATTAGTGTCGCTGTCGTGTTTTTCTACTTCTGCTGGTAGGGCTGGCCATAAGACAGAACGCATCGACATATGTCAGGGGTTCGAATCTTTGGAAAACCTCGAAAAAATTAAAGGTCTCTTCATTCAATTATGGTTAGTGTTGCCTTTGCTTACGAGGTGGGAAATATCTTTCTAAATTCAAGACAAAGTAACAACTTTCAACGAATATAATGGGCAACGCTAGTTCACCCAAGTTTTTGATCTCAGACAATATTTTACTATTACACAATTTATAATATAAAAACCATAAACTGATAAAGTGATTGTACGAACACAATAAACAGTATTTATCAACATTTAAGAATACGCAACTCCTTATTACACAATATACTCCGAAAATAAATATAGTTTGCATGTTGTTATATCACACCCCTTGGTGAACCTCTCGTGACACGGGAGGATTCTGATCAACTTCTAGATGAAATCAAGCTATAAATTCTGTACACAAGTTTATAAAATGAGACGAGAATAGCTTTTCGAGAATCGAGACGAGACAAGACTTGACCTCTACAAAAGTTAAGAGAAGACGAAAATAGAAAATCTCGCTCATTTCGTCTTCTGAGCAACACTATTTATGGATTTTCAGGTTTTAAGTTCTTGCCAAAAGTTTATCTGGGGGATCATAAAATCTGTGAGCGGTTTTGCCCCCACTTTTCAACCTTCTATGAAAAGGTTAGGTGAACCTCAGAGCCCCTTTGAAAGAAGGGAAGAGCAATAAAAGTTTCCGCCTCCAGCAATCGAACCCGGGTCGCCCATATGATTGGTAGGTGCTTTACCGATCTTCATAAAGCAAAGACATTTAAATAGCCATGTGGAACCCTGCAAGGTTGCCCACGAGGATTAGTTGAGTCGAGTCGAACCAAGCCGATGGATTAATTTTAATAGAGCTAGCTCGAGCCGATGATTCACCGAAACAGACTCGGTGGCTCATCACAACCATCGGCTCAATTGAGCCGAATTGTTGGCTCATCCCAACCGAGCCAGCTAGAGTGTGCGCTCAATTGAACCGAGCTGAGCCGGTTTGACATCACTACCCGGTTCGGCTTCTGTCCGGGTTCAAAAATTCGACCGTGCAGATCTCAGCCTTGATGGTAAGAATTACACATGAACATATTGATGCTCACGACATTCGAGACTGTCTCGTTATAAAAATCTTTTGTGGTCTCATTATAGAGACGAGACGAGATGCGAGTAGTGCCCCTTGTCGTGAGCAACACTAAAAGCATTCCACAATACTGCTTATATTTCTCATGGTTTTAGCTTTCCAGTCTATAATCAGGCCATGATTTCAAACGAGTTAAAACGAGCTGAACGAGCGAGCTATTTATCAAACTCGACTCGACTCGAAACTCGACCTCGAAAAAAGTGACTGGCTCGAAACTCGACTAGAGAAAATTACCTTTGACTCGACTCGTGCCCATTTCTATATTGAATGATGTTGTCTCATTTCAAACACGTGTTGTGATATCCCTACTCTGAAAGTGGCTTCTATTGAATGAACTCTGTCTCATTTCAAACACGTGTTGTGATATCCCTACTCTGAAAGTAGCTTCTATTGAATGAACGCTGTCTCGTTTCAAACAGGTATTGTGATATCCCTACTCTGAAAGTGGCTTCTGTTAAATGAACTCTGTCTCGTTTCAAACAGGTGTTGTGATATCCCTACTCCGAAAGTGGCTTCTATTGAATGAACTCTGTCTCGTTTCAAACAGGTGTTGTGATATCCCTACTCCGAAAGTGGCTTCTATTGAATGAACTCTGTCTCGTTTCAAACAGGTGTTGTGATATCCCTACTCCGAAAGTGGCTTCTATTGAATGAACTCTGTCTCGTTTCAAACAGGTATTGTGATATCCCTACTCCGAAAGTGGCTTCTATTGAATGAACTCTGTCTCGTTTCAAACAGGTGTTGTGATATCCCTACTCCGAAAGTGGCTTCTATTGAATGAACTCTGTCTCGTTTCAAACAGGTGTTGTGATATCCCTACTCCGAAAGTGGCTTCTATTGAATGAACTCTGTCTCGTTTCAAACAGGTGTTGTGATATCCCTACTCCGAAAGTGGCTTCTATTGAATGAACTCTGTCTCGTTTCAAACAGGTGTTGTGATATCCCTACTCCGAAAGTGGCTTCTGTTGAATGAACTCTGTCTCGTTTCAAACAGGTATTGTGATACCCCTGTTCTGACAGTGGCTTCTATTGAATGAACTCTGTCTCCTCTCGTGGGCAACTATGTAAAAAGAAATCCGTAAGATCGAACAATTAAAACCATCACACACTGAATAGAAAACAGGAAAATACTTCAACATACGGATTATTGGACCTCGAAACCAAGTAATTTCAATCCTATTGTAACGAGAAACCTTTAATGACGTACTTGCATAAATTGTCCATCACTGATGCCAATTCGTGGGAAAATTTCCATTTTGTGGGATTTTTTATATTTTTCAAATGGGGATAAAGGGAATTTTCGTAGAAATTTGTATATGGGATTTTTCGTCTATTTACTTAATCGACACCAACAAAATTCTTCGGCGCAAAGTAGATTTCAGTTACAGGAAATTGAGTTTTTTTTCTCTCGATGACAGGCATAGTTCTAGGAGGCAATGGTACCATTCGGGAGGCAAGCGTCAGGTCGTGAACCAGAGTTTAGAAAATATTTCTGAGAGTTAGGTCGAGTTTAATACTAAATTTTCAGAAAGATTGGGGCTCGAGCTAAATTTTTTAAAAAATAATCGGGCCGGGTCGGGCCAAAAACTTTTAAAAATTTTCGGGCCCGGGCCAGGCTTGGACCAAGAATTTCAAAAAACTTATCGGGCCGGGCCGGGCCGGACTCGGGCCGAAAATCTCGAAAATTTTTCGGGCCCGGGCTGGATTGGGCTCGGGCCGAAAAATTCGGCCCGTGCAGGTCTCTAGGATACGGACCATTCTGACAACAAAATATACTTGTTCTCGCGAACATTTTCAGTTATCTCTTTCAGTTAAGGAAGATACTTATTCATAAGCTACGTCACAGAAGGTCGGATTTTACGGATAATTAACTCACATATTGAAGAAAGTGATTGACAAACAGTATAATATTTCATAAATTTTGAACATTTTGTATAATTAGTATAGCGTGGGATATTGAAGAGCAAAATGGGAATTTCTGTATTCTAGATGGGAGTTTTATAATTTTTGAGATTGGCACAAGCCCGCAACCAGAGGGGGGCTAGGGGCTTGGCCTCCCCTAAACTTTTCTTGGCCCCTCCAGACATCAACACAAAATGCTATTATTAATACAAAAAACACAATTTCGATATCTGTAAGAAAATTTTTTAATGACTTGGCCCTCCCTAACATTCATGCCCCCCCCCCCCAAACCTCCGTGGCTAGCTTCGGGCCTGGATTGGCACCACTGATTGTGCTGTGTTATTGCTCCATTTATATTCAGAGAGACCAATTTGTTCCTTTTCTTTTCAGTGTGCTGTGTTGTATATTGAAGCTTTGCTGTCGTCTGCTAACAAATTGTTTAAAACTATACTTTACTTTTGTTAATTTTTTTTAAAAAAAATTCTGTTTATCACTTTCAGGTTTCCGAAACGGATAATCTTCCTCCGAAGGCATGCTGCAAATGCATATATCTACTGGACTCTTTCTATACGTTTAAGAAAACTGCTCGACACGTAAATGATATATTGAGGACCCAGGTCGAAAGGACAAATAATGCAAATAGGCAACCAGTAAGTATATTATTTATTTAGTTGTCTCTATAAACTATTTAGTAGACTCACTATCTTATTCATGAGTAGATACTTAAAATCATTAAGCCTTAGAAATTGAAATCTAATATATAACAAGTGAGTTTTGTTTCACAGTTTGAAACTACGGTATTCAAAACTATAGGAAATCAATATTCAAACTTGAAGTACGTCAGGCCCGTAGCTAGCCCCCAAATGTAGGGGAGCCGGTAGAAGTTAGGTGGGGTCGATCCAACTATATTATAGTTCATCACCATATAGCGTTATAGTTCATTTGCAAGCCTACCGAGAAAATTTGAGGGGGCCAGAAAAAATTTAGGGTGGTCCGGCCCTTCCATGCCCCCTGGATATGGTTCTGAGTACGTACACTAGACTCTCGCCAATCCGGCCATTAGTAGCTATAGTATTCGCGCCAAGTTCCGTTTTGTTAATTGTTTTTTTTTTTATTGCGTTCTATTTTCGTTGTTACTATTCGTGTTATTGTTACCATTTTAGAACAATTGTTACACTGGTTAGTGTTGTGGGGTGTTATTATTGGTAATATTTAAATTCTTTTTTAAATATTCATTTACTATGTCTTCAAAGTTTGGCAACATTGTTGGTGAATTTCAGCTGTTTGACGTTTCCCCAAGTGTGCGCTCGGGAAGCGGCTCCACGAATTGTACCGAAGTTTTCCGATGCATCGGAGCTCAAGCAAAATATTTCTATGATTGGTTTACAGCCTAAGCTTCACGACTCGGCGCGAGTACTATAGTCCGTCCTTTCAGTAATCCTGTCTCACATCTGTCGTCTGCCGCATACGGAAAAATACATATTGAGAAAAAAATCGTAGGTGGCGTGCGTAAAAACGTAGGTTACATATGTAAATTTCACATACAGGCGGTCAGGATCTCATATACAGATAGACCTATGTAACATATAGCTGTCGTATGCAAAAACGTATACGTATGTACAGGGCCGTAACTTTTGGGGCCAGGAGCCAACTGCCCTCCCAGGGAAGCTCACTGCCGTTGGAGGGCGTCCACTTTAAGACTCTTAAATTTTCTTACTCCATATATGATACGAACATGAAATTGTAAATGAAGCAGCAAACAGGTTCATTACATTACATAAACAAAACAGCACACAAAAGGTAAATAAAACAGAAATGAGTTGTGAGACCATTTCAGTTACAATGTCTACTATTAGGGGCCTTAGAAATAATGTTTATTAGTGTATCTTTGAGAATTGTCAAATTGTCCCCTTAATTAATTTGTCTAGTATAGAACGGGTTCAGGGCCGTAACTAATGTCCCCGTAGACCTTGACGTTGGGAAGGGACTACAGGCTCCAGGGACCTACAAAGAGTACGAGAAAGATGGAAAGGAGGAACCTATTTTCAAGAAACAGCTTTTTCTATGGGGACCAAATACAAAGATAACCAAGAAAGTTCTGTCGCTTTTTGGGGAGGTCTGTGTTCCATTGGCCTTCACACCGTGAGTTAAATGCGAATGGAGATAAGGCGAAGATCAGTTGTTGGTGTGGGTATATCCAACATACTACCTGCTTGTAGCAGTTCAGTTACACCGTGAACGTGCGTAAGGACAGAGTGAACATGGGACCTCCACAGAGCGTCATAAGGGCGTATGTGCTGTACGAGTTCAAATTGGCGTCAAACGCCACTGAAACGGAGCGGAAGATATGCCAGGCCTTTGGTGAGGGTTTCGTGACTACACGGACAGTGCAGCGGTAGTTTAACAAGTTTAAGGACAGTGACGAAACACTCAAAGACGTACCACGTGCCGGAAGACTAACATGTGTACAAAATGAAGATCTTCAGGCAGCAATTGAGGCTAACAGTGGCCGGACATGTGAGGAACTGGGACTACAATTCCGTGTGAGCGGAGAAACCATTCGGCAGCACCTCCATCAACTCGGGAAGCACTACAAGTTGGGTCGATGGGTCCCACATGATATGACTCGGGGCGAGAAGGCAACGCGAGCAAACAACTATGTCTCTTTGCTGTCTCGTCTGAGGAAGAAGTCATTTGTGGACAGGGTGTTGACTTGTGATGAGAAAAATGGGTTCTGCACGAAGCTCCACGGCGCTGTCATCATTGGTCAGCATACCATGAATCGGTTCCAAAACAGTCAAAACCAGCACTACACCAGAGGAAGGTCCTCCTATGTGTTTCGTGGACTGCTCGCGAATCGTGTATCGGGAACTGCCACCTTCTGGTCAGAGCATCAGTGCAACTATGTACTGTCAGCAGTTGAGCCTAGTTCAAGAAAAACTCAAAACTCTGGAGTCAGCATTTCTGAATCGCAAAGGGGTACTCCTGTTACAGGACAACGCTAAGCCCCACGTGGGTAGGATGACCCAGGACTCCATTCTACACCTTGGATGGGAAACACTATTGCATCTGCCATTACTCCCTGGACATTACTCCTTCCAATTATCACCTGTTCCATTCCTTGGACAATCTCCTTAGAGAACGAAAGTTCAAATCCTTAGTAGACGTGCAAAATGCACTTGGTATCTTCTTCGCTTCACGGCCCACCAAGTTCTACCGCGATGGAATCCATGGCCTTTCAGAACTTTGGCAGAAGTTTGTCGATGCTAATGAGGACTATTTTTAATCTTCCAGGTACGTCTTAGGTGAGATATCGATGTTCGAAGGTAGTGGGTGAAAAAGCGACAGAACTTTCTTGGTTATCTTTATATAAATGCTTGCCCCCTCCTCCGCCAGGAAAAATCTAAGTTACGGTGCTGCGTATGTAGTATATGGAAGATTGTTAGATATCAGACATCCCGCAACGGAATGATGTAACATTTATGCGGGAAAAGGGGCAGTTAATATGTATTATATGGATAGCATATTGATATATGTAGTAAATATAAGGATACCGTATATTAGCATGTGCCTGTACAATATACTACTGTCCGGATAACATTTTTCTCAGTGTAGTATCGTGGCTTCCATTTTTTGTTGCTTGGAAAGTGGTTGGGTAATAATGCATTCCACCGTCCAGCACCTTCATTACTTCAACAGAGCATTCGGGACATGTTTCATAGTGAGCGATAATCCACATACAATCTCAAGCATTAAGTTTCTCTATTTTTCCTGTGATAATGTACGTAACCTTATATTTAACAAAGTATAGTAATATATGTGTTAAATTCAATTTCAGACACTCTCAATAATCCGGCACTTTCGGTAATCCAGCAACCCTCTTTGCAAAAGATGACCGGAATAGCGAGAGTCCAGTCTGGTACATCAATAAATACTGGTTGAAAAATGAAAAAATGAAATGAAATCTTTGAGTTTTACGTCCCACGATTATGACGGGTAGGCTAAAGGAGACGGTGATTCTGAGAAATGAATGAAATGGTGGAATGAAGAAAGTAGGAAGAAACGGGAGAACCCCCGAGAAAACCCCGAGAACGGTGTTTGTCCACCACAAAGTCCACACGGCGCGAACTGGGATCGAACCAGGGACCCCAAGCACCGGAGGTGGACGCTCTACCACTGAATGTTTATGTATGTATGTAACAAACGTTTATGTTTGTTAGGCTACGGGAGACGAATGATGAAGGCAATTGAATGATTGTGGCAGAATTGGTGAGAAAACAGGGTACTCCGAGAAAACCTACCAAACATGATGTTGTCCACCACAAACTTAGTAGGCCGGGAGTCGAACCAGAGACTTCACGTATCACCACTGAGCAACCGTGTCCCGTAATCACTGGTTACAATGGAGGAAAAGCATCAAAGATAGAATTTATTACTCGGACGCTGAACCCATATCAAAGAGCCATTACTTGATAGAATCTTAGTGTTTCTCCTCTATGAAGATCAATACTGAAACCAGAAGTGCCAGTTATTATGTATCATTTCCGGCTGCAATACAGCAATATCGAAGAAGAAACATATTCTTGCGGTTGGTTAGTTGCGTTATTTATGAGACATCCCTTAGTTATAAGTCCAACCTACCTCGAACCAGGCCTGTATCCACCACGGGGGGCTAGGGCGGGCCGGCCCCCCCTAAATTTTCACTGCCCCCCTAAAATTTTTACGGTAGGCTTGCAAATGAACTATAATATGGTGATGAACTATAATATAGTTGGGTCGGGCCCCCCTAACTTCTACTCCCCTCCCTACATTTTTGGGCTGGCTACCGGCCCGCCTCGAACTATGTTTTTATCAAGTTACTTTCAAATTCATATCCTAAAGAGATAGTGGGGGATGTCATAATTTATGCCCCCCCCCCCAAAAAAAATAGTACCTTACGAGTCCGGTAAGTTAGGAAGATGGAACTCGGTACATAATACCGTCATGACAAATAAACGGACAATTTTCCCATCATTTTCGAATATTTCCGTTTCAAGGGAGGCACAGGGGTATTTTTATATTTTTTTTCGCCACACCGAAAAAAAACCCGTTATACGAACAGTGATATATTGTACAAATATACGGATTCCTTACGTTTACTATGGAAATCTGTACGGAGCATACGTTGTCCATATGCTACATACGGAGCAAATTATATTTTAAAATCGAAATTTGATTCCATTTTAATATGAAAAACTTTACTTTCAAGTTAAATTATGTATTGTGTGGTTGCATAACTCCTTACAATAAGATTGGTTGTTACATAAAATATTTAATAGAAAGGTGATATTTGTAATTTTTGATTACTAACTGAGAAACTAAAGGATTTTTAAATGGGATCTACATGAATATTGTCGTTTATACTTAATTCGCACTGAAAAGTGCCTTATCTTACACCAACTTCCTTAATACAGTACAATTCGTTGTACCTTTAGAGAAGGATTATAAACATGCTTAATTAGGTAGGACGTGCACTGGTTCCTTTGTAATTCCTTGACACGACTACGATAGGTATGATAGTTCTCGAGTTATAGAGCTTTAAAATTTATTGTCTGTGTCGTTTTTTGGCATCTTATAACTTTGGAAGAAGGCACTTTCTACTTTATGTTTACTAGACACTTTTTGCTTCTTTCGAGATCTCCTACAAGATAGCTATATACGTTATCGCCATTATAATTCTGTATCCAGTATGTTTATATATATTTCAATATAAGTCTGGAACACCTGAAGCAATTTCAACCAAACTTGGTAGCGTATGACTCACAATCTAGGAAAAATATTGTGTCAAAAAGGTATCCCCAACAACACTAGGAATTTGAGTGGAGTGGGTATGTTGAATTAATAGTTTTCGAGGTCCTTACTTTACCTTACCAACTGACACTACAGTTCAGGGTGAGTTATGGCCTCCTTCACCACACGTCTCCAAGCTTCTCGATCTTTAACCATTTCTTTCCAGCCTCTTATCTTCATCATCTTTAGATCTTGCTCTACATTTTCTTTCCATCTTACATTTTCAGACGTCCTCTTTTCCTGTTGGAGTATATCTTTTCGTTAAATACCTTTTTCGGCATTCTGTTATATGCCATTATTTCTAGGTGTCCGAACCATCTCAGCCTATGCGATTTCACAAATCTTACAATATCTTGTCTCTCTAGTATATTATCTATTTCTTCATTATTTCTTATTATCCATTGGTTTTCTCTTCTTACTGGTCCATATATCTTCCGTATGATTTTCCTTTCAAATTTTCTTAATGTATCTTCTTCTTCCTTCCTTAGAACCCAAGTTTCACTTCCATATGTAACAATCGGTTTAATTAGTGTTTTGTATACCTTAATTTTAGTTGTTCTATCCATCCGTCTGCTTTTCAGTAACTGTAAGTTTGCGTAGTATGCTCTATTTCCTACTTGTATACGTTCTTGGATTGATGTTTTCATGTTATTTTGGTTATTTATCACCATGTCCAGATACTTAAAGTTTCTAACTGCTTCGAATTCTTTCCCTTTAATTGTGATGTTTTTACATTGTTTCTCTTTCCTTGTTAGCTCCTCCGTGGCTAAGCGGTTAGCGTACGCGCCTTTGGCGTGGGAGACCCGGGTTCGATTCCCGGCGGAAGCTCATGTGGTTCGGATTCCACATTAATCAGTAAGTCCACGTCTCATATAGCCTCGCTGCTGAAAGGGACGCTAAACTAAAATCAACTCAACTCTTTCCTTGTAATTAACATAAATTTAGTTTTTTGTGCATTAGTGACCAGTCCTATCTTATTCGCTTCATTTACCATTCTATTATAAATTTCTTCTAGCTCTTTTGATCACATCGTTGGCATATGCAAGGATTTGGCTTAATTTGTAAAATATTGTCCCTTTCTTGTCAATCTCCTTAATGACCTTATGCAACGCGATATTAAAGAGTGTCGTTGACAATCCGTCTTCTTGCCTTACTCTTTGGTTATATACAAAATCTTCTGTTGTTATATTGCCTACTTTAACTTTGGATCTGGTTTCTTTAAGTGTCATTATTGTGAAATTGATCAGTTTGCTTGACATTTCCATGTTTTATTTCAGTTTTGACTCAACATACCAGCGAGTGAGGGAGGGTATGTTGCCTAAAATATTGTATTTCTATTTAAATAATGACTCAAAACCACGGTAGAGCTCCTCCTTAGTTATGGAGAAAGGAACATGAAGAGGCTTTGCTACCCGCACCCAGCTTTCTGGGATTTTTTTTTTTTTTTTTTTTTTTAATCTCCTTATGTTATACTATAGAGAGTTATACACGAAAATGCTCAAAAACCGAGTTTTGTATGAACATTTTTTAAACAGTTTCACTCGGGACAACTCCTGAACCCCCACTCAACGCAGACCCCCAGAAGGAAATTTGGCCTCCCATTGTGCTTTAGTGAGATAATCAGGAAATGCAGCGAAATTCATGTCATGAGGATTAGCTTCCTGATAAATGAATTTATTGGGGAAGCACGTAAGAGAGTTGCTTTTTTAATTTTTACTAAAAACTCCATATTGAAAATATTTAACTTCTATTAAGTAACAGTATCAGATTAAATTATCTAAAAACAATCTCCACAACGATCGAAATATTAGGGATACACTCACGCACTCAATCACCGCACACGTATTCACAGTGTTATCCAATTACTAGACCGACAATGCCGAAACCGGAACCGGGGCTGCTTTACACACGCGGCCGTCAAAACTGGAGCCAGCTCCGGCAATGTCGGTGCTGGAGCTGCTTTGCACACACATCCTGGTAATGCCGGTGCCGAGAAGTAGTTTGAGTTTGAACGTGAAGGAGAGAACATGAGTCCAGTAATAAACGAACGATATCTGCTTGCCTTGCTGTACTTACATTTTTATTATGATCTATAGGGTAAACGCAACCACAAGACTGGAAATTTTCTTGTACTGTTTGTGCTTTTTCAGTTCTTTCTGTAGTTGTGTTTTAGTTTTTATGTACTTTAATTTTATTTACAACCTTTGTTAGGTTTGGGAATACCTACTTCTTAGGTTGTGATTGAGATTGAAACCCTTGTTTCCTTATTATGAAGGTTATTCATACCCTACATACTGGGTTGCATATTTAACAGGATACATACTGGGCAACTATCCTAGAATCATAATTTCTTCATATCTCCATTTTGTTCATTTTTTTAAAATTATGACTTCATGTATGCTAAAACACATTCTCTATCAAAACGAATCCAACGATCCCTTTGTTTAAATCGTTTAAATAAGTTTCGGCTGTAGAAGATAACAAATTAATATGCATACATACATCTGTGAAACTCGCTTTACGCGTTGTCGTAGTTGGGTAATTCAAACAAGATCCAAATTTCCCTTAGTGAGAATTTATATAAATAGCAAGCCGCTATATTTGTTGTACCTCACAGCCATTTTGATTATTTCATTCTTCATTATATATTATAATGTGAAAAAAGGAAATAGAAAAAACTGAAGTAAACAAAAAATCCAAATATAGGAAAAGAAACAAGAATACACAACGCCTTGCCACTCACTCACTGTAGCTAGATTGAAGAAAGCTATCAGCAAGCCGGCTCCGGCATTACCGGCTGCGTGTGCTTCCACGCATAAGAAAGCATTGCCACCGACAAAACCGGAGCCGGAGTTGACACCGACATTGTCGACGGCTAGGCCGACTGCATTTACCGGTCTCGGGAGTTCCACCGGCTTTTTTGCCGGGTCGGAAAGCGTGTGCAAGCTACCATTTGATTACATTGCCGCCGATTCCATTCACAGGAAAATTGACAAAACTGCATATTTTTAATTTTTAAGGGGTCTGAAGTGGGGATGAAGAAACTCTTCATGTTATTTAAACAACCCTTTTCTTGCACCTATAATCGCATGTTTTTGGTACTTGGAATCGGAAAAAACTTGAAATTTTTGTACGTTTTCGTTAGCATTACTCAAATACATAACCTCCAAACTATTCCAAATTTAGAGTAGTTTTATGAGGTACTGAAAACTGTTTTCCATGTTATTTATATGGGACATCTTCTACACCCCAAAATGTTCAGGCACGTCCGCAGGATTAGAATGATGAAATTTGGCATGATAGTAGTAATGGCAGCACCTGATCTCACTTTGGACTTTGACAACGATCTTTATGACGTCATAGGTCAAAGGTCAATGACCTAGGGGTACCTAGGACCACACCCTCTAAATTTTGGCAGGGGTACATAGGAAACCCCCTTAAATTTTGGAAATTGCCAAATCTAAAAATTGGGTATTGTAGCCTAAGACCATAGTATGTACCTCTAGTAGTATTGGGGGTCTATGTCGTTCCCTTTATGGGTAAAAAATTGCCAAAAAGTCAAATTTCGGAGGTGTTTGACCTAATTTATCCCCATTGATGAGGTGTTATTACCTTATGTAGTTATATGGTCGTATACAAGGGTCCATTAGCTTTCATAAGACATGGGTATATTAATGCACCTCTTTAAATTTTTGGGCGGGGTACCTTGGTCCACCCCTTAAATTTTGGAAATTGTCCAATCTAGACATTTGGTATAATAGTATAGAACCCTAGTATGTATCACTATAAATTTGGGTGATCTACCTCGTTCCCTTTTAGGCGTACAAAATTGCCAAAATATAAACGTAAGCAATACGTTGTACCACGTGTTTGGTTTTTTACCTAATTTATTTCCTTGGATGATGTCCTATTACCTTATATGGTTATATGGTCATGTATAGGGGGCCAATTCCCTATTATAAGACATAGCTACATTTGTGCACCCCCTTAAATTTTTGCGAGGGGTACGTTGGCCCACCCCTTAAATTTTGGAAATTGCTCATTTTATATATTTGGTATTATAGTATAGGACCCTAATATAGATCACTATAAATTTGGGTGGTCCACCTCGTTTCCTTTTAGGGGTACAAAATTGCCAAATTTTAGTGCAACCACGTGCTTGGTTTTGGCCCAATTTATCCCCTTTGATGAGGTCCTATTATCTCATATGGTTATATGGTCATGTATAAGGGGCCAATTCCCTATTATAAGACATAGCTACATTTGTGCACCCCTTTAAATTTTTGCGAGGGGTACGTTGGCCCACCCCTTAAATTTTGGAAATTGCTCATTTTATATATTTGGTATTATAGTATAGGACCCTAATATAGATCACTATAAATTTGGGTGGTCCACCTCGTTTCCTTTTAGGGGTACAAAATTGCCAAATTTTAGTGCAACCACGTGCTTGGTTTTGGCCCAATTTATTCCCTTTGATGAGGTCCTATTATCTCATATGGTTATATGATCATGCATAGGACTCCATTCCCTATCATAAACCATAGGTACATTGATGCACCCCTTTAAATTTTTGGGAGGGGTACCATGGTCAATCCCTTAAATTTTGGAAATTTTCCAACTTAAGCATTCGGTATTATAGTGCATGACCTCAACATGTATCGTGATAAATTTGGGTGGTCCACCTTGTTCCCTTTCATTGGTAAAAAAATTGCCAAAATATAAACATAAGCAATATGTTGTACCACGTGTTTGGTTTTTGGCCCAATTTATCCCGTTTGATGCGGTCTTATTACCTTATATGGTTATATGGTCATGCATATAGGCTCATTCCCTATCATAAACCATAGGAACATTGATGCACCTTTAAAATTTTGGAGGAGTATCTTAGAGGTCCACTTTATCCACTCAGTTTTAGAAATTGTTTAATATAAGCATTTGGTATCATAGTACAGGTCTTCAGTATGTACCTCTATAAATTTGGATGGTCCACATCGTTCCCTTTCATGGGTAAATAACTACGAAAAATCAAAAAGGAAATGAAATCTTTGAGTTTTACGTCCCACAATTATGCCGGTTAGGCTAAAGGAGACGGTGATGATGAATAATGAATGAAATGGTGGAATGAAGAACGTGGGAGGAAACGGGAGAACCCCAAAAAACCCACTCACACGGTGTTTGTCCACCACAAAGTTCACTTAGTGGGGGCTGGATACCAAAAATCAAATTTCGGAGGTTATTGACCCCCTTTGATAAGGATTTAGCACGTTATATGGGTATGTACAGAGGTTTATTACCTTTATATGTTTATGTTTCCTTTTAAATTTGGGATTTATCAAATAACAAAATTCGGTAAACGTTTTCTAGGATCCATTGTAAATGTTGGTGTTCCTCTTATGGCCAAATGTTCAGATTTTAAAGTTTATTGACCTATTTTATTTTTAATACGGCTATATAATTAAATGAGTACAGGATTTATTACTTTTCCGTACGTCACAGGTGTATTTATGTACCAATCTTAAATTTTGGGAGGGGTACACTTCTTATTCTTAAATTAATAATTGGTAATGGTTTTTAGAATTGGGTGGTATCTCTTTCTTTGGGTAAATGATAGTCAAATATGAGTATGGTCACGTGATCTGTTATTGACCTGTGATGGGATTAGGTGTCTAGGACATTGGTACATTTAAACTTTGTAGGATAATTTGAGAATTGTCAAAATGAAATTACGTCATTGGTTTTGATTATTTCCGCCTATGGGCCAAATATAAACGTAAGCAATACGATGTACCATGTGATTGACCTTGATGAGGTAGTGTACAGGGATTCATTTCCTTTTCGAAATTCGTGGAAGTTATCAAATAACACGTTTCTAGACAATAGTTTGTTCTGCTAAGATAAACAATTGACCTATTTGAGACCTAACTACAACATGTAATTATATGATTAATTCTAAGACTTAGGTATATCGAGAGAGATACGTAGGACCATTCTTTAAAATTGGGAATTGTGATAAACAAAATTTTATTATGAGCCGCGAAATTTGAAACAGTACTTTGAACTTTAGTTAAGCTCATAGTCTAAGATCATTGGTGGTGGTTGAATTAACCTTGAGTTTTCAGAAATCTGATAGATACCTTATTGAATCTTATGACTTATAGACGAAAGGCAATACATGCTACAACACTTTCAAATTTAATCACAAGGTGATGTAATCTGACATTGGCAAAGTTATTGTTGGTGCAATTTGATTGCCTGATCACTATCTTTCATACAATCTGATTGGTTGATCACTATCTTTCGTGCAATGTGATTATCTGATGATTTTCAAATCTTTGCTGCATTCAGTTTTGTTTTGTTTAACATTTAAAAATCTTGGTTTGAACACTTTTGTTCAACATTTTGTACTCACTGATAAATATGATCAAAACCGTTTATTTGTTAATCGAATAGTTAAAACCGGATAATGTTTAACGGTTAACCGTGAAACATGAAATTATTTTAGTTGAAACTTTTTGTTTGAAAATTTTTGTTTCAAATTTTTGTTTGAATTTTTTTGTTTCAAAATTTTGTTTGAAATTTTTGTTTGTAAACTTTTTCAAAATTTTTGGTTTCAAAATTTTTGGTTTCAAAATTTTTGTTTGAATTTTTTGTTTGAAAATTTTTGTTTGAAATTTTTGTTTCAAAATTTTGTTTTGAAATTTTTTCGTTTCAAAACTGAAAAATCTTTTCTTTGAAATTTAAGTTTTAAAAAATTGTTTGATTTTTTGTTTAAAAATTTTGAACATTTTTGTTTCCAAATTTTTGTTTGAAATTTTTGTTTCGAAAATTTTGGTTTCAAATTTTTAAGTTTGTGTACTCATTAGTAAAGACCGGAACTGTTTAGAACAAAAACCTCTGGCAACATGGTGCAATAATACACGTCAGAACATGATAATGCAACGTCATCAGTTTTGCATCATCATTCGAGATAGTATTCATGATAACGTCATCATGGCTACTAGTCTGCAGTTTCTAAACCTACGTGATGGGATGATATCATTTACTGATTTACAAAAGAATGTACCTTATTGAATCTTAGCTAGCCAAATGATCCCTACAAAGTTTGGGTTAAGAATCGTAGTTAAGCTTGAAGATGATAAGAATATAATTTTAACAGCAAGATATTTACCCATGGAAGCATCAAAGCAATAACTGTTACGTTTCTTAAATACTGGATCTGTATCTTTATGTTACAAAGGATTCTTGGGTCGAAGTCATCAATTTGAATTTAGTACACAGCCGAATCAGTGAATTTGGTTTCGTCAGCAATTGTGATGAAATCATAAATTCAAACGTCAGCACATTCCTTTCCAATGACGTCAGCCATAGCTCTATGAAATCAGCAAATTCCGTGTCAGCCCATGAAATCATTCGATCAAGTGCGTTTCAGGAGGAAAGTGTGTACTTCTAACGATAAAGAAATCCTCTTCGCAACTATTATCCAATAAATATATTCCAAACAAAACATGTGATGATTGGTATTAGTGCTACAACATTTGAACCTGATTCGATTGGGCAAAGCAGAACAGTTTGGTGTACAACTGACCTGTGAAGAATGGAAAATATTATGTTCACGAATCGACCAAATGAATGATTATTTTCATGATGAGCTAAATGTGACCATAGTCAAATCATTAGGCTCAAATCATGAAGTGGCGCTACGTACAGTCCTCGAGAAGAAGATGGTGCTGTTACGTAAAAAGAGAACATTGCATATCCCTCGCAACATGGTGTATCTAACGCAAACGGAAGGGAACAAATTCATCAACGTATTCCAGTGTGTTAAACATGCAGTGGAAGTCTGCAACAAAACAAGTATATTCCTGAAAAAGTACTATTTTGAGAAATGTCATGCATATTGTAGAACATGTATCTAGATGTTGTGATGGTTGTCAACATCGTTCGTGGGTGCACACCTGTATTGATAAACAGTATATTTGTGATCAAATAGACATTGAGTTTCCACCTATTGACATTACAATAGACCTTAAAAGACTTCAATTGGAATTAAAATTGTGCTAAATACAAACAAGTGTAAGAAGTTCAAAATACATTGTATCGACAATATCCAGATCCTATATCTGGTATGGATGTATGTGATTAACCAGTGCAGTGTAATAAAATGATCCATTTCAATGAATTGTCTTTTTTATTTCAAGTACAACCCCATGTTCTGACGTGTACTATTGCACCGTGATAAATAATGTTGCCAGTGGTTTTTGTTTTAAAGTTCCGGTTCTTTACTAATGAGTACACAAACTTAAAAATTTCAAACCAAAATATTCCAAAGAAAAATTTTTAAACAAAAAAATTCGAACAGATTTTTTAAAAGTAAAATTTCAAGCAAAAAAATTTTGTTTTGAAACGAAAAAATTTCAATCAAAAAATTTGAAAAAAATTTTACAAACAAATTTCAAACAAAAATTTTTAAACAAAAATTTTAAAACAAAAAAATTTGAAAAAATTTTCAAAAATTTCAAACAAAATTTTGAAACAAAAGAATTCAAACAAAATTCTCAAACAAAAACAAACAAAAATTTGAAACAAAAAAATTTAAACAAAGAATTTCAAACGAAAAAATTTTCAAACCAAAAATTTTAACTAAAATAATTTCACGTTTCACGGTTAACCGTCAAACATTACCCGGTTTTAACTATTCGATTAACAAATAAACGGTTTTGATCATATTTATCAGTGAGTACAAAATGTTGAGCAAAAGTGTTCAAACCAAGCTTTTAAATGTTAAACAAAACTTAAAACTGACAGCAAAGATTTGAAAATCATCAGCCAATCACATTGCACGAAAGATAGTGATCAACCAATCAGATTGTATGAAAGATAGTGATCAGGCAATCAAATTGCATCAACAATTACTTTGCCAATGTCAGATTACATCACCTTGTGATTAAATTTGAAAGTGTTGTAGCATGTATTGCCTTTCGTCTATAAGTAATAAGATTCAATAAGGTATCTATCAGATTTCTGAAAACTCAAGGTTAATTCAACCACCACCAATGATCTTAGACTATGAGCTTAACTAAAGTTCAAAGTATTGTTTCAAATTTCACGCCTTATAATAAAATTTTATCACAATTCCCAATTTTAAAGAATGGTCCTACGTATCTCTCTCGATATACCTAAGTTTTAGAATTAATCATATAACTACATGTTGTAGTTAGGTCTCAATTAGGTCAATTGTTTATCTTAGCAGAACAAACTGTTGTCTAGAAACGTGTTATTTGATAACTTCCACGAATTTCGAAAAGGAAATGAATCCCTGTACACTACCTCATCAAGGTCAATCACATGGTACATCGTATTGCTTACGTTTATATTTGACCCATAGGCGGAAATAATCAAAACCAATGACGTAATTTCATTTTGACAATTCTCAAATTATCCTACAAAGTTTAAATGTACCAATGTCCTAGACACCTAATCCCATCATAGGTCAATAACAGATCACGTGACCACACTCATTTACCCAAAGAAAAAGATACCACCCAATTCTAAGAACAATTACCAATTATTAATTTAAGAATAAGAAGTGTACCCCTCCCAAAATTTAAGATTGGTACATGAATACACCTGTGACTTACGGAAAAGTAATAAATCCTGTACTCATTTAATTATATAGCCGTATTAAAAATAAAATAGGTCAATAAACTTTAAAATCTGAATATTTGGCCATAAGAGGAACACCAACATTTACAATGGGTCCTAGAAAACGTTTACCGAATTTTGTTATTTGATAAATCCCAAATTTAAAAGGGAACATAAACATATAAAGGTAATAAACCTCTGTACATACCCATATAACGTGCTAAATCCTTATCAAAGGGGGTCAATAACCTCCGAAATTTGATTTTTGGTAGTTATTTACCCATGAAAGGGAACGATGTGGACCATCCAAATTTATAGTAGTACATATTGAAGACCTGTACTATGATACCAAATGCTTATATTAAACAATTTCTAAAACTGAGTGGATAAAGTAGACCTCTAAGATACCCCTTCCAAATTTTAAAGGGTGCATCAATGTACCCATGTTTTATGATAGGAAATGAACCTATATACATGACCATATAACCATATAAGGTAATAAGACCGCATCAAACGGGATAAATTGGGCCAAAAACCAAACACGTGGTACAACATATTACTTATGTTTATATTTTGGCAATTATTTTACCCATGAAAGGGAACAAGGTGGACCACCCAAATTTATCACGATACATGTTATGGTCATGCACTATAATACCGAATGCTTAAGTTGGAAAATTTCCAAAATTTAAGGGATTGACGATGGTACACCTCCCAAAAATTTAAAGGGGTGCATCAATACCTATGGTTTATGATAGGGAATGGACCCCTATACATGATCATATAACCGTATAAGGTAATAGGACCTCATCAAAGGGAATAAATTGGGCCAAAACCAAACACGTGGTTGTACTAAAATTTAACAATTTTGTACCCCTAAAAGGAATCGAGGTGGACCACCCAAATTTATAGTGATGTATATTAGGGTTCTATACTATTATACCAAATGTATAAAATGGGCTATTTCCAAAATTTAAGGGGTGGGCCAAGGTACCCCTACCAAATTTTTAAAGGGGGGCACAAATGTACCTATGTCTTACGATAGGAAATGAACACCTGTATACACCCATATAACTATATAACTAATCACATTGTATAATATTGCTAATATAACAGGGTTAGCTAGAGAGAAAGAGAGATTTAAAATTGCTAAAATGGTATACAGAAAAGAGATTAAAGCAGCAAAAATTACTGCAAACGAAAATTGGATAAATAATTCAAAAAACAAGTGTGCAGCGGCTTGGTATATAATCAATAAGGAAATCGGAAAATGCAGTATTAAAGACCCCATACCAATATCCGCCAATGAATTCAATGAACATTTTGTAAATAACATAAGGAAATTAATTGATAAGTCAAAAAGTGAAGACTTTTCTTCTGAAAATCAAATCTATAATTTTAGTAGTTTATTAGCGCAGCAAAACCTAAATAACGTTAACTCGAATTTTCAGTGGACTAGAATAAATACCAGGACTGTTTTACAAATTGTTAACATTTAAAATCTTCAAACAGTGAAGATCTTTATGGGTTTTCTAATAATTTGTTTCGAAAAATAATTGATGTTATAATTGATCCTTTTGTTTACTTATTCAATTGGATACTTTTAGATGGAATCTTTCCTGACTGCCTTAAAATGACAGTTACAGTGACTATACATAAGAAAAATCATAAAAGTGATCGTAACAACTACCGTCCTATATCATTAGTCCCAATTATTTCAAAAGTTTTTGAACAATGCATCAAAAGTCAATTATCAATGTACTTTGAACAAAATAAAATATTCCACAGTTCGCAATTTGGATTCAGATCTGGCCTTTCCACGATTAAGGCCGTAGAAAACGTAGTATCACACATATTAGATAGCTTCGAAAATAATTTAAATACGTGTGCAACATTGATAGATCTAAGTAAAGCATTCGATACGGTGTCACATCAAATATTGGTTGAAAAATTATATTATTATGGTATTCGGGGAACTGAGTTGTCATTGATTAAGTCCTATCTTAGATCTTCGTCAATTTGTCCGTATTGTTAACGAAAGATCAACATTTTTGGATGTAACAGCAGGGGTACCTCAGGGTAGTGTGTTAGGACCATTACTTTTTCTTATCTATATAAATGATTTCCCGAGTTTCCTACCTTGTAAATCTGTATTATATGCTGACGACACAACTCTTCTAAATACGGGTAAGAATTTAGTACGTGTTAAAACTAAAAGCAATGAAATGCTTGAAATATCATCTATATGGTTAAAGCATAATAAACTTTATATAAATGAATCTAAAATAGAGACTACATATTTTTCTCTTAGTAATCATATGGCTGAGGTAGATATGCACCATTCCGTAAAACTACTGGGAATCCATCTAGATCCGAAATTAAACTGGAGTGAACATACTGAAAATTTATGTAGGAAATTATCTAGAGTGCTATTTTTATTACGTAAACTGAAAACAACAGTTACAGAAACAATGTTTCTAGCAGCATACTATGCCTTTTTTCATTCTCATCTACAGTATGGCATAATATTGTGCGGAAATTCGCCAGGTGCCCAGACTGTCTTTAAATGGCAGAAAAAAGCCATAAGAGCAATAAAAGGTTTAACTGATAGTGTATGGTGTAGACAATATTTTACGGATTTACAAATTATGACAGTTCCCTCTCTATATATTTATAGTTGTCTTATTACGTTAAAGAAAATGAGAGCAGTTTAGATTATCGTAATAATATCCATTCATATAATACTAGACATAAAGATGACTTAAATACGTCGTATATTAGGCTAAGTATAACACAAAGAAGTTATAAATATACAGGAATGAAACTATATAATACATTGCCAGTGCATGTACGAATGATGTGTGATAATGATTTCAAAAAATATTGTAAATCTTTTTTTGTAATTAATTCTATTTATAGTATCAACGAATTTGAAGACAAGTGTAAATTGTAACTTTTTTCTTTTCTTTCTTTGTATATATTTATTTATATGCTGACAATGTCTATTGCAACAAATGTTGTTTAATGACAATAAATATTCTATTCTATTCTATAAGGTAATAGGACCTCATCCAAGGGAATAAAATTAACCAAAAACCAAACACGTGGTTGTACTAAAATTTGGCAATTTTGTACCCATGAAAGGGAACGAGGTGGACCACCCAAATTTATAGTGATACATACTAGGGTTCTATACTATTATACCAAATGTCTAAATTGGACAATTTCCAAAATTTAAGGGGTGTGCCAAGGTACCCCTCCCAAAAATTTAAAGAGGTGCATTAATATACCCATGTCCTATGAAAGCTAATGGACCCCTGTATACGCCCATATAACTATATAAGGTAATAACCCTCATCAAAGGGGATAAATTAGGTCAAAAACCTCCGAAATTTGACTTTTTGGCAATTTTTTACCCATGAAAAGGAACGACATAGACCCCCAATACTACTAGAGGTACATACTATGGTCCTAGGCTACCATACCCAATTTTTAGATTTGGCAATTTCCAAAATTTAAGGGGGGTGTTCCTATGTACCCCTGCCAAAATTTAGAGGGTGAGCCAAGGTATCCATGCCAAAATTTAGAGGGGGTGGTCCTAGGTACCCCCAGGTCATTGACCCCGGGCCAAGGTCATTGAACTTTGACCTATGACGTCATACAGGTCGGGGGCAAAGTCCAAAGTGAGATCAGGTGCTGCCAGTACTACTATGATTGTAGCCATCTGGGACTAACACGCATGAAAATTGCCAAAATTGTATATATTTAGTTTTTTAAAAGGTCTAAAAGGGGGGGATGAAGAAATTTCCATGTTACTTAAATGGGCATTTTCGTGGGATACAAAATCTTATCTTTTAGAAAAGTTGAAATAAGAGTAGAAACTCGCAATTCGGTAGAGGTGCGAGGCCATAGGCCGAGCAAATGTGGGGGTCTGGGGGCGGAGCCCCCAACTAGTCATAGGCTAGTCTTCTACAAAATTACTACGAATTTGCATAGAATTCATTTCTTTTCCTGCCTAATAGAAGATTTTGATAAATAAATACATGGGCTGCGATGGGAAAGGGTTGAAAATTTTCGCAAATAATATAACTCACGAAGGTATTTTTTCCTTGCGAAGAACAAATGTCTCAGATGGTTATTTTTATTTTCAGATTGAATACGTTGCAAATGAGGAGATCTTCTACGATTGCATTCTGGTGGATCCAAACAACAACGATGACTCAGCTGAAACGGGAGTTATAGAAGTGGATTCTGGCTGCAATCCGACAACAGAAGACAACAAAAACGCTAGCGGAATACTCATTCTTTCCGACGCTGAAGTAGAAGTGATTGATAAAACAGAAGAAGGAGAGCCGTCTGTAGCTAATAAAACAGAAGAAGAAGAGTCGTTTGTAGCTAATAAAACAGAAGAAGAGTCGTTTGTACCTAATAAAACAGAAGAAGAGTCGTTTGTAGCTAATAAAACAGAAGAAGGAGAGTCGTTTGTAGCTAATAAAACAGAAGAAGGAGAGCCGTCTGTATCTGAATGCGGAAATGTTCTGCCAGGAACAAACAATGATGAGCTTAAGACGGAACCGCAAGTCAAAACCCCGTAAGTATTTACAGCATTTTTAAAATCACTTTTCCTTAATATATACAGTGAAACTCTAATTATTCGAACTAAAGAGTTTTAGACAATATAAAAGCAAAGTAATAAGCTTACATGGAATTTAATTTAATCTCCTTCAAAATCCACTGTCTTTAGCTAGCAATGCACTTGTCCCAACTTTGAATTCCCAACTGGAAGCATTTCTGGAAGGCTTCTTTTGTAAGGGCATTGAGCTTATCAGTAGTGGCTCTCTCAATGTGAGGAATGATGTCAAACCATTTTCCTTTAAGCGCGGAGTCTTAATTGTTGGGAAGAGCAAGAAGTCGCATGATGCTTAATCTGGTGAGTAAGGCAGATGTCGACAGACAGGAACAAGTTTTTTCCGCCAAATACTCGCGAATCAAAAGCGAGGTGTGGGAACAAATTTTGCACTCACTCGTTTCATTTGCAAAGTATCGGTTAAAATGATTTGCACGGACGCGTACGAACTACTAAGTTCTTCCGTAAGCTCTCGTGTAATTATTCGCCTGTTTGAACGAACAATTTTTGCCACGTTTTGCAAGTTTTCTTCTCCTCTTGAGGTTAATGAACGTCTCGAACGTTCCTCGTCTTCTACCGACTCATTTCCGCTTTTAAATCGCCCACACCACTTGTAAACAGTTTTCAGTATTACAGTATTATTACAGTATTATTGCCATACATCAATTTCAATATTTCATGAGTTTGTTTTGCACTTTTTTTGCAACTTGAAACAGAACTTGTTCACGCGTTGCTCGAAATCCATGATGCGCCATGCGCGACAGATACGGCAAACACAACCTCTCTGTAGCGGCTTTAGACGCTGACTGACAAGTCAAAACGTGTATCAACTTGACACTGCCTGTCTCAACGGATCAGGCTATCGGACAGAATACTTTAAATGGTTGTAGCGACAGCAGTTCTGCCCCCCCCCCAAAAAAAAACATTCATCGTATTTTTAATCAGATCTTGTACCTTGAGCTAATTTGAGCAGTAATCAAAAAGATAATATGTCGTGAAAGAAAAATTTCTCTAAAACCGTTTTGTAAAGGAGTTTAAAATGAAGTGAAATATGTGAGTTTTATGTCTCACGCTTATGCTGGCTAGGCTAAAGGAGACGGTAAAGGAGTTCTGTTTATAAAACTGTTTTATATAAATTTCTCTATCTGTTATGTTGTCCGTCTGGCAGGAACTAAATCTGAAGGACTCACTTCATAGGACACCATCAGTTTTGACCAAGATTCATAAAGGTTACCAAGAAAGTTCTATCGCTTTTTCACCAATCATCTTCGAACACCGATATGTCACCTAAAACGTACAGATCAAAAATAATCCCCATCAGCATCAATGACCTTCTTCCAACGTTCTGAAAGGCCATGGATTCCATCGCGGTAGAACTTGGTGGGCCGTGAAGCGAAAAAGGTATCAAGTGCATTCTGCACCTCTACTAGGGATTTGAACTGGCGTCATCTAAGGTGATTGTCCAAGGAATGGAACAGGTGATAATCGGACGGTACAATGTCCGGGAGTGAGGCGGATGCAATAGTGTTTCCCATCCAAGGCATAGAATGGTGTCCCGGGTCATCCTAGCCACGTGGGGCTTAGCGTTGATCTGTAACAGGAGGATCCCTTTGCGATTCAGAAGTGCTGGCTAAAGAGTTTTGAGTTTTTCTTGAACACGGCTCAACTGCTGACAGTACACAGGTTACATTGATGCTCTGGCTACCTAGTAACAGTTCCCGATGATCGATTCGCCAGCAGTCCACCAAACACGCAGGAGGACCTCCATCTGGTGGTGCTGGTTTTGGGTGTTTTGGAACCGGTTCAGGGAGGCTAACCAATAACGACGTGGAGCTTCGTTCTGGATCCACTTCTCATCACATGTCAACCCTGTCCAGAAATGGCTCCTTCCTCAGACGAGACAACAAAGAAACACAGGTGTCTGCTCGCGTTACCTTCTGGCCCGGAGTCAAATCATGTGGGACCCATCGACCCAACTTGTAGTGCTTCCCAAGTAGTGGAGGTGCTGCCGAATGGTTTCTCCACTCACACTGAATTATAGTCCCAGTTCCTTACACGTTCTGCCACTATTCGCCTCAATTGTTACCTGAAGATGTTGTTAAACTTGTTAAACCACCGCTGCACTGTCCGCATAGTCACGAAACCCTCTCCAAAGGCCTGTCATTTCTTCCGCTCCGTTTCAGAGGCGTTTGATCCCTGTTTGAATTCGTACAACATACAGGTTCTTATGAGAAACTTCTCGGTTACATTTATAGAAGCTCAAATGTTGGGAAGCAAGTTCATTGATAGAGGTGATTTATCCTTGCTTGGTGGACTACCCGTAGTGCTGTCGAGATTAACGGGTTAGTATAACGTTCAGGATGCAAAACACTAATCTGTCCGTAGAATACAACGATAAAAATGAAATCAAATTACTTTTTTATTTGACAAACCTAAAGACGTAAATATGTTTTCTTCTTTTAAAATATTTATTCATTTCACTAAAGTTCTTAAGAAGGAAAATGAGGAAATGGAATATGAGGACAAATTCAAAATTTCGAACTTTAATTTTCGTGTTGTGTATACTGTGAGAAAACAAACATCTCCTCGCGGAGTACCCTCTGACAATGCTATTTACTTAATAAAAAAAGATAGGCCTAATATACGTAAATTGAAAAGACTACTTCTAGAAGAAACACTTTTTCTTAATACGATACAGTGCTTACAGAGTACATTTAGAGGTACTGGCTAAACATGCGTAACAAAAGTAATTGTTCTGCTGTCATTATATCTATCTATCTGTCTGTCTGTCTATAACCAACAATACATACAGATCGCATAAGTTTTTTAATACAATATTTTATTTCGTGATTTAAAAAAAAAACATGGACGGAGTTAGGAATTGTCTGCTGGGTGTAGACCTTTTGGTTGGTCTCGGACCTGTGGAATACTTCCTAGACAAGTGTGGAGTTAATATGAATAACTTAATATTTTTGTCAAAATGTTAGGGGGCAATGTCCCGCAGGTCCCCCATAGCTCCGCCTATGATATATCAATCCGAAAATTGATGATCCGGGTTACTAGAGTTCGAATAATTGGAGTTTTACTGTACATATTTACTGTTATTTTTGTATCTCAGAAAATTATTCACCGAATTTCATTAAAAAAAAAAAAAAACTTGTCTAACAAAATTCATACTAGCACGTTAAGTATCCTTGTTGCAAAAAAAAAAAAAAAAAAAAAAAAAAGAGAGAGAGAGAGAGAGAATTCTTTGTTGATTTTTATTTTTAGCGAATGTATCTTCATTAGAAGTACACCCTACACTTACAAAATGTGTCTTATCAACTGTCTCACACTAGCAAAATTGCTCTTCTTTTTTTTTACACTGACTAAACAGTTTGCAGTTTCCAACACAATAAAGAAGTGTGGGTTGTCTAACTTGAAGGCCTTCTAGGATACTCTATACCAGTGGTACTCAATCTAATTCCTATCACGACCCCCATTTTATCACATCCTCTTGCCAGTGACTCCCTTATAGCTTCTAGTTTGTAAAGAGATTGTGTTGTATTTTTTAATATATGTATTACGGAGATCTCACGATATCCATCTATTCCTATAATAGTAGAATCCATTTCTTCTATATAGTGGATATAGTAACTTCTCTAAAAGAGAATAGATTAAAACCAAATTTGGCCAGTTCATTCATATTACAAATATCGAATCCGATCCGTGACAAAATGGAGGTGGTTTGAAGATTTTAAAACTTCATAACTCACTTAATTTTGGGTCATATGATTTAAAAGAAAAATAAAATGGTTTCTAATTTTGGTTAAAAGAAAACCTGGACTGTTGTTTAAAAAGTTATTGCGTATTTTAAATGACTTTAAAATATGCGTCACGAAGATTGAACCGGACATCGCCCCACTAGTGAAATATCACATGCTTAATTATCTCATTCGCTTTCAATTTTAATAGTATTTCAATATGCAGTTTTTGTTGCATTTGTATTTTCCTGGTATTTCAATATGCAGTTCTCATTAGTTTTATATCGTACCTCTTACATTTAAATTGATTTTTAAACACGTATGGCAAGATAGCCCCCCCACTTTAGAAAATTGAAACAATGACTAGGTCATTCGTTTGTACTACGTTTGTACCGTTTGTACCGAAAATATTTTCGTTTGTACCATTTTCCTTATAGGGTTACTTGAGAGGTCAACTGGGGGGGGCTATCTTGGCGCCAAGATAGCCCCCCGTATCACAGCACAAAAAATTGGAATACACCATTCGAAAGTAAATCGTTTGTACCGTTTGTACCGAAAAAAGTTTTGTTTGTATCCTGATAGTTTTCGAGAAACAGGGGATGACATTCGGGGGGGCTATCTTGGCGCCAAGATAGCCCCCCCGTATCACAGCACAAAAAATTGGAATACACCATTCGAAAGCAAATCGTTTGTACCGTTTGTACCGAAAAAAGTTTTGTTTGTACCCTGATAGTTTTCGAGAAACAGGGGATGACATTTGGGGGGGCTATCTTGGCGCCAAGATAGCCCCCCCGTATCACAGCACAAAAAATTGGAATACACCATTCGAAAGCAAATCGTTTGTACCGTTTGTACCGAAAAAAGTTTTGTTTGTACCATAACAGTTTTCGAGAAACAGGGGATGATATTTGGGGGGGCTATCTTGGCGCCAAGATAGCCCCCCCGTATCACAGCACAAAAAATTGGAATACACCATTCGAAAGCAAATCGTTTGTACCGTTTGTACCGAAAAAAGTTTTGTTTGTATCCTGATAGTTTTCGAGAAACAGGGGATGACATTCGGGGGGGCTATCTTGGCGCCAAGATAGCCCCCCCGTATCACAGCACAAAAAATTGGAATACACCATTCGAAAGCAAATCGTTTGTACCGTTTGTACCGAAAAAAGTTTTGTTTGTACCCTGATAGTTTTCGAGAAACAGGGGATGACATTTGGGGGGGCTATCTTGGCGCCAAGATAGCCCCCCCGTATCACAGCACAAAAAATTGGAATACACCATTCGAAAGCAAATCGTTTGTACCGTTTGTACCGAAAAAAGTTTTGTTTGTACCATAACAGTTTTCGAGAAACAGGGGATGATATTTGGGGGGCTATCTTGGCGCCAAGATAGCCCCCCCGTATCACAGCACAAAAAATTGGAATACACCATTCGAAAGCAAATCGTTTGTACCGTTTGTACCGAAAAAAGTTTTGTTTGTACCATGATAGTTTTCGAGAAACAGGGGATGACATTCGGGGGGGCTATCTTGGCGCCAAGATAGCCCCCCCGTATCACAGCACAAAAGATTGGAATACACCATTCGAAAGCAAATCGTTTGTACCGTTTGTACCGAAAAAAGTTTAGTTTGTACCATGATAGTTTTCGAGAAACAGGGTATGATATTTTGGGCGGGGGGCTATCTTGGCGCCAAGATAGCCCCCCGTATGACAGCACAAAAAATTGGAATACACCATTCGAAAGTAAATCGTTTGTACCGTTTGTACCGAAAAAAGTTTTGTTTGTACCCTGATAGTTTTCGAGAAACAGGGGATGACATTTGGGGGGGCTATCTTGGCGCCAAGATAGCCCCCCGTATCACAGCACAAAAAATTTGAATACACCATTCGAAAGCAAATCGTTTGTACCGTTTGTACCGAAAAAAGTTTTGTTTGTACCCTGATAGTTTTCGAGAAACATGGGATGATATTTTAGGCGGGGGCTATCTTGGCGCCAAGATAGCCCCCCCCCCCCGTATCACAGCACAAAAATTTGAAATACACCATTCGAAAGCAAATCGTTTGTACCGTTTGTACCGAAAAAAGTTTTGTTTGTATCCTGATAGTTTTCGAGAAACAGGGGATGATATTTTGGGCGGGGGGCTATCTTGGCGCCAAGATAGCCCCCCGTATCACAGCACAAAAAATTGGAATACACCATTCGAAAGCAAATCGTTTGTACCGTTTGTACCGAAAAAAGTTTTGTTTGTACCCTGATAGTTTTCGAGAAACATGGGATGATATTTTAGGCGGGGGCTATCTTGGCGCCAAGATAGCTTCCCCGTATCACAGCACAAAAATTTGAAATACACCATTCGAAAGCAAATCGTTTGTACCGTTTGTACCGAAAAAAGTTTTGTTTGTACCCTGATAGTTTTCGAGAAACAGGGGATGATATTTTGGGCGGGGGGCTATCTTGGCGCCAAGATAGCCCCCCGTATCACAGCACAAAAAATTGGAATACACCATTCGAAAGTAAATCGTTTGTACCGTTTGTACCGAAAAAAGTTTTGTTTGTACCATGATAGTTTTCGAGAAACAGGGGATGACATTTGGGGGGGCTATCTTGGCGCCAAGATAGCCCCCCCGTATCACAGCACAAAAATTTGAAATACACCATTCGAAAGCAAATCGTTTGTACCGTTTGTACCGAAAAAAGTTTTGTTTGTACCCTGATAGTTTTCGAGAAACAGGGGATGACATTTTTGGGGGCTATCTTGGCGCCAATAGCCCCCGCCCCGTATCACAGCACAAAAATTTGAAATACACCACTCAAAAGCAAATCGTTTGTACCGTTTGTACCGAAAAAAAGTTTTATTTGTACCCTGATAGTTTTCAAGAAAGACTGGATAGCATTTTGGAGGCAATCTTGTACAAGATAGGCCCCCTAATATGTACTTTTTCCATGCCCATTAATAAGTATTATGTGCCTATTCATGTGAATTTATGTGTATTTAGAACTCTTGTTGTACATATCCAAATAAAAAGAAGGACTTTCTGGGAATAACGCAACGTTAAAATTGAATCGGCGAGTGGGAAAACAGTGTGAGTTCAATATAAGCCATTTTGAGTTAAAGGCGAACATAACACTAAAGATGTAGAACTACACGTTGTAATGAAGAGCATTACAATTTGGAAGACCTCACACGTTATAGCAGATTGCTATAATGTCGACTGTGCATTTGTGGCATTAACAAACGAAAGTTCTTTCTTCAAATATCTCAAAATGCGTTTTGTGGACTAGTACTGTTTTTCCGCTCAACGATTCAATTAAATTTTCTCTATTTGTGCCCTTTTCCGTAAATAAATACCGTAAAAAGAATAACAAAGTGTGTACAAATTCAGAAAGAAACTGGATTTACAGAAATAATCTTAAACAAAGAAAACTAAAAGATGAAATGTTTGCTCACCTAAACTGCGTCCTTCCACGATTTAGCTTTACACCAACTGAAGAAATTAACTGTTTACATCTGTCACATTAACGGCTCGAGAAGTTTGCCGCTTTCATAGACAATAGACGAAAGCAAATAGGCCATTGGTGAATAATACGTATTTACGGAAAAGGGCAGAAGTAGAGAAAATTTAATTGAATCGGTGAGTGGAAAACCACTACTAGTTCACAAAACGCATTTTGAGATATTTGAAAAAATAACTTTCTTTTGTTAATGCCACAAATGTACAGTCAACATTATAGCATTCTGTTATAACGTGCAAGGGCTTGTAAATTGCACTGCTCTTCATTACAACTTGTAGTTCTATATCTTTAGTGTTATTTTTGCCTTTACTTCAAAATGGTTTAATTTGGACTCACACTGTTTCTCCACTCGCGGATTCAATTCTAACGTTGAGTTATTACTGAAAAACTCATTTTTTTTTTATTTTGATATGCACAACCAGAATTCTAAACACATCAATTGACATGGATAAACATATAATACTTATTAATGGACATGGAAAAAGTACACATTAGGGGGCCTATCTTGCGTACAAGATAGCCCTCAAATTTCATCCCCTGCTTCTCGAAAACTATCAGGGTACAAAGAAAACTTTTTTCGGTACAAACGGTACAAGCGATTAGCTTTCGAATAGTGCATTTCAATTTTTTGTGCTGTGATACCTGGGGGGCTATCTTGGCGCCAAGATAGCCTCCCGCCCCAACATATCATCCCCAGTTTCTCGAAAACTATCAGGGTACAAACAAAACTTTTTTCGGTACAAACGGTACAAACGATTTGCTTTCGAATGGTGAATTTCAAATTTTTGTGCTGTGATACGGGGGGGCTATCTTGGCGCCAAGATAGCTCCCCCGAATGTCATCCCCTGTTTCTCGAAAACTATCAGGATACAAACAAAACTTTTTTCGGTACAAACGGTACAAACGATTTACTTTCGAATGGTGTATTCCAATTTTTTGTGCTGTGATACGGGGGGGCTATCTTGGCGCCAAGATAGCCCCCCAGTCGACTTTTCAAGTAACCCTATAAGGAAAATGGTACAAACGAAAATATTTTCGGTACAAACGGTACAAACGTAGTACAAACGAATGACCTAAACATTGTTTCAATTTTCTAAAGTGGGGGGGCTATCTTGCCATACAACTCTGCACCTGTTGAAAATGTTTAGTAGACCTATTTTTTGCTGTTTTAACAGTATGTATAAAAATAATAAAAAAAAAAAACATGCCTATCAGAACAACATTCAAAATATTTTAAAATATTTTCCGGTATTAGATTCTAATTATATTTATTATCTCTTCCGCTTAAATTCGCGATCCCCAGGTTGAGAAACCCTGCTCTATACTTTGAACGTTCAAAGCATGTGACATCTCCTAACTTCCACTTCGAGTCAAGAATTAAAAAAAAAAGTAGACGCTTTTGTACACTAATAGATTTTTTTTTTTTTTTTTATTATCTATCTGTGTGATGGCTTGAAGTGAGTCGTTTCTCTGTGAAAAACTGATGACAGATCACACACACACACACGCGCGCGCGCCCGCGTTCTTAAAAGAATAACACATAGAGTATATTTATTTACTTATTTTAGCGAAAATCTGGCCAAATCCAAACCCTAATTTTGATAACCCGTTTAGTTCATACGTCTCACACGATGCTAAGTTCAGCCAATATCGGACGAATTTAATCGATTGTGTTGAATCTTTCTCTCTCTCTCCTCTTTTATTATTATAATTTTTTTTCAATGAGGTGGCAAACAATTTGACTAAGTTCAAAGCCCAATTTTGCTGGTCCATTACTCGGCAACCAAAGACCTGTACACCATAACATATATTTATTTCTTTTTAGAAATTAACGTCCCACGATTAAGCGTCAAGACTCATGGAAACCGTTAAAGATAGGATAAATGATAGGAAAAATGATAGGAAAATATCTACACATAATTTATACAGATCAAATTTAATTTAAATCATTGCCATTCAATCGGGAGTACACGTACCTCTATGGGTACGTGAAGATATGTCTGAGGGTACATAATCCTCAAATAAGCATATTTCTAATATTTATTGAATGATCATAGTTGAAAAAAACACATGTAGTAAATTCTAACGTTACTTTTAATTTTAGAATTTTTAACATTGTCGTCAGTGTGTGAATGATCAGACAGGATGAGGGGAAAATCCCTTCAATAGAACTAGATGTCTCCCATACGTTTTTAAATTTCCCATGTTATTTTTTTTTTTTTTTCGAATGTGCACTTTATCCACCTGTAAATAGTCTTTTGATTGGCACACTGATTGTCCTTTTGTTGTGTCTCTATTTGTCTCCCTTTTTAATCAACAGAATATGTGTATTAAGTTTAATAAGTTCATTTCGATTTAATTCCTTTTAAACAGCTTCAGGGGTACACAATTGGATGGCGAACTGTGTCTAAGGGTACGCGAGAAAAAAAATTGAACAGCATTGATTTAAATAAATATTACATCTGCATATGATGCAAATTTATTTTGAAAAGGAAAGGGAAAGAAGAAATTAATAAAAATAACATTATTACCAGTAGTATTTCGTTTTATTTCAAGGAAAACAGAAAAATAATCCCTCACATAATTAAATGAATTAGCTAAAAGATGGTGTGCATATTTAACACCGTCAAACTTACAATATCTGTCTCATTCTGGAGGAATAAGACGACGCCCTAGTAAGTATAAGGGAGCTTTGCTCTCATAGGTCAGTTTTTCATTACTACTTACATAAAACTTATAACAATTTTTATTTTAGACAATTTTATGTTTAATACAATCTTCATTCAATATATGTTTTACAATTTAAACACGTCTGGCAACACTTCTTCTCTTCTATTACATTGAAAAGTGTGGAAAACAAAATTTGATTTCAGTGGCGGCGTAAGGGCGGGGCGAGCAGTGCTTCCGCCCCGGGCCCCACTGTATGTGGGGGCCCCCTAACGGTAAGTAAAAAAATAATTACTAAGGAACCTTGTTGACATGAGCCGTACAAGGGCCGTCAAGGTGTATAATCCACACCTTCCCTAAAAATAAACGCAATTAATTGTCAATAAATATTGGACTGAATAATGGATGAACTTCTTTTTGGGAAGATTTTCTCAAAAACAATTCAGACGATTTTGCTCATATTTCATAAATAAATATTTCATTAATAACTGACAGTATGGCATGACTAATTTTACATAAAAAAATATACGAGGGTTATTGATTCTTGGGGATAATTTTTTGGTCGATTTTCTCTAAAACAACTCAGACGATTTTGTTAATTTTTTTACCTGTAAAAATAAATATTTCATTAATAACCTGACAATATGGCATAACTTACTTGTCCTGAAAAACATCCGAGGGGTAGTTAATTCTTGAGGGTGTTTTTCGGACGATTTTCTTTAAAACGACTCAGGCGATGGGAAAACCTCACCAGATGAAAAAACATAATCAAATTGATCACGTTTTATTAGATAGAAGAAGAATGTCTAGCATAATTGATATTTGGTCGATCAAAGGAGCTGACTGTGACACTAATCACTATCTGGTAGCAGCGATAATAAGAGAGAGAGAGATTATCGTTGAATAAAGGAAATATTCAATGTCTAAAGACAAAGAGGTTTCATTTAAAAAAAAAATAGAGAAGAGCCAGGAGAGGTGGGAATACCAGATTGAAGTATCGAATAGATTCTCAATTTTAGAAGGTTCGGAGTGCACTAGTGTTGAGGATCCTTGGTTTGAAATTAGGGATAGAATTAAAATTTCAGCAAAAGAGAAATTGGGGCACGCAGAAATACATAGGAACAACCATGTTTGAACAGGAATACACTAAACTAGCAAAGAAAAGAACACAGACAAAACTGCGTTGGCTACAAAACCCGAACGATACAAAATTTCGTTGACATCAGTTGAGAAACTTACAAAACTTTGAAGACAAAGGAATGAGATTTTTTAAAAGCTACAATTAATGAACTTGAAAAAATAGTAAAACCAAAAACATTCCGGACGTGTATAAGGGTATCAACAAATTTAAGAAAGATTATGAATCTTGCATGCATATATTAAAGAAAAAGTTGGCAGAACAATTCTTATTGATACAGATAGCGTCTTGTATAGATGGAAAGATTCCTTTGGAATTTGCTTAATACGTAGCCAAAAACCTGGAGAAAGGGAAATGCGAACAGCAGAACCGTATTTACCAGAGCCTAACCTAACAGAAAAGGGAAATCACTATAAAGAAATTAAAGAAGCAGAAATCTCCGGGTGTAGACGAAATTCCGGCTGAGTTAATTTTAGCTGGAGGAGAAAAATTGTGTAGCAAGATATACAAACTTACTCTCCTTATCTGGAACAAGGAGGAATTGTCACAAGAGTGGAAAGAATCAATCATCATTCTAATTCACAAGAAAGAAAACAAAACTGATAATAATCATTGAGGCATTTCTCTTCTGTCAACATCCTATAAAATCCTCTCAGACATTATATTAGCAAGATTGATCCTATATACAGGTGAAACTATTGAAAATTATCAGTGTGGATTTAGGCAAAATTGATTAACTATCAATCAGATTAGATTACCATCATTACCATTACACAACATTCGACAAATACTCGAAAAGAAATGGGAATAAAATACCGTGGTACATCCATTATTTATTGATTTTAGAAAGGCTTGCGGTTAGAAGGGAAACATTGTATGACATTCTTACTAAATTTGAAATACCGGAAATGGCATGTGTTTAAATGAACCCCAAAGTAAAGTCCGAGTATGAAAATCCCTGTCCACTCCTAGCTTTCACGTCGAGAATGGCCTAAAACAAGAACATGAGTTGTCTCCATTATTATTCAACTGTGTCCTCGAGTACGCTATAAGGAAAATCGAAGATAGCAACCAGGGTATAGAGCTGAATGATATTCACCAGGTTATGGCGTATGCTGATGTAAATTTAATAGAGGATGATAGGAGAATAATAGAAAGAAATGCAGAGGTCTTATTAAACGCTTGCAGGGACATAGGTTTAGAAGTAAATACAGAAGTTCACCAGGATCGTATTATACTTCAAATTATGGATGCGTCAAAATATCAAATAATACTTTCGGCAAAGTCGATACATTCAAATTTCTAGGATCAATAGTAACAGACCAAAATCGTATCCACAAAGAAATTAAATGTCAACTGAAAGCAGGGAATCCATGTTATTATTCAGTTCAAAATATTTTGTCGTCGCGAATTCTGTCGACAAATTCGAAGCTTAAAATAATTATATAAAACAATAATCATATCTATCGTGCTGTATGGCTGCAAAACATGACTGCGTACTCTGAGGGAAGAACGCAGGCTGAAAATATTTGAGAATGAAATCCTGAGACGAATATTCGGACCCAAGAAGAACGGGAATACGGAATGGCGGAAACTTCATAACGAGGAACTGCATAATTTGTACCGTTTACCGAACATTGTTAGGGTCATCAAGTCTAGGAAGCTCAGGTGGGCAGGTCATGTAGCCAGAATGGACGAAAGTAGGAACGTTTTCAAAGTTTTAACTGGAGATGGGAGGATAATATTAAGATAGATCTCACAGAAATAGGAATACAAAGTAGAAACTGGATCCAGTTTGCTAAGGACAGAAATCAATGGAAATTTTTTTTGTGAACGTAGCATTGAACCTCTAAGTTCCATAGGCCATGGAGTTAGTTAGTTAGTTTACTTTTTACATGTTAGTAGGTTTTTAAATTATGTTTTTAAAAGAAAATATGATTTTTATATTTTCAATTATTTCTGTTTAGTTGCCTGTGTCCATTTTACAATCATCTCTACTTTTATTTCAGGATGTCTCCAATTATACAGGTTTATGATCATGAGGAAGTTTGTGAGAGCGACATTTTCTCCGTGACGACAGAAGTACCACCTGCAGTAAATGCTTCCTCACCCACAGCCTCTACCAGCGAAACAGCATTCCCAAATATAATCAATAGTGATCAGCAATACATAGCCACTGAGGAGTTCTGTTGGGGAAGTGATTTTCTCTATCCGTGCATTTTCTGTCCGAACGAATATCCTACTCGCAATGCTTTAACTGTGCATTTGAAAAGCGTTCACAACGCCTATGATCAACCTCCTGCTTTCCTAGAGGTTAACTGCACCATCTGTGGTGAAACATTTATAGCAGAGAAGTCTAACGATACAGTTTGTGAAGAATGTTGCGCAAAACAAAGAAGGGAAGCACGTCGTAGGAGCAAGAGGCGAAGGATCTGGTAAAGCAATTGGGATTTCGCAGGCTTTCCAAGCATGTAAGTACACCTATACAAATAAGATTTCTTCTATCCTGGAATAAAGAAGCAAAAATAAACATTCCAAAAGTTTGTAGGAGAAATCTTATCCTACATACAGGATGTCCCAAGAGTCTGATCCCATAAGGACTATTGAAATATTGCTAATTTGGAATACATCTAATTCAACAACTACAATATAATAGAGACCTTCTCGCGATATCATCCAGGTGAAGTCCGACGATGGAGCCGACGTTTCAAGACTGACATCGTTCTCGTCTTCAGGGCGATTATACTGACAAGTAAACCTTACGTTTGGGTGAACCGAGTTGCTGACTGAGACACATATGAGCAAGTAGTACTAAATGTGGGCAGTATTTCAGTGAAGTTGTAGGTGCGAAGCTCCAGGGGTTTAGGAGATACAGCTACCAGAACATCATATGGAAGTACAGAATAGTCTTCATACAGTTGGAGGTAAAAGCCCTGTAAGACCTCTTGTAACGACAAAAGGTGAATAACAAATATACGGGTACATATTAGGACTAGGGGGAAGTCATATAGTAAGGGTATACCTGACGGCGGCCATCTTGAAATCCGCCATTTTGAATTAAGGTTAAGTTTTTAAAATAGGAATAGGGTCATGTGATACATGATTTAAGGCGCAAATTTAATCAGAAGAACAATGGTGTCGTTAATTTTGATTTACACGCAATTGGTAAAAAGTTACAGGGAAATTAAATATTGTTGCAGCATATGTATTAGTCCTTTACCTCACCTTGTAAATTTTGTGTTAATGATAATAATTAAATAAAAAGCAGGTGGATAAATATTAGGTCTATGGTAAGAGTTGCCTTAATGGCGGCCATGTTCAAATCCGCCATTTTGAATCAGACAAAAGTTTTAAACAAAACGCATAACATTGACACCTTATTAATAGCAAATTTTACCATAAATCCACCGGTATAACCATTTCTGCTTTATCATTAACCAGCACAAAATTAAATGGGAATAGGGTAATGCAATAGATGACTTCGGGCTAGAAGTTAATCAGAAATACAATAGTGGCGTAACAAATGCTGGTTAATGATAAAGCGAAAATGGTTATACCGTTGGATTTATGGTAAAATTTGCTATTAATAAGATGTCAATGTTATGCGTTTTGTTTAAAACTTTTGTCTGATTCAAAATGGCGGATATGAACATGGCCGCCATCAAGGCAACTCTTACCATAGGAATAATATTTATCCACCTGCTTTTTATTTAATTATTATCATTAACACAAAATTTACAAAGTAGGGTAAAGGACTAATACATATGCTGCAACAATATTTAATTCCCCTGTAACTTTTTACCAGTTGCGCGTAAATCAAAATTAACGTCACTATTGTTCTTCTGATTAAATTTGCGCCTTAAATCATGTATCGCATGACCCTATTCCTATTTTAAAAACTTAACCTTAATTCAAAATGGCGGATTTCAAGATGACCGCCGTCAGGTATACCCTTACTATATGACTTTCCCCTAGTCCTAATATGTACCCATATGTTTGTTATTCACCTTTTGTCGTTACAAGAGGTCTTACAGGGCTTTTACCTCCAACTGTATGAAGACTATTCTGTACTTCCATATGATGTTCTGGTAGCTGTATCTCCTAAACCCCTGGAGCTTCGCACCTACAACTTCACTGAAATACTGCCCACATTTAGTACTACTTGCTCATATGTGTCTCAGTCAGCAACTCGGTTCACCGAAACGTAAGGTTTACTTGTGAGACCAGTTTGTGTGTACAATATATAGGAGAGGTAAGGGGAGGGCTTAAGAATCCGTGTCTCTGATTGGATGGTCTATAGCTCGACGCTGATTGGTCGTATTCATATATGCTTTCTTTATGACTGGTGTCCATGTCTGACTGAGTTAAAAGCCTGTATCCCTGTTGATATTGTTGGGTTCTTGTAGTATGGCAAGTAGTTTTAGCTCTGAAATAATTTTAGTGTCTGAAAATAAAATTCTATGTCCTTCCGTTATACTGTGTTCCGCCAGGGCTGATTTCTCCGGATAAAACAGCTTGATGTATCTCTCATGCTCCTTGCATCGATGTTCTATTGTTCGTCCTGTTTGTCCTATGTAAGTTTTCCCGCATTTGCAGGGAATGCAGTATACACTTGGTGTTTTAAGACCCTAATCGTCTTTAACTGGAAGGAGTAGGTTGGGCTTTCAATCGGCTTTAGCAAGACGGTAAGTTGGGCTTTCAATCGCACTGGCAATAGGTCTCATTGGAATGTCAATCTTGTGTACTTTTGGCAGTCCATTCAGTCTCGGTGGTTGGCTATTATGTGGCGTATTTTTCTTGCGTGCGTCTTGCTAAGTACCTCACATCTCTTCTTCAACCGCTAGTAGGATAGTGTGAACACCACGACAAGAACTCATATGAATTCGTGGAAATATTGAAGACCATACGCATTTCTCCAGAAGATATTCTAGTCAGTTTTGATGTGGTCTCTCTGTTCATCAGAGTTCCAGTACAAGACAAATTACATTTACTTAGTTAGCACTTCCCGCCGGGATTTGTTGATTTATTCAAGAACATATTAACTTGCACATATTTCATCTTCGACGGACAGTACTATAAACAAACGGATGACGTTGCCATGGGGTCATCTCTCTCACCAGCAGTGGCAAACTTTTTCATGGAAAGCTTCGAGCAGAAAGCATGTGAATCAGCACTATTAAAGCCATAGTGTTTCTATAGATATGTTATGATACCTTTGTCATCTGGCCTCGTGGGACAAATGCACAGCAATCATTCCTTGAATCTCTACAATCAACACAGCAATATCACGTTCACCATGGAAATAGAAACAGAAGGCTGCATACCATCTCTAGACATCCTCATTCGTCGAAAACCTGATGGAAGTCTGGGCCACAGTGTTTACAGAAAACCTACCCACACTGACCTTTATCTTAATAAAACAGCTTTCACCATAAATCACAGCGCAATACAGTCATCAACACGCTTGTGCTCAGAGCAAAAGCCATCTCGGACCAAGAAAGCTTCTCCAGTGAACTTTCAACATCTCAAGAAGACCTTACTGCAGAATGAATACAAGGAAGATGAAATTCGATTGGTCCAAAAAAGACTTTTTCCAGTAAAAGGTCACCACAGTCAACATCGCAGTCCTGCCCTACACTGGGAAACTAACTGAAGAAAATTGCAGGGATCATGAAGAGACGCAACATCAAAACCATACAGAGACCACCATCAAATATCAGAAACCTACTCCGTCCAGTTAAAGACGATTTGGGTCTTAAAACACCAAGTGTATACTGCATTCCCTGCGAATGCGGGAAATTTACATAGGACAAACAGGACGGACAATAGAACATCGATGCAAGGAGCATGAGAGATACATCAAGCTGCTTTATCCGGAATCTCTTGCCATACTATAAGAACCCAACAATATCAACAGGGGTACAGGCTTTTAACTCAGCCAAACATGGACACCAGTCATAAAGAAAGCATATATGAATGTGACCAATCAACGTCAAGCTATAGACCATCCAATCAGAGACACGGATTTTTAAGCCCTCCCCTTACCTTTCCTATATATTGTACACACGAACTGGTCTTAGTATAATCGCCCTGAAGACGAGAACGATGTCAGTCTTGAAACGTCGGCTCCATCGTCGGACTTCACCTGGCTGATATCCCGAGAACATCTCTATAATATTCGCTGCCAAGAAAGCTTCAATTATTATTTTAATTAGAATATAGTTAAACCAAAATACGAGTGAGTTCTATTTTCTTGGAAATAAAATCTCCATTTCTTTAATGATGAATCGTCAATGCACTGTTCCATCTTTTGGGTTTTAGTATAGCTATATCCTACTTAGTCAATTGTATGTGCTCTAAAAGTGAACGTTTCAATGTTTCCTATGAGACTGGACTTTTGGAACACTCTATCCTATCCGCATATTTTCTTGAGTAAAGAGCAAATATTTAATAGTGACAGGACAATGGAAATTTAAGGGAATACGTACACTGTTGTAGCCACAAAGAAGATATTTAAATCTAAATATTAAACAATATTAAGATCTTACAAAATTGAATGGTTTAGTTCTCCCAGTTGTCTTCTGTTTCTTTCTTTTTTCTTTTTTTTTTCGTTTTTACTAATCCTATCGTTCACTGAATATTAATCGAGGGAAAATTGCGCGTTGGGGTCTCTTAAATGCGACACAGAAAAAACAGAGTTATTTGAACAACATATTGAAGTAGCACGGACCAATTCCAACACAATCACTAATTCTTACATTTAATCTGCCTACTCTTGCATAATTTGTTAGGGATGGTTATTATCGACATACGGTACATCCCCATGTCCTTTCTGCTTTAAATGATAGAAATTCGATATCTCTACTGCCTTAAATGACAGAAATTCGATGTCTCTACTGCTTTAAATAACAGAAATTTGATGTCCCTAATACTTTAAATGACAAAAATTTGATGTCCCTACTGCTTTAAATTACAGAAATTTGATGTCCCTACTACTTTAAATGACAGAAATGCTATATTCCTACTGCTTGAAATGACAGAAATTTGATGTTTCTACTGCTTGAAATGACAGAAATTCGGGTCCCTACTGCATGAAATGACAAAACTTCGATATCCCTGCTGCTTTAAACGACAAATTCGATATCCCTAGTGCTTTAAATGACAGAAATTCGGCCCTACCAGGACTTATACATATATATATCTCGACGGCTACTGTTTGTGCTAATTGCGGCCAGGAGATTCTTGGTGTAAAACCATGCACATCAACCAACAGTGCTGTGTTAACTACAAGAATGATCATTATACTTGGCTCAGTTATAAAATTCAGTCTTTCGACGAACGAAACATATCTGGAAACTGATGGTTGCAAAGCTCTCTATTGCCGATGCCGAACGTAATATAAACGGAAATGTTTCTAATCTGCTTCCAATTCCAATTACTTGTGTCGTAGCTACGTCACGGATATCCATGGCTACCTAGACCATTGACGTTGACAGAACCTTAGAACCCCAGCTGCTCGCTAGTATAGCCTTAGACGAACACCGTCTCGTCTCTGTTCCCCTTATGTTGGTAGCATGAAACTTAGTTAGTATATGTCTACTGAATTACCTTCTTCTTTAGTAGGGAAAATTAGTTTTCCTCAGATAGCAAGCATCTGACATTTCTCTGAAATCTGTCATATTGTAAGACGAGCTGGTTAATGATCGGTCATTATCACCGGAGGGAAAGTTTGCCTTAAACGTTTATCGCTCTCGATATAACGGTACTTGAATGGAGCCTTAAAGGGTTAAGGAAGTTATTTACATTCCAGAATTGAACGAACTGGTTTCTAACTACTCCTCAGCTGTTATCTGCTTGGAGAGAACCCATTCTTCAGTCTACGCAATGTTCTGTTTGATCTAGCTACACTAGGGTGTCCCTTATTTAGGGTAATTTCGTGTTAAGATACGAACCTCCGCTAAATGTATTCTATGTGACCGTAAACACGCATGAGTGAAATAGCAGCTCCCTACGAGAACGTTAACCCGTCCCGACTTAAAACTAAAAGAGACAGAGAAACGAAACTTTGCACGAAGCAACTAGAGAAAGGACGAGATCTGCTCGTGTATTGACGAACATCACCGGATGAACAGTGTGGCCAACCCAAAAGAAAGTTGTGTTTTTGTAAATTGAATAACCTAAATTGGATATTATCATTGGAAGCAACAATGAAAATAAAGACAAAAGAGATTTTAAACGCAAATCAGTGTTGCAAACTTTTTAAGAAATAACGTGTGAAACATGTGTTAAATGCAAACGCCGTTAAGCACACAGGGAGCGAGGTACTAACGTTTTATACACTTTAAATTAAATATTGACAAGAACTGTTTACGCTGACTCCAAGTCTAGAAGGGTCCTTTGAACAGTGGTGCCATGAACAGAACAGAAAAGTTGAGTTTGGAAAAGATACAATCACTCGGAAAAGGGCACTAGTGCAGTATGGTTTAAAACCTATAATGCAAGGCATGAGGAGCAGTACAGTGGTTATCTAAGATCAATAAGTCACTTTTGATGTCATCATCGCTATCAGCAACTTCCAAAAACCGACAAGTACATAAACCCATGAAAATTACGCTGTTTTCATATTTTGGTCAGGTTGTTAGGATTCCAACCCACTGTGCAGTGTTTCCACCTTTTACAAACGTTACTTCTCAGCTTTAACAAGATAAATCAGTACATGACTTATCAATCTCACATAACCACGGTTCTGCTGCTCATGCTCTACCGCCTTGCATTATAGGTTTTAAACCATACTGCACTATTGACCTTTTCCGAATTACTGTACTTTTTCCAAATTCAACTTTTCTCTTCTGTTCATGGCAACACTGTTCAACGGACCCTTCTAGACTTGGAGTCAGCGTAAACAGTTCTTGTCAATATTTAATTTAAGGTGTACAAAACGTTAGTACCTCACTCCGTGTGTGCGCCACAGCGTTTGCATTTAATACATGTTTCACGTTATTTCTCGAAAAGTTGTTCATCCGGTGATGTTTATCAATACACGGGCAGGTGTCTTCCTTTCTCTAGTTGCTTCGTGAAAAGTTTCGTTTCTCTGTCTCTTTCGGTTTCTCCGTTTTACGAACTCTCAATAATATTAAAAACTCATATGTCAAAACGCTTGACTTAATACTCTCGAACCTTACCAGCATAGAGGTCATACACGAACACCCTTCCCTTTTACCGGAGGATGCTTATCACCCAGCCCTCCTAATTGAATATAAATATATTAATTCTAGAAATGCTAAGTGTACAAACAAAAGCGAAGTAAGAGATTATATATATATATTTAAAAAAAAAAAAGCTGACTTTGATAAACTGTACCGCGAAATATCACTAACAAATTGGGAAACTATCACAGATAGTTTGACCGTGGACGACTCTGTAGATACTTTCTATAATATACTCTATTCTATTTTTGACCGTTCATCCCGAGAAAAAAAAAGCTAAATCCAATTATCCCACTTGGTTTTCAAGTGACATATTACTAGCAAATCATATTACCATAAGAAATAGAAGCAGGGTTCTCGGGACGCACTTTATCACTACAATAAATTTAAAGAATTGAGGGCTCATTCTAAAAAAAAAAAAGAAATTTCTAATGCATACAATATATATTTAAACAACTGTGACGCCAATATTATAAATAATCCTAAGACTTTCTGGACGTATATTAAGAATAAAAAGAGTAATTCGGGAAGTAATTTGTTTCATTATGATGATCAAACTTTGGGTGACGATGCTGCTATTGCAAATGAATTTATGGCAAATTTTCAAGTGTCACACAATAAATCGAGCTACAATCTTATTCCTATGGAACAACACAATAATTTGGAAATCCTGGATAAATTAAACATTAACATATAGAAATCGAAGATGAGGAGAATGCTATTAAAAACTTAAACCACGGTCATCTTGTGGACAGGACAAAATACCACCATATATCATTAAAGGCTGCTCAGAAATACTGAAACATCCCCTACAAGTTATTTTTAACAAGTCAATAGCTTCTTCTACGTTTCCTATGAAATGGAAGATTGGTGACGTCTGTCCCATTCTCAAAAGAGGTTGTCCTACTGACCAAATAAAAAATTATCGACCGGTAACACTGATATCAGCCCCATCTTATTATAGAATAAACACATTTTTCTGACAGGCGATACATCGAATGCATTAGTCCTTTGCGCTGAGAGATGGAATATGTTATTATGAAGTCTGTTGCTGTATGTGGGACGTGCAGTTTGATTTCTGATAATAAATATTCTGAATCTACTATACTATGAATTATTTTGTGTAAAAAAGTGTTTGGATTTATTATATACGAAAAAATTTACTCACATGTACAGTCAGCAATATCTCCCTTTCAACATGGTTTCATGCCAAAGAGGTCAACTGTACCTAATCTCTCAGAATTCACACATTTTATAGCTAACCAAATTCATAAAAAGGAACAGGTAGATGTAATTTATACAGATTTCTCTAAGGCGTTCGACGTAGTTAATCATAATATACTTCAAAGCAATCTTCTGACATTCAATTTTACACAAACCTTCAACGATTTATAGCGTCCTATCTTGGCCAACGCAAACATCGCGTTCGATACAAGAATGTTTTAACTGATAAATATGTCGTCGACTCTGGTGTGCCTCAGGGATCGAACTTAGGACCTCTATTATTTATATTATTTGTTAATGATTTACCACTTCTAATAACATCCTCCCACAAACTATTGTTTGCTGACGATTTAAAAATCTATCATAGTATCTGCACGGAATTAGACGCTACTTCTTTGCAAAACGACATAAACTCTATTTCCCAATGGTGTGAATTAAACAAATTGCTGTTAAATATTTAAAAAATGTAAAGTAGTATCATACACCAAGAAAATGAACTATGTGCGCAATGTGTAAACTATTAATCAAACACCAATTGAGAGAGTGGAGTATACAACTGATCTTGGAGTCACTCTGCAGTCAAACCTATCATTCGATATTCATGTCAATAGAGTAGTTGGTGAAGCCTTTAGGAACTTTGGCTTTGTGATGAGATTAGGAACTGATTTTTCTAACACTAATGTTCTCAAAACACTATACATTGCCTGTGTAAGATCTAAGGTAGAATATGCAGCGATAATATGGGGTTCTGATAGTAGGAAATATATAAACAAAATCAATAATATTCAAAATAAACTTGTGCGCTTTTAACATATAAAGAAACAGGGATATATCCGAAATTTGGGAAGTATGAAGATCTTCTAAGCAAATATTCGTTACAATCACTTGAAAGCAGGAGAGCTCATTTCATTTTATCTTTCATACACCTAACAATTCATAGTATAGTAGATTCAGAATATTTATTATCAGAAATCAAACTTCACGTCCCACATAGAGTAACCAGACCCCATAATAACATATTCCATCTCTCAGCGCAAAGAACTAGTGCATTGGATGTATCGCCTGTCAGAAAAATGTGTTTATTGTATAATAAGATGTCAGAAGGGCACCCAGAGATAGACATTTTTAGTTATAGACAAAATTTTATTTTAAATAAATAAGGTGTATATTATGTTAGATGTATTTTAAAGTATTTTGGTATCGTATTATTATGATATCATATGTGTATTTTCAAGTATATTATCACGATGGGAAACTGTAATTAGCCATCCGCCTGTTGTTTTCTGAAATAAATAAATAAATAAATATGTTACGTCATTTCATGACTTTGTCGTCAAGTTGGCACGGGGGAGCTGTCATCGAGTTGTCGCCAAGTTCTCGTTGGAGTTTCTGTTTCACTAATGCGTGTTTACGTTCACATAGAATACATTTAGCGGGTGTGCGTGTCGCAACACGAAATTACCCTAAATAAGGGACACCTTAAGCTACATTCTCTACAAGTGCTATACAATCAGCACTCTACAGTGATGTCGACCTGCATACGGCGTTGCCATCAGTGTCACAGACTCATTGTATTCTCGTTTTGTTAACCTTTTTTCTTTCTTTGCCTTGGTATGTGTCTTCTTTGCGAGTCCGGTAGCTGTTCTTTATTTCGGATTACTCAAAGTCTGTAAATAGTTTTAATAAAAACAGAACTCATACACTGCACAATAGATACCATACTTTATTACACAAAAATATAGTACAACCACCAAATTTCTGTTATATATATATATTTCGCAATTGATCAATTTCATTTAGTTATGTAGCACACATCAATGTGATAATCTGTTTCGTTTGAGTCACGTGTCAACATACCACGTTTGATAGGAGACACAGCAATGTTGAATAGTTGCGAAGATCCTGGACATTAGGAGAAAGTGGGATCATATCAACAGCAACCTTCATAAACTTATCGAGGGTTAATTCAGGGTCCCTGATGATCATCACCATACAAATTTCGATTGTCACATTGTCACATGTCTTTATGATATTAAGGTGGAAAATTATCTTGTTGAATAATTATTGCCCTCATTGAACTCTGACATCAGCCACTCATTCTAATGACGGTAAGCTTTTCAAGAAATATTGTCCTTACACCTTTCTCCAAATTGGCAGAAGACTTTCATCTTTGAATAAGTGTTGTGCACATGTTCTGTTATTTAGATGAGTGTCGTATATGTTCTGTTACTTACAAGGAAGGGTCACGCAGTGGCGCCGCTGAGATCCGAACGAGACAATAGTGTTTGCATTTGATATGTTATAATTAGACGAATCCCAAAGTTATACGTGCCACCGGGCGGAATGTCGTGAGTTACAACATATTTTGTAATATAAAAGCTACAAAGCTGGCAGAATAGTTTGAACTGAGTCATTTGTTCGGAAACAGTTGGGTAAATGGAAAACTCGGATAATACGTATCCCATCATTTTCAACGACAAACATTTTTGGGGTAAAAACTTTGTCCCAAGGTCCTCCGCAGGGTCCCAGACGGGGTCCAACTCAAAATTTTCAAATGGCAAGGGGGGTTAAGTGGCACATCATTTGAAAGCTGTTGTAAAATGAAAGAAAATGCAGCAAGTCTCGTCTCTCTACGACAACCCTGTGCAAAATGGCGGCTGGTCAAAATGTAAACAAAAACTTAATTGAAAAGTCCATGGTTATCCCTATAAATCGGAAACGGTGAGACAAATATGAAAATAGGAAAGGGAGTGTGGCATTATTTTCAAAGTACAACAATTTGAGTTAAAGCGTCTTGTCCCAGGATGCCAACAGGGTCACAGGTGGGGTCCAACTAAAAAGTTTTAAATGGCAAGAGAGGTTAAGAAGCTCATCGTTTGCAAGATCTTGTTAAATGAAAGTAGATGGATCAAGTCTTGACTTTCTACGACAACCCTGTGCAAAATCGCGGCTGGTCAAAATGTAAACAAAAGCTTAATTGAAAAACTATGGCCACCTTGAATCCAAGATGGCCGCTTAAAACCTATGTCATTCATAGTAGAAATCTAAATCTCTATTTTTATCTATTATGTATTTAGAAATAATAGGAAGACTAAAAAACAATTGAATTTCGATTCACTTCAACTATTATTTCATTAGGTAACAACACATATATATTTTGTTCTTAATGTACGTTCGTCACGGTTCTCTGGACATTATTTACTTGAGTATAACGAATATGCGATGAACACACAACTCTGATTTCCTACTCATACTGCTAAACAAAAGTTGAATACCTTCGGGTATTTTTCTAATTTTGTCATACGTAGTTCATACAGAAAGAACTTGGCGCACCAGTAGGTCGGGGGCTCTATTGTAACATATTCGTGATGGTTACATTTGTATGTCATTCGTTGGTTTGATCGCAATACTTCAAGCAATACTACATATACAAAAAATCATTTGCAATATTGGCGAGTAGTACCAAACATGTGTAAGTCATTTCAGTACATCGAGCTGCACCAAACTTTGTTGGTTTGGTCACATTATTCCAAGAAATAACATATTTATATACAAATTCACTTTTCACGCTGGCAGCCACATTGGATTACAGATTATACTCTTTGATATTTTGTGGATATCTACTATTAACCATAAACGTTTGCTTCTCCAACACCAGTGATGTGAGCTGGATATGCGTTCGATACATAGTGCGGCATTTTGAACTCAGGATGTGGCGTTCTTGAACATTTTGCATATTTTAGTCACTTACTAATCAACATTAATGCCAAATTTGTTTTCGTAGCTTCAGCAGTTTGGTACGCTAATCCTTTCGATATAGGTTTGAAGCGGCCCTCTTGGATTCAAGGTGGCAATATATTTTCAATTAAGCTTTTGTTTACATTTTGACCCACCGCAATTTTGGACAGAGTTGTCGTAGAAAGTCGAGATGCGCTCCGTCTTCTTTCACTTAACAACAGTTTTCAAACGATGTCCTACCTCTCTTGCCATTTGAAACTTTTTAGTTGGACCCCATCTGGAACCATGTGGGGACCCTGGGACAAGACGTTTTCACTTTAATCGTTGTACTTTGAAAATAATGCCACACATCCTTTCCTGTTTTCACATTTGTCTTACCGTTTCCGATTTATAGGGGTGACCATGGACTTTTCAATTAAGTTTTCGTTTACACTTTGACACATCGCCATTTTGCACAGGGTTGTTGTAGAGAGTCGAGACTTGCTGCATTTTCTTTCATTTTACAACAGCTTTCAAATGATGTGAGACTTAACCCCCCTTGCCATTTGAAAATTTTGAGTTGGACCCCGTCTGGGACCCTGCGGGGGACCCTGGGACAAAGTTTTTACCCCAAAAATGTTTGTCGTTGAAAATGATGGGATACGTGTTGGCCGAGTTTTCCACTTACACAACCGTTTTCGAACAAATGACCCGGTTCAAACTATTATGCCAGGTAAATTTTTTTGTAGTTCTTACATTACAAAATATGTTGTAACTCACGATATTCCGCTCGGTGGCACGTATAACTTGGGAATTCATCTAGTTATAACATATCAAATGCAAACACAATTGTCTCGTTCGGATCTCAGCGGAGCCACTGCGTGACCCTTTGTTAGATAAGTGTCGAACATGTTCTGTTACTTAGATGAGTGTCGTACATGTTCTGTTACTTATAAGAATGTCGTACGTGTTGTGTTACTTAGATAAGTGTCGTACATGTTGTGTTACTTAGATAAGTGTTGTACATGTTCTGTTACTTAGATAAGTGTCGTACATGTTCTGTTACTTACTGGGGATTGTATCCCATATGCAGACATTATATCAATTTGAAAAAGGAAGAAGTACAGAGCTTCTCTAAATAATAATATTAGATTTAAAACTTCTTAATGTCTCAGTCACTTTTTGGAGAAGTTGTTACTTATACTAACCTGATTCCTAATTTCGTTCGTTTTACTTTTGTCAATGTTCTCCGAATTTGCTTATCTTGTCCTTTTTGTTTCTTTCTTTTTTGTTAGCTCGCTTTATTATTATTATTATTATTATTATTATTATTATTATTATTATTATTATTATTATTATTATTATTATTATTATTATTATTATTATTATTATCTCTTTTACATAGTGTTATCATTTTAATTAATGCAGAAATTTAACCCTTATCCGGGCAAGCGGGACCTCCCAGGCCCAGTATATTTTTTCGAATTTCTCAATAACCATAAATATTTCGATGACATAAAATTCTGAATTCTTCTATCGTTAGTCGAAGTTAGTCATGAACATATCGAGTTGCTAAGGCTAATAGAGTTGGTAAGGCCCCAGTTGCCCATCTACGTTACAAAAATATCTTGCCCGGACAAGGGTTAATTTTATTTTTGTTAGATTTGCTGAGATTGTCCTTTTTCTTTGTAGTTCAGACTTTAAATTAAAAAAAAAAAAAAAAAATTGAGAATGCTCGAAGAGCATTGCCAGAACGAACTTAAAAAGAATTACTTCTTTTTCAAATTTATATGAAATTGTATATTAAATTTATTTGATTAAATTCATTACATAATACACTTACATATTTGGAACTTGCATATTAGGGGATCTATTGAATTAGCTATATTGAGCTGTCACTTTTTATCACCGTATATGTACTGAAAATGCAGATATAATCAGTGGTCACCGGTTACTATTTGCTACCAAAATGTTCACCATTCTCTTAGATATTGATATCGGTGGCCACCGGTTACTATTTGGTACCAAAATGTTCATCATCCTCTTAGGTATTGATCAACACCAATATCATCTCCCTATGACTTACGGTTCTCGAGATATGGCTCCTTAAATCTTTCGAAATTAGAACATTTTTGGTTAATATCTTTGGAACGGTAAGAATGATGCGAAAAATTCCATCACTCCTTTGAGACAGTTTTTTATGCTCTATCGAATGAAGGGCCCCAAATTAAAATTCTCAAATAATAGACACACACACACACATGGACATAGAGAATTCAGTAACGAACTATTACTACTTAACAGTAATATTCTACAATAAATGTTTATATATTCAATAAACTAATCAAATTTATATATCAAAAACTAACCTGTATTATAATGTTCCGTTTTAATGAATTTTTGGCCAAATAAACTTGTAAATAACAACATACAGGATATTCTTAAGCTTTAGCTCTGAAGAAGAGTACCCGTGGAACGTACTGGAAATATTAGCTAAAAATTCATTAAAAAGAGAACATTGTACATGTTAGTTTTGATATATATATATATATATATATATATATATATATATATATATATTATAATGTTTTTCGTACGCTTAATTACCAATTAATCAAATTTAATTTATTTTTAGGGGACCAGATCGTATTACCACAGATTATTATGAAACATCAGTAAATGAATAAATTGAGAAGCCAAAGGAATAAGAACACAGAGGATTTGTTTATAACTGGTAATCAAACGTTTTTTTTTTTTTTTTTTTTTTAAATCAGAATTTTATACTTATACATTTTGATTACCAGTATGATCAATACTTATTTTGATGAAGATGTAACATTTGTTTTTAGTTACTAGTTACGTTTACAGTATTATATTGGGCATTTTCAAAATGGTGCTCAAAAGTAAAATATAGAACTTTTGTAGTCAGAATATGTGAACTGTTGATGTAGTATTATGTTTTAGCATGGGTGCTTGCCTCTCCTCCTCCAGATAAATTCTGTAGTTGTCTACGATGAGTTTTAAACTTTTGTGTTGTGCAAGTGAATATGTGTATTTACTATAATTTAAATATTGTGTTATTTTAATGCAGAGAGTCTATATGTAGGTATCTAGTTTAATTCATTATTAGTCAAGCGTTGTGTAAATCAAGTTGTGTTGAGATTTGGTGCTTTACAGAGTGTTTTAATCATAGAGAGATTTTGTTTTTGTTTGTTTGTTTATTTCTTTATACAAAATGCAGATGAAGTTTGTCACTACTTGAACTTATGATATTGTATTGAGTACCCTAAAATGTTATTCATGAGCCGAATATAAGTACAGGATTTTTGTAACCAGAGTATGTATTCCTATTTTTTATTTTTTATTTACTTTTTTTACATAAATAATCCAGAAATATTCTATACTTACTCATGTTTGAATACTCAACTTGTATACTCTGCATCTTGAAATTAATCATTTTAATTTAGTGTGATTTTGCTGGGAGAAATTTATATATTTTATAGTTGCTTGCTTTAGTTTATTTTATAGTTGTTAGTTGCTTATCTGTTCGTTGTAGTACTGTAAAATTGCTTTATGAATTTACATAAACTAAGTAAACAAACCCGTAGAAATATGTCCAAGGTAAACTCCGTCCGAAACTTTTGTTTGTATTAAGTGGGAGCTAAACAATTTGAAATTCGTAGAATTAACAACGAAAACTGGGTGAATGCACACTCTCTGGGACAATTGTACACAATTAAGGAAACTAAAATTCTAACAGTAAAAAAAAAAAAAAAAAAAAAAAAAAAAAAAAAAAAAAAAAAAAAAAACTTTTATTTGATCATATATTTTATATAGGAATTATGTAATAACAATTTCCAACCTATTCTTGTAGTTCTATGCTTCACGTGAATACCTGCTTCCTCCTCCTACCAGAAGAAGTTTTGTATTTGTCCATTGTCAGTATTAAAAAAAATGTGTATATTGTGCAATAAAAGTTGTTTGTATACTGTGATATTGTGTATATATTTGTCTGTGTATTTTCTTTAAACTTGTTAGTTAGTAAATAGATGAGATACAATCCATGAAATCACGCAGTATTGGGATCAGTATTAAGAACTCATCGTAACAAAGGTGACAAAAAAATATCAAAACGTACAGAAAAAAGTGTATTAAGAAGTCAATTAGCTCCGCCATATTGAATTTTTTTTTCATATTTATCAAATCGAAAGTTTATTTTTGGCTTGAATGCAGTAGAGTAATTAAAATAATTATGTAGTTTTATTTCAATATGGTGTTTTCAAAGTAATATGTATATATATATATATATATATATATACAGGGTGGGCCATTTTAATTAATCCACGGAAATATCTGAAAAATGATAAAACATAGAAGAAATTTTTGAAATACACATTATATATTGCTAAGGGGGAAACCCAATTCCGCCAAAAGTACCCCTCCCCGCCCCCCGTAAATAGGGGTAACGGGGGGTAACTTTGAAATGTCAAATGGGAACATGGGTCGAGTAATACCTCGTTCGAAAGGTCTTGGAAAACTAAGTAACGCTGTACCAAAAGATGTTTCATATTGTGCACCAGTTTCAAAATGGCCGCCATGATATGGTTCGGAAACTCCAGTACCCGTAGTATGAAAACCATGGAACGTAAATGAATGGAAAAAAAATTGAAATACGTAAATATCATAGAACATATCGAATGATGTAATCCCTGTGCTCCCAGTGGCCTCCCTGAAGGGATCTTGTGGACTAACTTCAAAATTTCAATGTCCGACCGGACAACGGTTCAGGCGTACGCTTGACCTACCCAATGCTGTTTGGAAGGCAGACTTCATGCATAGAGAATTGGTGCACTAAGTTAACGCGGATGGCCACAGTTGCATTTTGATTAACTATTAGCATTCATGTCATATTGTGAGCATGAGGGACTAAACGATGTGTACGTATATCCCCGAAATGCTTTCTGAATAACCAGCACGCATTGCATAAAAGTTTCTCTTCTTTTAGTCACTACAGCGTCATCCTTACAAACAAATGTTTCAACCACACCATACCTATTTGTAAGGTTAGCCTTAATTTACGAATTAAAGTAGAGTTCTCGTTTGAACTTTCACTTTACTTTCCACCCCACTCACATACCGAGCGCAGGGAGAGATTATTTTGCAGGACTTGGATTTCTCTCTATACATTATGGCAATTTTACTCTAATATTTTTATCTCTGTTGTATTATTCTCGAGCCTTGGAACGCCTCCGTGGTTTTCCTACTTAATTTTCGTTATTTTCATTTATGTCTAACCGTATTCATACTATGGGCACTAGACGTTTTCTTAGACACAGTCACCATGTCTTTGCGATAATTTTGAAAACGGCGTCTCATGTCGAAAATTTTCTTACAGAAGCTGTTTGATATTAATTTGTCTATGTAACGTGATGTTACTCGCTTCAAGCTGCTATTTCAAATTTTCAAGTTGGCCCCGGATACCTTTCAGTTGGCCCTTGGAGTCACCCCGACAACACCTCTCGATGTGCCTTACGTCAGTTAGCTACTCCAGTTTTTCTTTTGTTGATTTATCTCCAATCGCTTTCATACTACGGGTACTAAACCTTTTCTCTGACACGGATACTATGTCTCGGCGGCCTTTTGAGAACACTGCCATTTCACATCAATCGTTTTCTCCTGCAATATGTTAGATTTTGCAAGATTTATCGAACGAGGTACCACTCGACTCATGTTACTATTTGAAATTTTGAAGTTAGCCCCCAAGACCCCTTTAGGGAGGCCACTAGGATCACAGGGACCACACCGTTCGATATGCCCTATGATATTTACGTATTTCAATTTTGTTCCATTCATTTACCTTCCATGGTTTTCACACTACGGGTACTGGAGTTTCCGAACAATATTATGGCGGCCATTTTGAAACCGGTGCACAATATGGAACATCTTTTGGTACAGCGTTACTTAATTTTCCAAGACCTTTCGAACGAGGTATTACTCGACCCATGTTCCCATTTGACATTTCAAAGTTACCCCCCGTTACCCCCATTTACGGGGGGCGGGGAGGGGTACTTTTGGCGGAATTGGGTTTCCCCCTTAGCAATATATAACGTGTACTTGAAACATTTCTTCTATGTTTTATCATTTTTCAGATATTTCCGTGGATTAATTAAAATGGCCCACCCTGTATATATATATATATATGGAAAAGAAAACAAAAGAGAAACAGCTTACGAATTTATTTTAGTTTTTAAAAAATCTGATTCAATGAAAACCATTGATATTCCAATAGAGCTAGAAAGTCAGAGAATACCATTTTATTAATTGGAAAGATATAATTGTGCACACCTGCTTCAATTTGGCAAGATTTCTCAAAATTTAGGAGCTGATTAAGAAATACTTTCATCTTCATATCAACAAACATATTTAATGTAAACGCGTATTTAGAACTATTTACATTTTGTCAGATTTTATTACATTTTGTCCAAAAATTCGTTCGCTAGTTTCTCCAAATAATAAAATTACTTCGTCAGTACCTATCTCTAACAGATATGTATATGGTCATTCGTTGTTGTTTTGATTTTGCGATAAACTTACAAAATTATTTTATACAACAGACTGAGAAAATATTTTTATTTTATTTGATTTGGAGAAAATGTCTTTTTTTAAATATTGCTTTAAGTCATACTCAGGAATTGGTCAGTGAGCAATTTCTTCTTCATATTCAAACGAGGAGGAGGAGGGAAGGAGGCAGTCCTATGTATTAAGCTTATTCTCAATATGTAAGTTTATGTCAATATTTTACGTTGAACTTGGATTTTTTTTGAAAGATGAATTTGCTTATGTCGCTGTAGGGTAGTGTAGATATGTATGTAGTATTATATAGCTTTGTGTGTAACTTCATAAACTGTCTGCTCAAAATGTTAACAAAAAAAGTTGTATCTTGTTATAAAAAGAACAAATAGTCTCATTAGATTATGTCTTTAGAGTAGGGTGACCAGACATCGATTAAAAAAACTTAAAATATGAAACTTGGCCACAAAATTTAGGGAACCTTGTCTAGCACCAAAATTTTATCTTAAATAAAATAATATTTCATTATCAACGTCAAAAATCCAAAGTAGTTAGTTCTCTGTAATGAATAGTAAACAAGATGGTAAAGGAAAACTTTATGGTTTCGAAAGAGGAATTTATTGTTTCTTATTTTTCAATATTGATTGAATCCATAAATTGAGATTACTAAATTTGGGCAATACTGATTGAGACCATAAATTAAGATTACTAAATTAAGGGAATACTGATTAACTCCATAAATTCAGAATAGTAAAACATTTTATCAATACTGATTGCATCCATAAATTAAAATTAGTAAATTTGGACAATACTGAGTGTGTCCATAATTTAAGATTAGTAAAAAATTTGGGCAATGCTGATTGAATCCATAAATTAAGATTACTAAATTTGGGCACTACTGATTGAATCCATAATTTAAGATTACTAAATTTAGGTAATACTAATAGAGTCCATAAATTAAGATTACTTAATCTGGGCAATGCTGATTGAGTACATAATATAAAATCACTAAATTTGGGTAGTACTGATTGAATCCGTAAATGAAGATTACTGAATTTGAGCACTACTGATTGAATCCATAAATTAAGATTACTAAATTAAAGGAATATTGATTGACTCCATAAATTCAGAATAGTAAAAAAATTGGTCAATACTGATTGCGTCCACAAATTAAAATTAGTAAATTTGTGCTATACTGATTGAATCCATAATTTAAGATTAGTAAAAAAGTTTGGGCAACACTGATTGAATCCATAAATTAAGAATTGCAAATTTGGGCAATACTGACTGAATTCACAAATTAAGATTACTAAATTTGGTGGGCAATACTGATTGACTCATAAATGAAGATTACTAAATTTATTCAACACTGATTGAGTCTATAAGTTAAGATTACTAAATTTGAGCAATACTGATTGGGTCCATAAATTAAGATTACTAAATTGATGTGCAATACTGATTGAGCCCATATTTTAAGATTAGTAAAAAAATTGGTCAATACTGATTGAATCCATAAATTAAAATTAGCAAATTTGGGCAATACTGATTGAATCCATAAATTAAGATTACTAAATTTGGGCAATGCTGATTGAGTACATAATATAAAATCACTAAATTTGGGCACTACTGATTGAATCCATAAATTAAGATTACAAAATTAAGGGAATACTGATTGACTCCATAAATTCAGAATAGTAAAAAATTTGGTTAATACTGATTGCATCCATAAATTAAAATTAGTAAATTTGTGTCATATTGATTGAATCCATAAATTAAGATAGCAAATTTGGATAATACTAATTGAATCGATATATTAAGATTACTAAAGTTGGGCAATACTAACTGAGTCCATAAATTAAGATTAGTAAAAATTTGGGCAATACTGATTGAATTCACAAATTAAGATTACTAAATTGATGGGCAATACTGATTGACTCCATAAATTAAGATTACCAAATTTATTCAACACTGTTTGAGTCTATAAATTAAGATTACTAAATTGATGGGCAATACTGATTGACTCCATAAATTAAGATTACCAAATTTATTCAACACTGATTGAGTCTATAAATTAAGATTACTAAATTGGTGTGCAATACTGATTGAGTCCATAAATTAAGATTACTAAATTTAGACAATACTGATTGAGTCTATAAATTAAGATCACTAAATTTAGGCAACACCGATTGAACCAATAAATTAAAATTAGTGAAAATTTGGGCAATGCTGATTGAATTTATAAATTAAGAATAGTAAATTTGGGCAGTACTGATTGAGTCTATGAATTAAAATTACTAACTTTGGGCAATACTGATTGAATCCATAAATTAAGATTACTAAATTTTGGCAATAGTGATTGAATCCATAAATTAAGATTAGTAAATTTGGGCCCTACTGATTGAATCTATTAATTAAAATTACTAAATTTGGCAATACTGATTGAATCCATAAATTAAGATTAGTAAATTTGGGCATTACTGATTGTATCCATGAATTATGATTATTAGATTTTGGCAATATTGAATAAGTCAGTAAATTGTCCATAAATTAAGATTACTATCATTATCAGGCAGAATGAATTCGAAATAAATTTAGATTATAAAAATCGAACAAAAGTAATCTTTGAGACGTGAAAGAAATGAGTAACAATTTTAGAAGGTGTCGAATATCTGTTCATCCTACTCTTGAACCATATATCTAATAGCGAGTCAGAGGGAAAAGTCAATAATACAGATTGACACCTTTCCCTGAAAAAAGTTTTGTTCCTTTCGATATGTATGATTATTTCTATACAGTTTGAGTCGTCCTTCTTCAGAACAATTTTAATTTTTCCTTTCTGTTTTTGCTGTGCCAAAGGTTCTGAAGTAAGGGTTGTAAGAATGTGTCGATATATGTTCCTGAAAAGTACAAAATGTGTCTGCATTGTATAAAATTAACCTTTAATAAAAACTAAAGTACAAAATTAAAGGACATTTTTATTTTTGTACAACTCTTGCGATTGTAGATTTTGTTGAAATAATGTGTCTGTAAGTTTTGTTAATATCTTGCGTCTGTGGGTTTTGTTCAAATAGTTTTTGCATGTTCTTTCATTATTTCATCAACTTTGTTATTTCATTCATTTCTGTATATAATGACTACCTGTCTCTTTTTAGCTTGCAGAGCATAATCGCGAAAGGTCAAATTAGGTTTCGTTTTATTGCTCTCTAAAATCGGCAAATTTAAGAAATTTAGTCTCATTTGAGCATTAGATGAATTCGAGTCTAAAAGAAACAATCGAGTTTGAACTGAGACAAATTAAAAATAAAAACTTCTATAATTTACAGAAGAGATAAGTTATTATCCCAGATTTTAAACTGACAGTTTGGGTCAGATCAGATCAAATTTAAGTGTCCAGGCTATACAGATTTCCATCCTTTGAGTATTTGAAAGCCTATTGGTTCCCTTATTTGAAATACTTACACTGTTATTGGGGGGCACGGTGGTTCAGTGGTAGAGCGTTCACCTCTGGTGCGTGGGGTCCCTGGTTAGATCCCAGCTCGCGCCAAGTGGGCTTTATGGTGGACAAACACCGTGTTCGTGGGTTTTCTCGGGGTTCTCCCATTTATTCCCACTTTATTCACTCCACCATTGAATTCAGTTCTCATCATCACCGTTTCCTTTAGCCTAACCGGCATAAGCGTGGGACGCAAAACTGAAAGATTTCATTTCATTTTCATTTTTTCCACCTGTTACTTTACACAAAGTAAGTATCATTCCTATGCATTTCTTATCGTTGTGTATTATAATATAAAAGTCTTAGGAAAAAGAAAAGTGCCTTTTATGTAAATTTGAATTTTGAAACATAAGAAAAAATACTTGAAAAGTGTTTAATGTTATGCTCAACGATGTCAAAACATGGACAGGACGTAAAATAACCAGTGGCGACGTAGTTCCTTTTAGATGGAGCATGAGTCCCGGTATCATCTTACTTGTGACAGCCTTATGTGCGACAAGAACTGTTAACTGTCCTATGAGCGACCGATTCGATCTGTTTACTGTCCTATGAGTCACCGATTCGTTCATACTAAGATAATGAAAGACCCTCTTCTTTAATTTTATTCACACTAGTGTGATTTAAAATCTAACAAATGAAAAATTTCCGTTCGTAGAGGTCTCATTTAAAAAAAAACGGTGTATCCGAAGAAATTATTACACAAGTTACAAATCTCTCGTAGGACTTAACAGTTCATCTTACTATAAAGAATTATATCTGATTGCTATACGACAAGATTTTATGTACAAGTCAAAACAAGGGGGGAATGCTAATTAAGCAATTAGTTTAAGTTTTGGTAGCTTACAAGGGGGAAGATAATTTAAGGGTTTGTTTGCCTTTTGGACTGTTTAGAGTGTACTGCATTGTAAGTGGTGGGATTGATTGGGAATAGCCAATCAGATGTAAGGGATCTAAAAAGCTGTCTTTTATTATTGAAATGTTCTTTCTCATTTTATTGATAGAGTCTTAGGAAGTCTAAAAAGTAGATAATTGGCGGAACTGTTACACATTTGAGTTTTCCAAAATAAAATATATTGCTTTGCTTAGTGAGTAATTGGATTTGAATTAAATTAAATACAGAAGCAGAGCTTTTGAAGAAAGAAGATATTACAATTGTATTTCCAGTAATTACGTAGGAATATACTTTTTATGGAACTATCCCTGTTGTCTCATTAAGTTATTTGATATATTTTATGTCAAATCTAACTCAAAATTAAGATAAATTTGATTTGCATTTACAGTAGAGGCAAACAGTATCACTGGCACGTACATTCTTCATACCGATGTTGTTCGGACGCTAATAACGCCAGAGGCAAACATGTTTTACGAGAGGGAATCAATATCTTCCATCATCTCAACGTAAATGAATCGGTCTCTCTTAGGACAAACAACAGTTCCTGTCGCTAATAGGGCTGTCGCTTCTGGGACTAATTCTAAGTTCCAGCAAGCAAACTTGAAGATAAGGTCTTACGTTATACGTTACTTTTTTTTTTTTTTTTGTTAATTTTTCAAGTGAAATGATTTCTTCCAGTTTCTTAATAAAGAAAATAAATGATTGTCCTGAACATTTTGAAAATGTTTTTACATGTTAGTGCGAAAAAAAAAATATACTTTTTAATCAGAGAACTGCTTTCTCACATACTATTAACAAGGCAATCCAACGATGTAATTAAGTATCCAAAGAGAAAATCCATATTTGCTCTTTTTGTGGATCAAAAGATGCAATATTTTTCAATGAAAAATTTTCTTGTACGCCTTATATCTGGAGCACTACATATAGTTTAGCCAGACCCAAACTATCATTTAACTCAGTATGATGTGCTTATTGCGTAAAAAAAAATACGAAAACTCGATTTAGGGACCGTTCAAAAATTTTGTAGCCCCTGATTCAAAAAATCCAATATATTTCAATCAAAACTTTTTTTGTGCGCGTTGTGTCTGGAGAACTACATATAGTGTAGCCAACCCAAACTATCAGTTAACTCAGTGTAATGGGCTTATTCCGTAAAAAAAAAAAATAAATAAAAATAAATAAATAAATAAATAAATAAATAAAGAAAGAAAGAAAGAAAAAAGAAAAAACTCGATTTAGGGCCGTTCAAAATTTTGTGGCTCCTGATCCAAAAACTTCAATATATTTCAATCAAAAATTTTCTTGTAGGCCTTATATCTGGAGAACTACATATAGTGTAACCAAACCCAAACTATCAGTTAACTCAGTGTAATGGGCTTATTCCATAAAAAAAGAAAAGAAAGAAAAAGAAATTAAATAAATAAAGAAAGAAAAAACAAAAAAACTCGATTTAGAGGCCGTCCAAAAATTTTGTGGCCCCTGATTCAAAAAAAAAAAAAAAAAAAACTAATATATTTCAATCAAAACTTTTCTTGTACGCGTTGTATCTGGAGAACTACATATAGCGTAGCCAGACCCAAACTATCTTTTAATTCAGTATGATGTTCTTATTTCGTTAAAAAAAAAAAAAAAAAAAAAAAAAGGCCGTTCAAAAACTTTGGGGCACAAAAGCTAATTATTGGCCAAGATCGCAGTCTGTTGATGCATTTTTTGATCATTCCTAAAATTCTTGTCTTATCTTCTATCTAATCAGCATCTCAACCTTTTTAGCATTTTTGTCTGTCAACACCATCATATCCAAGGTTCAATCGATTGCGATATATTGATATCAGGATCAGAAGCTACTATGAACTTAACAAAAGCAAAGTTCCAGGTGGTTGTGAATTTCGATATTTCCTCCAAAGAACATTTGGGCGTATGTTAAAAAAAAAAGGATATGAGACTGTTAAGACATACAGTGTGTTCATTAAAAAGCAATTGAAAAGGCAACAAAGATTTGTATAATATCCTTGGTTGGTTTGGTTTGAGTTTAGCGTCTCTTTAAGCACCTAGGTTGTATGAGACGAGGACCTACAACTCAACATGTGATCCAAACCATATTACATATGTTCCTTTTTTTCCATCTAAAAAAGGTAAAAACTTCCTTTTTCAATCTAAAAAAGGTACATCATCCATTTTACCATCTAAAAAGGTAAAATCTTTCGTTTTCCATCTAAAAAAGGTACATCTTCCTTTTTATTATCTAAAAAGGTAAAATCTTACGTTTTCCATCTAGAAAAGGTGAAGACTTCCTTTTTCCATCTAAAAAAGGCAAAAACTTCGTTTTTGCACCGAAAAGAGGTAACAAATTCCTTTCTTCTATCTAAAAAAGGTAAAAAATCCATCTAAAAAGATAAAAACTTTCTTTTTCCATCTATGAATGTAAAATCTTTCGGTTTTCCTCTTTAAAAAAACCTTGCAACCTTTAATACTAATGTATTAATTTGAAGAAACAGAGCATTGTACGAGTTTATAATTTAACTCCTCTAATTTAATTAACATTTCTGAGTTAGTTTATGTTGCAAATTTCTCTCCCCAGATAATCATAATGTAACAAAAGATTTCTTTTGGATGTAATATGGATAGGAGAGAAAATGCTTACTTAACAAATACTAGTAACAATAATAATAATAACAGAAAATTTTCAATTATTCGTGCTAATTACAGGACGAAACAGCACAAATAAACGAAAAACACCAATAATCGGAAATGTTTGTTTTGCCAAAATACTGGTTTTAGCGCAGGAAAATCATAACATTTACAGCATTTATACTACACCTGCGTTTCGATTGTTGCTATTTATGACACACGTACTGTTAATTGTACGAGTTCAGTTCACATAAGTATTCGAAATTTCTTGTTGTTTAAGTCTTTCTCGAACATCTTCATCGAAGTACAATAATAATACCCTGCACAAATAGTCCGTAAACCGGACAATCTGCACACAAATAATTTGAGAGTTTGCTCTACTACTATCACTACTATTGCTGTTACTACTACTACTACTACTACTACTACTACTACTTAGTAGTAGCAGTAGTAGTAGTAGTAGTAGTAGTAGTAGTAGTAGTAGTAGTAGTAGTAGTAGCAGCAGCAGTAGTAGTAGTAGTAGTGGTAGTAGTAATAATAATAATATGAAGAAACACACTAAATAGTTACATATACTAAACGGAATAGATGATACTTCTGGTCGTTTTATCCAAATCTAAATTCCTCTGGAGGCAATGGAAGCATCTAGGGGCGCTTGTGGGGAAGAAACGGAAAACAGCAAGTAGAACGGAAAACGATAGAGAAAGTATTGGAAAAGGGTATATAAGAGAGGAATGGTATTAAAGATAGTTAGCAAGAGGAAGAAGCGTGGTTGCAATGTTCTAGAGAAAAACTGGTATTCTGATGGACTTGCTAGAGGATACGGTGGAAGAAAAATGAGGAAGAAGGAGTAAAGAGACTGCAATTGATGGATAAATTAAAGAGGACAATTGTTACGTTACTGCTAAGAGATTGGCAGGAGACTATGGACCATGAAAACTTTTCGGTCGAATAACAATGATGACACTTTTGATTATCACTTTAATCTAGTTCTGTGCATTCAAACTAACCTGACAAAGAAGTACCTAGAAGCATCACTTTCATTTGTTATTAAGTGTTAAATCAGTTATTATTTAACTCCTGGGGTGACAACCTGTAGGGGCCTAGGGCCTACAAGCTGGCTTGAGACACTCATGCTCTTGGGATGATGTATGGTCAGCACATCGGTTTTCATCGTCGTTAATGCTGTATTTCTAGACCAGAGGTCGATACTTCTTTTAAGTAGCTCCCGATTTGTCCTCACGACGCTGAATGGACGCCGTAGTGCCAATGTTCTCTGGTGAGTACGAAAAGTTACTCATCTTTCCTTGGTCCAAAATTGCTTGACTTCGCTGACATCACGAGAAGCAATATTCCAGTGCTATTGGGACATTAGAAATAGTAAGCTATTGGTAAGCTAATTTTCAAACACTTACTTATATAAATACGTATGTTAAAAGATTTCATGTTTTTCGTTCTTATTTGATAACTGAATAAATAAAGAGTCTACCTTATGTATGTTATGTTTCTCCTTCTTCCCAACATTTCGCTCTCATTTGCTGTTGAGAGCTTCTTCCAAGGTCGAGTTTTCTAAGAAAAAAATCTTAAATTTTCTCTTGCGTCACACTACTATTTTATTCTTCTTCATGCAGGTAAATAAGGATTAAGTTTGTAGTCCTGAACTTGTAAATATTATTAAGATATAGGCAAAAACCGGGCTAAAATAACACTCAGAAAATCACTATCAATAGCCATAGAGAATGTCCGCTAATTTTGAATACTGCAACTTCAATACTGCCAATTACCGAAATTTCCGATTTGTTTTAAAACTTATTAGACACGTACTATATTTTATAAAGATTATTAGACATGAAATAATTTATGAATTCTCCAGGAAATTTCATATGTTATAAGTTTGATCAAAGATTAATAATATAATCCCATTGTTTGTCGAGACTGCTTAACATTCATACCCTTAGTAATTTTGAACTCACGACAGATAGGCGTTGCGATAGCCAGTCTAATGCTTTGGACCGCTCGATCAGGAAGACTGGCGTCAAATACAGAACATGGCTTATTTATTGGCTTTCGGGATTACGTAATGGTGCTGGGCGTTTTAAAAGACCAATTTTTGTTAAAACGGTATGAAAGTTATGGACTGGGTGCATCAGTACAAAGTTTTGGATCGGAGCGGGAAATCTTATACGGTCAGCTAAAGTAGTAAGCATGAAAAAGCCAGTATTCATGAGTTCCTGTATGGATAAGGGTACCTCTCCCCCAAACATTTGAGCGCAACCTCTAAATTTATTATCCTGTCCCAAAAATAACCATTTTGCTCCCAAATTTACCATTTTCCTCCAATTTTACAATTTTCTCTTAAAATTACCATTCTGCCCCAAATTTATTACTTTTCCTCTCCAAATTTACCATTTTCCACCAATTTTACAATTCTCGCCTAAAATTACCATTCTGCTCCCAAATTTACTACTCTCCCTCTCCAAATTTACCATTTTCCTCCAATTTTTAAAAATTTTCTCTTAAAATTACCATTCTGCCCCAAATTTACTACTCTTCCTCTCCAAATTTACCATTTTCCTCCGATTTTACAATTCTCGCCTAAAATTATCATTCTGCTCCCAAATTTATTACTCTTCCTCTCCAAATTTACCATTTTCCTCCAATTTTTTAAAATTTTCTCTTAAAATTACCATTCTGCTCTACATTTACTACTGTTCCTCTCCAAATTTACCATTTTCCTTCAATTTTACAATTATCTCCTAAAATTTATTATTCTGCCCCCAAATTTACCACTCTTCTTCCTCAAATTTACCATTTTGTCCCCCAAATGTACTTTTTTACTCCCCCCCCAAAAAAACTTAGAATTTTCCAGTTTGATTACATCATTTTAATGCAAAATTATGTCTACCAAACATTCGTATGGTGCCAGTCTGTGTGTTAAAAACATGCCTGAGAGCACTCCTGTATAGGATGTCAACGATAGAATGGTGATGTGTGAGGAAATTGTATTTGATGGTGTTTTTTTATTGCTGGAAGAGGGTTTTTATTTTTAAAAAAGATTGCAATGTTTGTGAATGGTAATGGGATATCTCTCCCCCTCCCCCCTCTGGTTGGGGAATGTTGACAAGTGGATCCTAAGGTAATTGTTTGGTGACAATGGGCCAGAAACGATATGGGTTTCCGGAATGGACAAGGCATAGCGCAGGCAATGTTTGAAGTAGTGAGGGTGGGAGTTGATGGACTGGAGATATTCTGTACTTTTGGTTAGGTTTGATCTGTACGTCAGTCTCGAGGCGACCAGGCGAACTTGATTGGGTACTTCTTGTTTGGGACTATAGTGATAGCTCCTATCAGTTAGAGATAACAGATGGAGTTCTTTAGATATACAAGACAAGCTCATATCTTTGAAATCTTTGAACTTTCATCGTAACCAGTCTAGAAAGTTATTCTGAACAGATTCTATAGCATTTGTAAAGTACTTGGCTTCATTATTCCAAATTACCGTGCCGTACTGCAAATGAGAACGCACGTTGCAAATGTATAGAATTTTACAAATATTAATTAATATTTGAAAAATTATGGCAAAGCCATTTAGCATTGCTAAGTTTTTCCTGGCCTTAGATGTAATTACCTGTAAGTGTTTGTGAAACAATAATTTGTTATCTAATATTATCCCTAAATCCTTGACATAAGTTCCAAAATCGATTTCCTGATTACCAATTGTGTAATTATAAAAAAGATCAGTTTTCCTTGAAAAAGTTATACCTTTAGTTTTCGCAATATTCAAAGGTAGAAAATTATTTTCTGACGATTTAACTACTATTTCAATATTTTCTTGTAACGTAACTTGAACAGTTTTAATTTCATTAAATATTTTTATGTCATCAGCATACATCAAACATCTACAAGTTAACTTTTCAGGTAGGTCATTTATATACAATAAAAACAGCAAGGGACGGAGATTGGAACCTTGGGGTACACCATATGTTATATTATGAATCGAAGAAGTATAGCTATTATATCTAACTTTAAATTTCCTGTTATTTAAATATGAATCTAGTCATTTTTATTGTATGATTCGAAAATTTGTACTTGTACAGCTTACTTATTAATAAATGATGAGGTAATTTATCAAAAGCTTTTGCAAAATCAAAGTAAATAACATCAGTCTGACCATCAGATCGAATAACAGAAAACACACTATGAACAAAGAATGCCAAGTTTGTAGTAACTGATTTACCATTTATAAATCTATGTTGATTTGTGTCTAACTGATCACATACAGCGTTATACAAGTAGTTGTAATTTTTTTTTTATTTTTCAAAAATTTTAGGAATAACATTCATTATAGAAATTGGTCTATAATCATTGATTTTGTCATCTTTAGTCTTGAGTATAGGTGTTACGGCTACAATTTTCTAAGCTTCAGGATAAATATTTTCATTTAAACTCCAATTAAATAAGGATGCTAACATTGGTGAAATTACCTCAGCCATTCCTTTTATGATAAAAACAGGTATTCCATCTATACCAGATACAGATTTGGTCTCTAAGGATTTAATAGAATCTATTACATTCTTAGTTGTAATAAGAGGTGGTCTCCTCTCACAGAAAGTTAAATAATTATTTGTATTACTAGTAATTGGAAATATCTGATAGACTGATGTAAAGTACTCTGCAAATAAATTTGCTAACCAGCCACAGTCAGTAACCAAAGAATCATTTACAACAATTCCAGATGCAGTTTTGTTATTACCCTTATATCTCCAAAAATTTCTCAGGATTACTATTTAATTGATTTTCCATCTAAATATAGTAAATACGTTTATCATCTTTTACTTAAAGTCTAAAAGGCTTTACGGTAATTGACAAATAATAAATAATCTTTATAGTTTGATGTAATTTTATACCTTTTATGTCCTAAATTCTGAGCTTTTAATAAAGAAATAGATTTTTTGTAGTAGTAACAAGGATATTTAGATGTTCTTAGCTTAGATTTCGAAATATGCTTTTCCATAGCTAATACAATTACTTTTTCAAAATCCAAAATTGCTTCATTTATATCTGGTTTTAACAAAAATATTATACCAATCAGTATTATCTAGTTGTTGATATAATGGGTAATAATCACCTTTAACAAATTGAAAGCGTTCAGAAAACTTATTCACTTTACAACCTTTAGGTAGAAACACAATGGTTTCAATCGGATGATGAAAAGAATCAGGATGCACCATACACTGATTACTTTTTCTTGACACAGAAGTAGCATTAGTGATAACAAGATCAAGAGCGGAGACTGAGGGTTCAACACACAGGTTAGTATTAAAAAAAAAAAAAAAAAAAAGGTGCTGAAACTTTAATTTAGAATAATAATGTATTCCTGAAAGCTGTTCATTATTTAACCAATCAATTTTGGATGTATTGAAGTCTCCAAATATCAATATATTATTTTCAAGAGAATTCAACCTACCAGAAATGTGGTTCAGATAATTTTCAAAATTCGCAGGGGAAAAGGTTGGTTGAAGATAAACACACGATATTAAAAGATTCTTTGCAGAATTACATTTTAGTTCAATCCACACACATTCGCTTATAAGTTCAAGACCAGGCCTGCGATTCACCATAAAGTTTTTCCTTACTGCTATCAGAGATCTACCACCTCGTTGATATGACTCTTCATTATATAATCTGTCGGCTTTAAAACAGATATAAGTATCTGGGAAATAATCGTAATCTCTATGAATATCGGACAACCATGTTTGTGTTACCACGATTATATCGTATTCACAGTCAGAAATTGAAGAGAAAAAAAATCACTACTCTTAGTTCTTAGTCCACGAACATTTTGATACCAAATTTTAAGGTTTAGGTTCGTCATGCCTAGTAGGAGGATTATAATTAGTAACTTCTCCATAATTCCACAGTTTACCATAAAAATGTCCTATAAGAATACCTGTAGGCCACACTTTCGGATCGTTGATTCGGGAGAAATTTGATTCATTCACCTCTATATAAAAGGAAGAGTAACAATTATGCTTACTTTTCAATCTGGTGCAAACCGCTTCTTTCACATTGAGTTCCTTAACAATTCCTTCATCTTCTTCGCTAGTTACTAATGGGTTAAATCTTGTTACAAACAGTGCTTTATTTCTTGATTTAGATACCAGATTTGAATTACCTGAGCCACAGCCAACGGTGAAATGAAAAAATGAAATCTTTGAGTTTTACGTCCCACGGTTATACCGGTTAGGCTAACGGAGACGGTGATGATGAGTAATGAATGAAATGGTGGAATGAAGAAAGTGGGAGGAAACGGGAGAACCCCGAAAAACCCACGCACACGGTGTTTGTCCACCACAAAGTTCACTTGGTTGGGGCTGGGATAGAACCCGGGACTCCAAGCACCAGAGGTGAACGCTCTACCACTGAGCCACCGCGGCCCTCAGCCAACGGTGAGTTTCCTGGTTCTCTCCGAGAATCTGAAATCGGCAAGTTATTATCTTTCCGAACTTGAAAGGGTTTGTTATTTTTTTATATAACTTGAGACCAGAGTGAAGTCGTTAACTTAGAGGATATTCACTCATCTTTTTCAGTTTCACTATTATCTGTTAAATTTGGGAAATTATTTTGATCATTGATGTTAGGAGTCAGTGTAAGGTCTTGTTCGAAGTTCTGATTAGAGGTTGAAATTTTACGAGTATACACTTGTTCTCCAATTAACAGAACTCTCAACAAAGAGTTCTCTTTCCTCAAATTTACAATTTCATTTTTAAATTCAAGAAGTTCACACAAAAGTTCACTTTTGATTTCGTTTACACTAAATTCAAGTAATTTTGATATCATTTCAATGTCTATAGGGGAACCTTTACAACAAGATAACTGGTCATCTTGTCTCTGCTCATTTTCAGAGATACGTAATTGTCTACTACTAGCTGAACTACCACAAATATATATATATATATATATATATATATATATATATATATATATATATATATATATATATATATATATATATATATATATATATATATATATATATATATATATATATATATATTTGAACACAAGCATTACGTTTAAATTCATTTAATTGGATATGTTCTATCCTACTTAGTTATTCAAAACAAGCTGAGTGACATTTTCTTTGGCATACATTACATTTAATAGTTTTCTTGCTTTCATACATTGATTACATTGTGGATAGAAGGTGGTTCGTAAATTCCAATTTAGTAATCTTCAAAATAACTCACACGTTTTATCACTTTCTTAGCTGATTTTTAATATTCAACCATGAGAAGCGTACATAATCAACCTTTTGCATACTTAACAAGATGTCTACATACATACACACTTATTTATTACGTTTCCATAGCAACAACTCTTTTTCTAGTTAACGTTTACAAAAAATAATCTCTCGATATCTCTATGTGTCTTTCTTTTCTTTATATATAATACTGCTCAAATAATTCGCCTCTGATCCCTTTTTATAAGCTGGCACAGATTGCAAATACTATATACAACGTTATCGTTGTATGGACAATCATCTGCTGAAGGTGCCATTTAATATAAACATAACACTAGTTTAAAAAATAAATAAATAAATACACACACAGTAAAAAAAGACTCCAAATGGCCAAAAAGGAATCTACTTAAAAATTAAAGAAATCAGCTTCTCGACTGCCAGAGGATTTAAAAATTACTGAAGACCTCACGGCCCAACCTATTATATTGTGAAGCTTAGGAACAGAGAAGATGGAAAGGTCCCTACTTAGCTACCATAGAGCCCTGCTGCGAGATACTAGCGCACCTCGACTTACTGCTCACGGTTTCCAGCCCCACCTCGTGGAGGAAGGGACAGTTGTTTGTTGATAGTAATTGGGCAGAAAAAAAGGAAACAAAAAACTTAAAAGGAATGAGCAACTACAAGGCCAAGGCCGAGAAGCATTATTATTATTATTAATTATTATTATTATTATTATTATTATTATTATTATTATTATTATTATTATTATTATTATTATTATTATTATTATTATTATTATTATTATTAATAGGTTTTACTAATTTTCTGAAGTTCGGCATAATACAAGACAGTTATTGTTTTTTATGTCAAAATGTCAGACCCTTTTCTCATTACAAGAGACGTGTAGTTTTTTTTGACACATATACATACTAGAAAGATCATTTTTAGTATAACAAACGAAGTTTTTTCTCGAATACAAGGATTACCTGAGTCAGTACAACAAAATTATTTAGGACAAAAATTTTTGGACACACTATTACGACTAATTGTGTAGTGTTAGAATTAAGAACGCAGAATAAACATTGATGACAATATACCAAGTCTTTCTGAATTAATAACAATAAACTACAATCTTGCACAAGTGAGATTTCTATATTCTCATAAAGTGACACGGCAAGGGAGCTTTTCTAATCAAGTTTCAAAATTTTTAAAAAGCCAAAACTAAACTATAAACAAGGAAATATTGATAAAACATGGATACCATTATTAGGTAACCGTAATAATGGCGTAATGAAATACATCGGTACGATAATAATAGTTTAAAACATGACTATCTAACAGAATAATTTCTGATACAGCGCTTATATGGGATACAACAATTTTTACAATTATTTTTTTTTAATAATTTTTACTATCGACTTCTCCCTTCAAAATTTAAAAATCTCATACTATCTACGTAATCAAAGCTGATGATTTTAGGCCAAAGTATTGAAGAAGTTACATTTACTCGGATACAAAAGATATAAGCGTATAGGAAATACAAATTAGAAGAAAACAAAACATTAAAAATGTGATTTTCTAAATGCACATTGCAGATTATCGCAAGGTTTCTTGTTGATCACAGCAGGGCACAGCACTATTAATGGGAAAACTTTGATGATAGACAGTGATTATAATCAAAGATATCTCCCCAGTACAAAGATAGGAATATCATAATTTTTAAGACAGTAAACAGGGCATCAACGACTTTTAGAAATTAAAATTAGAAAGTGATACTGCAAATTGATTTTTCAGAGTAGATGCCTTTAAAATCATCAATAATAACAAACAAAGTTCTAATTAACGAGATGATTTTGAAAACAAAAGAGAGCTGAGAAATATAACCAAGTACAGAAGTATAATTCGTCTTCGAATATTATATCAGTCGTCTTGGATAACTATGACAGGAGAGGCTGCATAACTCAACAGGATACATGGGGTCCTTGGTTCGATCCCAACTCGCGCCAAGTGAGCTTTGTGATGGACAAACACCATGTACGTGGATATTCTCGGGGATCTCCCGTTTCATACCACTTTCCTCATTCTACCATTTTATTGTTCATTTCTTCATTCGCATCATCACCGTTTCTTTTAGCCTAGCCGGCATAACCGTGGGATGTAAAACTTAAAAGATTTCATTTCAGAAAAGAGAAGATAACTTAACAGGAATGGAGGAAGAAGGAGAATGCATTTATATATATTAGTGTTAAAATTTATTATCCTAATTTTCGTGCAGTTTTACTATACGGATCCATACTATAAGTAGTAGTACGGGTAGGAGTAGGAGTAGGAATAGCAGTAGGAGTAGGAACGGGTTAGAAGCCCCGTAGGGGTTCGTTGAGTTCTGTTCTCGACATAAAATGGGTAAATTAAAGACTTCTCCACATCTTTCCGTGCATTTTACAATCTGTGAATCCGTATAGAAAAATAGATCCGTATAGATAATTTTTTGTGTTGAATAATTTCAACTATTAATAAATTCATTGTAAATACACGTAGACCTCTAAGAACGATTTTGCATAGCGTAAACATTTGTCGGAACCAAATAATCACGCTATACAAGGTATTCCTGTATATTGAACACATATCATACACAGAGAAAAGAAAAAAGTAACTAATGGTTTTAAAACAACACATCATTAGATATTTTCCTTACACGAATCTGGAAATAGGTTCATTTTAGTTATGGAACTTAAAGTTATATGTATCTTAAATACAAAATAAAATCTGTCCAAAGCTGTTACAACAGGGTTCCCACTTATTTGATGAACACGAATTCCCTGACTCTAACCCTGGTCACGATTTAAAATTTCCAGGACTATATATGATATAAAAATAAATGAATACATAAATAAACAGAAAATAATTTCCCGATCAGCGTGTTACTCACCTACTATGCACGTACATATATATATATATATATATATATATATATATATATATATATATATATATATATATATATATATATATATATATATATATATGTATATATATATAGTGTGTGTGTGTGTATGTGTAAATAGAAAAGTTTTACAAATAAAACAAATTCATTTTATAAAATATCTTCTATCTAATATAACCTTATATTGCCACAGTTCGTTAATTTCAATCTTGGAATGATTAATATTTACACTGTTACACACTATTCACTGTAGAAATAATTACACATTAACTGGAGTAGCTTTAGTATCCAATATATTTTCGATATTTACCTTATACTTACATATGTCCTAGTGGTTCGGCGTTCTAATTTGTTATATCCTCATTATAATAAATAAACAAGTACCTAGATATACTCGTTGCCATAACGACAGGACAAATTACAGAAATCAACATACAAACTTGAAATAATCAACAAACAAATCAATCAGTACATTTTAAACTAACTTTCTTTTTATTTTTCTTCTAGTTAGTGCAACATTTAAAAGCACTTTTTGCCCTAAAGCTGGATATATACAAACGTTATCATTGCACTAATAGTCAGGTAAGGCAGAAAAAGAGTTAAATTCTGAGAAGTCTTACTTAAAATTTCCTGATTTTTCCACGACTTTTTACAAGTAAGCTGGATTTCCTAACTTTTGAGGTTGGTGTAGAAGTGACTTCCTCTTATTTTTCTGCAATACATTCTATAAGCTGTAACCTTAGATTGTATTTTGATAAATTGTCTGATAAAGACAACTATATATTGCGGAAAACGTAACACTATTAATAGTAATAAGTGTAACTAACTAACTGACTCACTCTATGGCCTATGGAACCCGAAGATTCAATGCCGCGTTCACAAAAGCTCTCCACTGACTTCTATCCTTAGCTAACTGGATCCAGTTTCTACTTCGTATTCCTATTTCTGCGAGATCCATCTTAATATTGTCCTCCCATCTGCGCCTAGGTCTTCCTAAGGATCGTTTTCCGATTGGTCTTCCAGTCAAGACTTTGAAAGCGTTTCTACTTTCTTTCATCCTAGCTACATGGCCTGCTCACCTGAGCCTCCTAGACTTGATGACCCTAACAATGTTTGGTAAACCGTATAAATTATGTAATTCCTCATTATGAAGTTTCTTCCATTCCCCATTTCCGTTCTTCTTGGGTCCAAATATTCGCCTCAGGATCTTGTTCTCAAATACTTATAAGTGTAACACAAATTTTATTTTTACTTATGAAAAGAGATATTTTACAAAAATCCTGGATTGTGAGTCTTCAAGCAGACTCTACAACTGTTGGAGTGTTTTTAATTACTGTTTCGACTTGGAGAGAGTGAAATAAAATTTACTATAATGATATTTTCTGAATTCTTAGTTTATTCAAGGAAGATTACATTTCTTTTCTTTCTGTAAAAAATATATATACACAATAAAACATTACTATCAGGTTAAAAAAAAAAAAGGCTATATTACAAAGCAATACGATAATATTGTGAAAAAGCAAATTTTAGTACAATAAGCATTGATAAAGAAAATGAATATTTTAAAACTCTCTGAAACAAATGCTTTAAATAATACAATAAAGTATTAATCAGAATTAATGTATTTATTAACAGTTATTTAGCTACTGTTATAGGACCATCTTACGACCTATAACAGATAGTATAGGACCATCTTTAGATAGTTATAGGACCATCTTACGACGAAGCCATGCATGTCAAGGGTAAAAGCTGAACTTATTCGCTCTATCCGTCACGTCGTTCATAATATATCTCATCGGAAAATTGTTGAGAGAGATTATAGCTATTAGTGGTATGGGACAGGAATATTAGTGGGATTGATACTATCCATATATTTTTATTCAATTTGATTACAACAAGAACCAATTGCGACTCATTTTTCTGCACCGATGAATATTCATTTTTTTTATTCTTCTATGTTTAAGATATGGAATTAGTGTTTTTTTTTTTATATTCTAAAATAATAATACGTATCACAAAATATATTAATAAAACACAAAACTGACTAAAGCAATAACACTTGAGTAACAGTTTCGGCAAAGAAACATCGCTTTCATCAGAAAGGTTATGGAAGAAATAGGAACTTAAATATATACAGAACTTGAAAGGAGGTCACGTCCACTTTTCCCATAACCAATGACTTTTTTTTTTCCTTTCACTTTTTACATCCAACTTTACAAAACGTATCTTTTTGATTAGGTGCTTGTCACATATTTTCCCTAATTATTTGTATATACCTGATCTGAATTATTTGTACACCAAAACTATTATACATGTTTGTTAATACTTTGGATAGTTTGGTACTTTATTAATACTCGTTAAATATTTACAACGCTATTATGAACAGGACATAAAATTATATCTTTAAATTGAATTTGCTTGATTCTTTTTCAATTTTATGGTTTTAAGTTCTAATTAACATAAACTCTCCACGGTATTAATTTTTGACTATGATTGTGAAAAAGTTTCACATACTGTACAGTTCTTACAACAGACAAACAACTATCTGAATCATGGATATGTTCTTTAAGCCTATATTTTAAATTATATTTTTGTCACGTCTATGAACTTTTCTTGTGCCACTTACATGTCACTTCATTTATTCTCGTCATTTTTGAGTCTGTGAAATAAATACGAGGATTGTCCAGAAAGTAAAAGACGTTTTGGCCTATCGCAGCAGTGGGTGGGACTAGAATCGCCATCTTGGTGTCAGAACGTTGCCACACTCAGTACGCATCCAGCTGTGGTAGCGTGAGGACTGTGACGCTCTTACTGTGCTTTCTGTGACGTGCGCTGCAATAAAAAATCCCACCTTTGTGAGGTGCTTTCTGTAATTAGGTTTTTGTTGATAATCCAATTGAAATCCATCGCCAATTGTATGAAGTGTACGAACATGGAATAATGAGTGAAGGCCGAGTAAGGCACGTCCATACAAGGCGAAGCGTACCCGAGAGCTCTTGGGATGGTTTTGGATGCGAGGTGTTCGATTATCCACCATACAGCCCGGATTTAGAGCCAAGTGACTACTACCGCTTCCCAGCGATGAAGGCATGGCTTGCTACACAACGCTTTGATACTGACGCCGGTGTAAGCCAGGGGTTGAAATCGCAGACGGTAGATTTCTACCGCGACGGTACTGAAAAACTTGTGCCACGGTATGATAAGTGCCTTAATTTACATTGCGATTATATGGAAAAAATAGCTTTAAAATGTGTACCTTTCAAATGTATATAATACGATTTGGTTTGTTCATTCTGTCACGTTTTGGACAGCCCTTGTAACTTTTACAATTGGTTAATCAATCCTCAACATTCGTTGAATTAAAGTGAAACAAAAGCAAGCAAACAGACGAACAAAAATCGTAAACTGATTATGTATTACATAATAATATATTTCAATTTTAAATACCACACATACAGCTCTTAAATTTAAATAAAGATAAACCTTGTTTTGTAGGTATACAGGTTTGTTTTATATATATAAAAAATAGTCACTACCTGTTTTTGAGAAACTCTTTCTATTCTTAGTCCAGCCATGAAAATAAACCAAGCAAATTATGCTTATTTTTTAAAAGGATGTTAATTGCGTTTTTAAGGGTTTTCTTAATACTTTATGAAAACACTTTGACTTTAGAGGCAAAGATTTAAAAATTGAAGTAAAACTTATTGATAAATTAATTGTTTATGGAAAAAACAGTTTTTTTTTTTTTTTTTTTTTTTTTAAAGGTGGATGAGTATGATTAAATGGGGAAGTCAGCATCGAGGCTACTTGTCCCTGCCACGATCAATACGTCTGTTCAAATACGGAGTATCCTCACGAAAATACTAAGATAAACATAGTAAAATATAAGAAACAAAACATTACGCAAACAACGAAAAAAGTATAAGAATAAATATATTGAAATAAAACATTTAACGCTAACAATAAAAATAATTAAAAAAACAATAAAATGTGAGAATAAAAGAAAAAAGATAAAAGATTAGCAACGAAAATGGTAACAACGGACCAAGGGCGCCGATTTCTCTGTAACTTTGCGGGTGGGAGAGGGAGCATTCAGATGCATGTGTGGTTGCAGACAAGAGTCTATAAGAAGATATATATGATATTTTAAGACAAATTGAATTCAAATTACGCCAAATATTGTATATTCATTAAAAAAAATACATATGCATAAAAATTCGTGGGAGCCCACATGAGCACCCCCCCCCCCCTTAGAATCGGCGCCCTTGCAACGGACTAAAATGCTCAGAGAACGTGAACAAGGTCAAGAGCATGGACGAAGTCAAGAATACGAGTATCAACATATGGCTCATCCCTTAAATCACGGTCAAGGGTACGAGGCAATCCGTGACGTTCTCTGATATCTGAGTATTCAGGACATTCGACAAGAATGTGAAGAATGCTCAGTGTGAAAAAATGAAGACGTACTGCTTAAGACAAAGAGAAATTGACATATTGTTCATGTCTACAAGAGAATTTCTTGCATCTTTCTAGTACTTTCATCGAGAAATTGCCGCAAAAAAATGTTTCTACATAAACATCAAGAGGTTTCATTTCAATTATAAAATCCTTGCACCTAAAGTGCAAAGTATTTTTAAAAGAAAGGGGATGGTCAGTTTCGTTAAGACTGTACATAGCTAGTATACCTTTAATAAGTAGAAAACTAAATTGCTTTGATCGTTACCCAATTGACACTATTTTAAACACAAACTTTAAGAATAATAGTAATAATAACAATAATAGCTGGAAGTTAAGAGAGCAATCTCGTATGATTCTTAGTCAAGATATCATAGTCAGAAACATTTTCCTGCCAACGAAACATAATATTGCGTCAGTATTCACTGCTTTATTTTTGTTTATTAATATTTTTGTTTAAACAATAAAGAATGGCATTATCTACTAAAGACTTAACAGAAAAGGAACAAAACAGAACTTCTGAGTTTTAATAAGTTTTCTTGGACTATCAGCTAGGTGAAAATATCCGATGTCTCGAATGTAGACATTGCATTCATCTTCAAGGATTGTGATGAAGAGACCGGAGATGTTGGCTTGTGCATATAGCGAGTATTTAGGGGCGGAGGTATGAATGGGGGCATGGGGGCTTGTGATCGTCTGAGGGAAATGCTGGCTCATGATTGGCTGTTGTTGTGGCTAGGAGAAATGGGTTTGTTGAATGTCTGCTTTTTGTTCCGCAAAATAGCCGACCATTTGGGGATGAGTTGAAACCCGTTGTGTCCATTGAGGCTGTTTCTTTCACGTGAGATGGCTATGGCTTCCTTTATTATTCTGTACCAGGAAGTCATAGCTCGGAACATGTTTCGTGAAAGGAACAATCTCAATAAAGACAATGGGTTTCAACTCAGCCCTTTTCAGGAACAAAAAACAGACATTCAACAAACCCATTTCTCCTAGCCACAACAACAGCCAATCAAGAGCCAGCATTTCCCTCAGTCAATCACAAGCCAGAATTCATAGCTCCGCCCCTAAGTAGTTACCATATTTTATATATATATATATATATGTATATATATATATATATATATATATATATATACAGGGTGATTCAATAAGAACGTACCAGGCCTATATCGCAGCTAATACTGCACGTAGAGCCTTCAAACAAAAAACTGCATTACCAAATCGTATGTGTAGAATGCAATAAAAATAGTAGCGAGACCAGTGGCATCTCGTGAATACCTCCAACGGAGGGCAACTTCAAAATTTGAAATGGAAAGTGGTATAACTGTTGGAATCGTTCGAAAGGACATTAAATGTCATGCAACTTTTAGAGGACAAACTTTGTCATATTTTTTCCCATTTAGCAGCTAGAGGCGTTGTTGCAGACTTGTATCTGACTACCTGTAGCAGGCCTTTATCTCAGCTAATAATGCACATGGAGCCGTCAAACAAACAATTGAACTACCAAATTGTATGTGTAGAATGCAATAAAAATAGTAGCGACACCAGTGGCATATCGTGAATATCTCCAATGGGGGTCATCTGCAAAATTTGACATGAAAACAGGGGTTGGTTGTGTTTCTATTGAAACAAGCGCACAATGGGAGAAACGTCGAGATGAAACACGTTGGCATATTTCTTCCTCTGTGGCAGCAGCACGATCGCATTACGAGGTCAAAGTCAGATGATGCGAGGGTTTCTGCATGCGGAACCAAAGGGAAGAGTAAATACTGGTCTGAAACGAACGGGACGTACAATTGTGCATACGCGGAATCAAACCTTGTTAAGTGGCGACAACAATTAGGTATGTGCAAAAGTTCTATCCGTTCGCATATGGAAGTGCAAAAAACATCAAATGTAACTCACCTAAGACTATGTATAATCATCAGCGTGATCAATGACCTCTTGCTATCTTTTCGGTAGAAGATGCACAATCCCACAGCGATAAAACTTTGGAGGTTTTGAGTTAAGAACTCACGTAAGACTATTTTCATAGCCTTCACATCAGCAAGAGTCTTCCCAATGCAAGAGATTTGCAAAGCGCGAGAAAAGTAGAAGTCTGTAGGAGCCAAGTCAGGGGAATATTCAATCATTAATTTATGATTAATATAATGATTAAAATATAGTAAACAATAATAATTAAAATAAAATAACATGATAAAGATTACAGTTTATTTGCATTCAATGAACTCTTGAGTGGAATAAAATGGGCTCGAGAATAACCAATTATACATGTTCTCTGTGTAAGCTGCTGCCATGTGTAGGGAAGAACTAAATGTTCTATTTTCGCAACGCTGGATCGGAAGTGGTTCCAACCCACAGTTTCCTCCGCGGTCGCCCGACCTTACTTGTATGGACTATTTTTTCTGGGGTCGAATTAAGGATCTTGTGTATGTCAACCGATCAACTATAATTCGCAACATGCAAGACCGCATTACAACCGCATTCCGGACCATCAACGTGGCCGAGTTGGAAGCTGTTGCTCACAATTACGTACAGCGAATAAATCGCTATATTGCTGTTCGGAGACGTCACTTTGAACATTTGTGAAAGCCAGGGGGCGTCGACTACACTCCGCATAAAGTAAGCTGATTCTTTAGTTCTTTACTCATCTTTCTCCAATGGCTTGATTGCCACGCCTCAGCTTTCTGTCCCCATGTTTTGTTCCATGCTTTGGCAACTGCACATTCGGTTCGTCTTTCTTCGTTGCAACCAATAGTTTCTTCTTCCGTTTTGTTATAGCATCGTACATTGTCCCTCATCATAGTTCTCCCCATCCACTGCGCTTCTATCGCAGCCATACGGAAACCACTCTCTTCAAATATTGCGTATGTCATTGGTTCCCTATTTAGAGCTTCATTCAACAGAAGCAAATGTACCTCTGCTTACTGTTACAGTATGTATCCTCCCCGTTATGGTCTCTTGCTGAGAATAAAGTGAGATTATGAACCTTATGAAATATTACTGATTATGAACCTTCATTATATATATATATATATATATATATATATATATATATATATATATATATATATATATATATAATGTGTGTATGTGTAAAAGCTTCATCGTGGCTAAGCGGTTAGCGTACGCGCCTTTGGTGTGGGGGACTGAGTTCGATTCCCGGCGGGAGCTTATGTGGTTCGGATCCCACGTTAAGCTCTAGATCCACGTTTCATATAGCCTCGCTGAAACGGACTGTAAACTAAAATCGAATTAAATCAATATATATATATATATATATATATATATATATATATACTTGAACGTTGTTTACTGCTTGTAAAGTTTAATGAAAATTACTATTCTATTCTCGTCTGATAGCAAAGGTAAGGTGGTTCTCTTTGATAGTTTTTTCTGTTAGCTAATAAAATAAAGGCTTATGAGAATATCGTAGAACTGACATTTAGCTGGGCCACCCATAAGGGGGGGGGGATCAACCATGACAAACAATGGTGACACACATAAAAATAAATAAATAAAAATAAAAGTTTTGTTCATTCCACTGGGGCTTTTTTCAAATTTGAAATTCCAAACTCATTGTTCTAGGGGCACGTGAATTCTATGGGCAGCTCTGCCCTTAAGAGGCCAATTTCTGCATTCATCTGTTATTTATCTGCAAATTGCTCTGTTCCTAGGTCATATGTGTCATTAAATGCTACACAGACTCTGGAATTGGATTTTTATAATTAAACGTTTACATGGTATTAAGGGACATATATAAAACTCATCAATGTTCAAGCTTTACGAATAGGTACAAATGTGATCTTTACGTACTGCAACATGTTTAACACGAAGTACGGTACTTCTCCCTACAATCTCTAATAAATATATTTAGGGAAAACATTTATTAACAAAATTTACATATAAATTCACATATATTTCAATGCACATATCATTCGCGATTTCTTCTGCTTCATACTTAATAATCCACAATAAATAAATAAATAAATAAATAAATAAACTCATTAGTCCCAGTACACGCCAAAAGGCAGAATACTTAATACAGGATGTCCCAAAAGTAGGTATACAGACCAGCATTGATCAAGTATGACATTTTAATTTATTAAGATAATGAATTTATTTGCTTCGGTCTGTTCCGAGTTTCACATATAAGTGAAAAGAAATTAAGAACAAATAATGAAGAAACTAAGTCAATATTTTTGTATGGATAATAAATAAATGATATAAAATGTCATGATTCAACCAGTACGAGACTGTATACCTACTTTTGGGCCACCCTGTATACATATATACCCTTCCAACGAAAATTTTGAATTTGTTACAGAGAGGGATTTTCCCTTTATCCTCCCCACTAATCTGCACACTGACTGCATGATGATGTAAGAATTGGCGAAATCAAGATATTGGGAGAAGACAGCCGAGAAAATCTACAGACACGACATTGTTCACCGTAACTCTGCATGGTAAGGGAAAAAAAAAAAAAAAAAAAAAAAAACTGAAATCCTTAGCATCAAAGGTGAGAATTCTACTAACAAGCCACTGTGACCTAAAGTTGCCACATTAGCTGTTTTCTTACCGAATCTGGTAGCGTTTGTTGCCTGGAAAAAAAAAAAATCTTTCACCAAGAGGCTCGTAGATGGTATTCAGGGCGGGATTAAGAGGGAGGGGGGAGTTAGGGGAGTTGTAGTCCTGGGCCTTTAGTGAACGGGGGCCTCCACTCTGATCAAAATCTCAACTGACTGTCTAAAAAGAATTATACAAGACACAATCATCATCATAAGATAAATAAAATATGATCAACAATATGGAACATATTCCCTTAACTTCCCTACTGTACTTTCATAGAAATGTATTAGGCGAAGTTAGCAGGGGTCACATATTTTTTTCTAGCCTCGGCCTCTAGATGAATTAATTTGGCCTTGACAGTATTATTAAGCATAAGCTTACAACCTGGTATCAAGTCAGGGCTTTCCACAGATGCGGATGAGCATTCTACCACAGAGTCCCTATTCCCTTCTACAACCAATTTTAATTGTATTGACAAATAAACTTAAATGTGGCAATAAATAAAGGGGAAGAACATTTCTATTTTTGTAATTAAATTAGGTTTTACCCTTTATTTAGCGAAATATTGTGCAGTTTTGAACCTGATCTGATGGAAAATCTTCACGAGCTCGTGCTAACACTATTATGATCTAAACGATTTCTACACTACGTTGTAATTCTAACTAAATTTTTCATATCGTATCTCTTTCAAATATTGTTATCTTAATAATAATAATAAAAAAAAGCATTGAATTACATATTTCCATTTAGATTCTTAAGAAATTATATTGAGCATTATTTAAAATGCCTTCAAGATATCATGGAAGGTTGTTAGAATGATGAAAGGAATCTCTCTCTGTTTCGGTTAATTTACAGAAACTGCATATAACCGTAAAAACTAAATGTTAGAATAATTGCGAAAAGAAACAGATCCTAACATTTTGCTTTTTGCCGCCACTAAGGTTTTTTTTTTTTTTTTTTTTTTTTTTTTTTTTTTTTTTTTTTTTTTTTTTTTTTTTTTTTAGCCACTTGTAGACAACGAGCAAAATAGACCAGAAAAGTCATTACAACCTTACACAAAATCAATGTTTTAAATAGGCTTTCATCTATTATCAAAACCATATCGTTTCGATTAGTATCAAGTTATGATTCCTTTGTGTTTTAGATGTTTCCCAAATTATTTTATTTATTTATTTAACATCCCATGGTTATGACCTTTCGGCTTATGAAAACGGATTATTAATGAAAGTGAATTATCGTAAAATTAAATTTTTATGTTTTCCCACTGGAAATCAAATCCAGGATCACGTGCAACATAGATACATACCCTAGCCACTAGACTAGTGAAAAAAAGCAAGGAATGTTTTTGGTAATTTGTATAAAAGTGTAGACGAAACATCAAAAATTTATTACCAATGTGTAAAAGAACAACAATTATCGCGTTCTTCACGTGTTTACAAGCATGATAATATTGAGAATCGTTTATTATAGTGGACTTGCGGGTAGAAGCAATATCCAAAGTGTTCCAGAACGTACTACTTCATCGAATACATAGAAATATTATCAATAATCAAGCCACAATTCCTAGAATAATTGCTTCCAGTTTGTATGTTCAAGAAAGAAAAAAAAAAAAGTGTTCACGCCAGACGTGCAAAAGAATCACCAATATACATTCTCTGATGTATTCGAAAAATTTTCTTCTGACCAAGGCGTCAGTTCTAAAAACCAGGATACATAGACGTACATGTTTTTGATTAAATTAGCTTGACGCCATACTTTATTATCAGTCGGCACGGCCACCTGGCACCTAGAATATTTCGAGCTTTGCATATATAGACGTACAAACTTCGAGAATTAACTTTTTTTTTTTCCTGTTAGTAACAGAAAATTTGACTGTTTCCCATTTAAAAATTATTAGTGCATAAGAAAATGATATTTTGCTTAATATATATATATATTTAAGGTTGTTGACCAGTAAGCAATAAATTAAATCTACGTATTCAGATGAAAAAGCATGTCATGTTATTTTATTAATTTATTTTTTGCAATGTTTTACTTAAGAATTTAAATTTATTATCTTTATACATGTATTTTTTAGACACTCTGCACAGTTTTATTTTAATTTCATACCTATACAGTTGTGAATTTTTTATTAGATGATAGTATATACATGCGTCAAAAAATATTTTTGAGCAAATGCAAATAAATATATCTTTTAACAGTATACTAAGGTACAATACTAATACATTACTAGTAGTGTTCTATTGCGAAAGTCCTTTTTTATTTTTAGTTATATACTTCTTGCCAGATAGGCTGCGTTGTTAATTCGTTTCTTCCAATGCTCATGGTGGAACAGCTTTTGCAAGCCCTTCTGGTACTTAAAAAAATGGACACCCTTGTTTAAGTGGTATACAATTACTTCACAGCATTAAAACAAGCACAACGTACAGAGTAAACAAATACATAAAAGTTTTCATTTTTACAAAAACAAAGTTCATTTAATATAATCATTTTTTTTAAGTAAATAGAATATTTAAAATTACACTTATTTTTACTAAAAGAAAATCACGTACATGAACAGACTAAAATTTTAAGTTAGATTTACCACTATATTCGCCGATTGATGCTATGATCTGTAACTTTTTTTTTCGTGACCTTTTCTTTACCAAATCACACAATTTCCTAACATTCTCAAGAGCGAATTTGGTGCAAATTAGGCCGAATTTTCATCCATGCGATAGAAACGTACTTTTCTAGCGATTTGGTAGTGTCTAAAGCCGACCATAGACGTTTTTGGTGGTGAATTTTGACGTTTAATAAAACAAAATTTTCCAAGTTGTACTTATATTTGTAGTTAAAAAATCGTGACCCAAAAGCTAAATTTCGTGACTTTTTCGAGACTTTCGTGACCGTTTTCTGATTTCGTGACTTTCGTGACCGATAGACACCCTGTGGTCTAAAAATTGCTAAACTGGACGGATTGTAGAACGCTCCTAAGTCAGAAGTAAAGTTACCTTTTCTTTTCCTTAAGAGAGTTCTACAGGAAGAGAGAGACCTCAACAATGCGTCTCCAGTTCAACAATTTATTAGACGTTACCAATAGAAGTGTCAGAGAAAACTGAAATCATATCAGTGAATCACAAAGATTCGAGATACATGATAAAACTGGTGTTAGTAGTTTCACTAACCTATGATTTTTTTTTTTTTAACGTCCAACGAGTATGTCTTTTAGGCTAAAGGAGACGAAAGATTGACAAGTGAATGTGATTGAGATATTAAGTCTGTGCTCTCCCTACCTGGAATCGAACCCGGGACCATGTCCACCAAAGGCACACAGACTAGCCATTAGACTCGGAACCTGATTGATAATACAAAAGACTACTAAAACAGAACATTTCAACATTACACAATAATGCTGATCTCTAGTGTATTAAGCAAACATTTTTAAAGGGAGGTTCATTTAAAAGAAAAGCATACGAAATATTTATCGAAAAGTGAGATCAGGGTTTTAAAATCTGGAGCTGTATCTTCTAACTTCAAGGTCGAAAGTATTCGATTTTTTTTTTTCTTGGTACTCACTCTTCAATAATTGTACATTTAAAAAATCAATAAATGGACCAAATTCTTCAAGAATACAAACTGTAATACTTAAAAATCTAGAATGTGAGATGAAAATAAAAATTACCAGTACATCATTGTTTAAAACACACACACTGAATACACCAAATGTAGAAACTGTCTCGTCTTTAAGTTGACACGGCGAGACTTAAAAGCAAACTCCAGACTATATACAGAGTGAATAGAATAGAAAGTGTGATTTCTCCCACCGCTTGAAATATAGGCATTTGCAGAAACTTCTTAACCTTTCTCACTAGGCGGCAGCACAGTTGCTAAAGCCTCACGTTCAACCCCTACAACTATGTGAAACCTATTGTGAGTGAAGTGTTTACTTTCTTTTGTTGTTGTTCGTTTATTTTTTAACAATTATTTCCAGTGTTGTGTGTTGCTTTGTTTCATTAGTTTAATGCTTAATGTATTGGATAAATTAGTTGAAATGCCTACATGTTTTGTTCCTGGTTGTAAGTCGGCATATCGTGGATCACAAGGCAGACATTTTTTTTTTGGACCCCACTAAGGAAAAGGAAGAATTCTCGAAGTGGGTTACAGTCATCCCCAGAAGTGACAGAGTTCTTACAGAAAGATGTTCCATGTGTGATATTCATTTTTCAAACGAATCCATTATAAAAAAACGATTCATTTACAATCCAAGACAAAATCGTGGAAATTCCAAGATTAAGATAGAAATTAAAACCCGGTTCTGTACCCCATATTTTTTCCAACCCGCCAAAATACCTCTCGAAATCAATGAAAAGACGACATTCTCCTTCAAACTGTGATCTAAAACGCTTAAAGAAACAGGACACAAGTAACGGCGAAGAAAAAGAAATTGCAGAGTGTTCTGATAAATATAGCCCTCTTATTAGTGCATGCCAATGTGACGAAGATTGTGCTGTTCAGAAGGAAAATGCTTCCTTAAAGAAAAAACTTAAAAATGTAAGTAGAGTGGCAAATAGACCGAAAATCAGAAATCGTGCAGCCAAATCAGAAATTGTTCTACTGAAGAAGGAGATTAGTTCTTTATTAGTTTATTATAATAAAGAAGAACCAGTTTCCAGTAAATTCGACCACCTGAGTAGAAAACAAAAAAAAAAAAAATATAGTTGACACTATGTTAAAAAATGTAATCTTTCAAACGCAAAGGGCATGCGATATAATAGTGAATCTCCTTTGGACAGCTTACTTCTAAAAATTAAATCTAAAGGCTATCGCCGTTGTTTGGAACATGAGTTACTTCCTTTGGGTTCCGAAACCCATCTACGAAAGCTTGTAAAAGGTCTTAAATGCCCTTATGGAATTAATAAGCATGCTTTGAAAGCTATAGAAAATTATTTTCGTGAAGAAGATAACGAAAATAAACGATTTGGGATTGTCATTTTCGAGAAGTTAAATTGCGAGAAGAAATACGTTTTCAACTCAAATTCATTCAAGGTCGACGGCTTTGTGAATTTCGGGAATTTTACCCGAGAAGAAAACAAATGTGAAATTGCAAACCACGCTTTGGTGTTCATGATCGTACCTCAATTGCATAATTGGGTTCAACCAGTTGCTGTTTTTGTAAGTAGAAACGCTTCTCCTGGAGATATCATCTGCAAAATACTAATTCAAGTTATAATTCAGCTTAAATGGAGTGGTGCGAGAATTATTGGGTTTACAGCAGTTGGTAGGCAATCAAACAAAAAAAAAAGTATGGAAAAGCTTGCGAATTTCGAGGAAGAAAGGTAGTTTGAAATGCTCGATTCCGAATCCTGCTGACGAAACTAGGAAACTTTGGGCATTTTCTGGTGCAGTACACATCATAAAATGTATTAGAAATTACTTCAACGACAAAGGGGAAGCTATTTACTGCAACCAGCCCGTCAATTACAAGTACTACAGTAAGGTTTATGAAATTGTTATCAGTCCCGAATTTGCAGGAATGAGAACTTGTCCCAAACTGATATCTGCTCATATAAATCCTTCATTTCAGAAAATGAACGTTCGTTTGGCTTTTCAGTTGTTCAGCGCATCTGTGGTGAACGGAATGAAATTTTACAGAGATGGCATAAAGACAGAGAGTGTTGTAAATAGTGAAGCTACAGAACAACTTACAAGAGACTTAAATAGTTTGATTGACGCTCTGAATTCAAAAACATCAATAAATGGATTATATAATGAATGAAAATCTCATATTATCTTAAAAAAGTGGCGCACCATCCTCAGCAATAACCAAAAGACATTTGCCTCTCAACGAACAATTGAATCGTTAATAGTAACACTCGAAAGCACTTTGGAAGCTTCAGAATATCTATGGACAAAAAAGTTTAAGTATGTTTTGACGGCTAAATTTAATCAAGATCCTCTGGAACGTCATTTTGGCATATTATGATCTCTTAGCTGTGACGTCTACAGCAGACTTCTTGCATTTGCATATGTTACAATGTATATACGTTCCAACAAAACTGGCGATATCATCTGGAGTGATTTGCGAACACGCATCAGAAACACCACTGACAACCGGTGTACATCGCATGCGAACTCTTGCTAAAGAGACAGAGATGTCAAACAAGAAAACAGCGGAAAGTGTAGAGTGTGGTGTAAAGAAAAAACAGTTTTGAACGAGAGTGACAGTCAAATAGCAGATTGGGAGAGCAACTTAACAGCTCTTACTGGGGTGAACTTAAGTAGGGAGTGTTTAGTTTATTATTTGGCTGGATACATTTTCCGTCACATCTCCAAAGTTACAAACTGTACAAATTGCATAAACTTGTTGCGTGGAGACCCAAAAAAATGTCCGTCTACAGCGCTATTAACATCAATTAAAGAGTATGGACCGCACATGAAAGAAAACAGTCTTACATATTCTTCTGCATTGTCTATGTAAAATTTTGTCAAACGTAGAAAGTGTTATTGCAAAAAAAACTAACGTGCACGAAAAGCTTGTGGGGCTATATATGTTTTGAGTGCTTAGACAATATTTCCAATATCAACATTCGAACTTCAGCGTTAGGCTGCTCTGTGGAGCATATAATGAGTGTTATACCGAAACTTGTGCATTATATGAAATGCAGATTCTTTTTTATTACTGCAAGAAATTTCAGAAGAGAAATGAAATCAATAAAGACAGCGAAGTCCCAGCGGAAGCTTTCCAAACTGGCTGACGGCTGATTCCTGCAGTCGATAAGTACTTTTGTTTCGTCTATAACAACATGCCTCCCGAATAGCGGTGGACCATAGATACCAACACAGAAATCACATTTTCCATTCTATTCACTCTGCTATGTGGGATTGTGGTGGACAACACCATGTCAGTGGATTTCTCGAGATCCTCTCGTTTCCTCCTAAATTTGCCTTCTACTAATCCTTCCATTAGTGCCGTGCCGTAGAAAACCAGCGCCCGTACTTATAAATGAGGCCGACAAACCATCCGCGGAGCGCCACCAAGGTTGGCGCTAAACATAACAAAATTTCAAAAATACAAACCCTGCTTTTGCTTGATTTTGAGTACTTTTTATTTCATTTTTCATTCCATTTTATATATATATATATATCGTTTTTTTTTCTCACGAATTTTGCGATCCCCTTACTTCGGCGCCTGGGGCCGTCGCCCCCCTTCCCATGGCACAGCACTGCTTTCTCTAATAATTCACTTTCAACAATCATCCGCTTATCTTTTCTTTTTGTTTGAATTTAACATCCCACCATTACGCTTCGTGAATAAGGAAGACGGTGACTCTGAGATGGTTAGTGATGGTGGAATGAATAAAGTGGGAGGAAACGGGAAAACACCGAGAAGACCCACGCACACGGTGTTTGTTCACTGCAAAGCCAATTTGACGCGAGCTGGGATCGAACCAGAGACCCCATACACCAGAAGTGATAACACTCTGCCACCGAGCTCCCAATCATCTGTTTTCTTTAGTATACAGGGGATAATTGTGTGACGTAAAAACTGAAATAAATCTTTTTAAAAGCAAACTGTCCGAATCTAGTGTTTCAGTTTTATATGCTCTAAACAATTATGTAAGTTCTTAAACAGTAAACAATAGTAAATGGGTGTAATATTTGTGAACAAAATACATACATTTACGAACTGTATTAGTAGCAAGTTTCAACGAGTGAAAAATGTGCGTCTGGGCCAAAGATAGAAACAGGATTTCCAGCTTTCCGTACCAACATGTTAACCACTACGCTACCCAGTCCTTTCCTAGACCACTTAATCATTTGCATTTGCGGGTTTTTCTTAGATATAATATAGGTGTTCATTCAAAAATTAACACTGGCTTGTCCAATCATCACAGATGTCAGTCGTGATTCCAAGATGTAGGGCACCGTCTGCAAAGGTAAAAATGGGTAGCTAATCTGACGGAAGGACTAGATAGCATTGTGATTAACGTACCGATGTAGTAAGTGGAAGCATAGGTCAGATCATTGGCTTAGTCATACATTTTTAGTTTCAAATTCATATGCAACTCAAAGTTTTTTAAATATTTTTTTAAGTGTTCAGAAAAATTGACTTTTGCCTTATTTGTTAACTATATATAATTATGTAAATACTTAGACGTACTATTGTTAAATAAAACTGTCAAGTATTTCAGTATCTTCAAAATAGAAGACTTACAGATTTCCAAATTAATTGTTATTTAAAAAGCGAGTAGAATACAGCGAACAATCTTAAATATCCCTAAATTTGCACTATGAAAGAGAGCTTTATTAATATATAGATAAAAATGATTGCTTAGTTTGTTTTCTTAATAAAAATGAATAGGGTGCCCAGGTATTATATTACTGTCTTTTCACTTTTTAATTATCGAACTATTGACAAGAAATAGTTGTAACTATCACATGAAAACCATAAATATTAATTGATTAAATGTTTTATCTGGTGTTTAAGAAAAAATTAACAATTCTTCGGAAGAATCTCCTTCCACCAATTGTCTTGGTAATGATATTTTTGTATTTCAATTCCTTCCCGTGGAACCGGTAATTCAAATTGTCCAAAATGTTTTTTGGGTAAAGGTTTGACAGCTAGGCGTGATGGAAAGCACTCTAATGATGGGGAAGTCTCACAGTCAGGTGGTAACAGCCGGCGTTTCCAACCTACGCGCCGCAACATACCAAGCATTTGATCTTCTTCGAATATTATAAGCTGAATTTCAGCTTTCGATATAGCAGGATCAGTAATTATATACATTCCCTCACTAGAATCGTACGTTAACTGTAACCCTTGTTTTTTAAACATTCGTATAAGATAAACTTCATCATATGACGTGAGTTCTTCATTTAATAAACAAAATTCAACATCAGATTCCCAAGGAAGACTTCTTGAAAGGCGTATCTGTCCCCATAAACTTCCGTAACACAAAAAATGAGTCAGACGTAATGTATCCAATAAACGATGGGTTTTATGTGCTAATCGATGTAAATCCTCCTGAAATTCTTCCGAATTGTTACATGTGTGTGTAAAATGTTCCTTGTGACTTTGATTTATAACTGTCCACATTAATAATATCACAAGAAAAATACATAATGCAGTTAATATTCGAGTTGGAGTGATACGCATCCTTTCTCTTGACAAGAAATTGTATTAAGGATTATTTTATTTAAATGTTATAATGTACTTTGTACATCATAAATCTTCACTATTGATTGCCCAAAAACTTCACGAAAACTACTACATACAAAACTTCTAGCCAATTCAACTATCAAAGTTGTCTACAGTAGACTGATGCTTTATACGGAACATGGTTCAATCAATAGACACTGAATCACTTGGTTAAGTGCTGCAAAAACAAAAAAACTGATACTCGGACTTTTTGATACATCTCACTTTTATTAACCATGAATATTGTTTACATCAAAGTTAAGTTTTCCTTTGCACTTCACTCAAACTTACTGTGCGGTCTACGCTTTTCTGTTGTTTTGATTACTTGTAAAAGTAGACGTTTGGCTTCTCAGATAGTGACCTTACACGTTAGGTAGTCATTCCAAATCAGTCTTTCCATAAGAGTGTGTACTGCTACACAACGCACCAGGAGCTTCATTTGTGAAAGGCAAGGTCAATCCCCCATGAGTTTCACACATTCATAGAATTTATTGCCTGCTGCAATTATATACTAATAAATGACGTGGTAAAGAATCCTACCCATTTGAAATGACGCTACTGAACGCAAAAAATTAAGAAAATCATATACGTGCTATAGAAAATCATAAACTGAATCATAAATTTTGCGTTTACGCAAACTATTACAGAAAGTGTCCTATTGTTAAGAATAGAGGCACTATTATGTAAAGATTTATATGGAATGACCCCCTAAGGCCCTATGTCGATTGTCTCAATCTAAAATTCTAATATTGCTTTAACTGATTCAGGTGCAGAAATTGGCTCCTGATATGGGCGTCTCTGGCGGAGGACGCGTCCTCCAAAATATTTTGAGCACGACATAAATTGATCAATGCTGAAATTATTTAGATCTATATGGAAGAAGTAAGAACAGGCAGAACAAATTAAAGTTATGTGTGTTCTTAAACATTAGATAAATTTGATTAGAATATCCGTTTTACGTCTATCATTTTCAAAGCAGGATTTTTAAAAAAAGTTCCGCTTCTTGGTGAGTCAAAGTAATCTAGGCTGCAGGCACACAATTTTTTCATTGCTTAACCAGCAACGATTAGTTTCCATGACGAAGGGAAACTAGAGAAGGGAAGGAAAGGGTGTATAGAAAGTTTATCTGCGAATTAAGAAGGGAAATCTACAGACAGGGAAATATACAAACAAGGAAATATACAATAGAAGCGAAGTGACAAGAACAATTTAAAAAGATAGAGAAAATGGAATATTATATATGAGAATAAATTTCATGCGAATACTGTAGAAGGGCAGCAAGGGACAACTACTATGACAAATAGAAACTAAAGATAGAAATGAATGTTTAATAAGTGAATTGAGTTTGAGGAAGATGGGAAGAATACAGTGAGGGGCCGGATAACAGTAAGAATAAACTGTACATTTTAGACGTTAACGGAAAACGAAGTAATCGAGGATGGTTCATTGTACAAGCTCAAAACATACAGCGAAATGAAGAAAAAAGGATAGATAATATACCTTCTGAGTTTATTAAGAGTAGAGAAGAAGAATGAAAATAAAAATTCGAAACTCGCAAACAAATCAATTGTCGACGTAAAATTTATTTCAGAGAGTTAAGATTTTGTTAACTAAACAATCGAAATATATGGACTATAAAACTGCACTGCTGCAAATGCGTTTAAGAACACTGAGCAGGAATTCACCGGTAGGAATGTCAAGGTGAAGAAATCACCTAATATAAGAACCATATTATATATAAAATTATTTTTTCCGGCAAGTAGCCTACCAGTGATGGAAGAAAATTAAGATGAGTTGTGTTGCTAAAGGTAGAAAGGTACAGATGTCATTAGTAAAGTAGATTCCAATTTACTCATAATTTTGACTTAATTTTAGTTGGGGGTCCACTAACATTCTAGTCATTCCCGTCCCCCCAATTTTAACATACCAGAGACTCCTATGGCTCCTGACATAATATTTTGTTGTCTCTTTGTGAAACTTGTAGATTACAATGCAACGTAAATAATGCAATAAATAATCACAACTGCAATCTTTACTATAGTACGTTCCTATGTGTTTATAGGTGCAGACATTGAATTGCATATTCTCGAAGTTTACGCATGTTACAGGTAAGAACCACATTTATATTCTGATTTCTTATGTATTTCTCAGTGGTGTGGCGTAATACTTTGACGATTGTTACCGGTTGTTGATATTATAAATATCTCTAGTTTTTCAACATAAGAAAATTTAGTACTTTTTTTCTTTTAGTGTAGCAACCATTTCAAACTATATGCATTGGCATCAATTTTTTAGGGGGGATCAAATCTGGCTTCATTTATCTTGATCTTTTTGAAAAATGTGACTATTCAGGTTCTTCCATATTTTACTAGATAGAATCGAAACCGTCTCTCAATAATCTTAGATATTCTCCAAAGTAATCTATTTTCTTTCTACAGTAACTTACATAATGAATTTTCTTTTCTAAGATATTGAACAATATTTCCTACTTTATCCTATAACATAAACAGTTCAAGTAAAAAATTGAAGCCAAAACTTTGAAGGGTTTGATAGAATTTTGGTAGACGAACTCTGACTTGAGAATCCTATTTACCGATATTATCGTCGTGGATTTAAACAGTTCTAACAGTTCATCTTGTAAGCTAGAAAGCACATCATTTATCCTACTTCTATAGTTCCACCTTGTGTTTAAGGCTGTTGGGGTACTTTTGTTGACTACATAGTGCAAAGCATTTGTTGTTTTTGAAGACCTCGAGAAAAAAGACGCAAGTCACGACATAGTTAAAAAAACTTACACTCTTTTGTACAGTCAACGGATTTTCTAAAACTAAATTAAGCCTATGGGCATAATTATAAAAAAAAATAGACTTCTACCTCACCAACGATAACCGAAACTCCATCTTTTGTTTGGGCAACAAGTTTTCCGTATTGAAAATTAGTCAGACGGTCAAACACAACTTGGGACAGTCAAACTACGGTATGATGAAGACGATTGTACAGTTCTTTTTCAAACACATCAAACTGCATCGAAGTGCAAATTCAACTACTAGACTAGAGCTGCAAGTTTGCTGAATAGAAAGTATTCTATATTAAATTAAAAACAAATTATTTTCAATTAGCATAAATCCTAAATAATAATAAGTATTCGAATTAGAAAGAGCGTCGGAAACATTTCTACTTCTCTCTAACTATCATTACTATTCCCCCTTGATCTTGAAACAGTTCACATATAGCACAACATGTTTCATCGATGGGCATTCCTGTATATTTAATGGCACGCTTCAGAGACTGACAATATCTTTGCTCTTTAAGGCACGAGACAACTACCATCTAATTTTTTCCAGCATTTAAACAGCTAGAAAATCTCGGTAATAATAATAATAATAATAATAATAATAATAATAATAATAATAATAATAATAATAATAATAATAATAATAATAATATAATCCCATAGCGCAAATTAACAGTCAATAAGAAACTTTATTTTGAATCAAAGCAAACATATTAAATTTGTTTGTTAGAGTATCCTATGGAATATATTCTTCTTGTTCTCTGTTGGTATATTATTCAAATTTAAAGGTAACATATTAATATACAAAATCATGCGAAAATGATATTTTAACATATAAGTCATGCACTTCGGAAAATACAGTCTCACAGTTGCAGGTGTTCAATGCTATTACTATGAAAAACCTGCTACTTATATTTGTCTGAAATTGTATACTGTTAAGACAATATAATAACCTTACGAATATGGAAATTACAGCCAAATTTCCGTTCTTGGAATGTGAAAGCAAACGAAACAGTATAGTAAAATCACTGCCAGCTCGATCCTATTTAGCGAGAGGAGAGCGGGTAGAGTAAACATGTTGATGATATTCTAGATTCTCCTTGTTTTGACAGGGAACGTTCCTACATTTTCCTGGTCCACTCAGCCGAACGGTAACATAAGGGCCATTCCGAAAAGTCCAAATACGAGCGCGCAGGATGCTTCTGGCTGGCACGCTGGAGTGAATGACCGCTATCGGGGTTCGCGTTACCTCTGAAATCTGCGGTATCAACAACAGTATGTTCCTATTTGGCGCTAGCATGTTGTGTTCATTAATTGTAAATGCGGCATAGGCCGTCTGAACTTTTTTTTTAAAAAAAAGAAAGAAAGAAAGAAAGAAAAGGAAAATATGTAAACATCTTCCCATGTTGATGATGAAATTTAGAGGCATATGAAAACCACGGAAAACTGTCAAAATTTTACCGTTACTGCCGGTAACAGCGGTAATATGCACTACACGTCCCTGGAAATCAGAACTCATATATCTTCTGTAAATTTTACTAAACCGTGGCCCCATAAAATGGTATAACACCAAATAACTTATAACTGCCAATCCTCTTATCGCAAACTAAAATACACGTTTTGCGTTGCGATAAAACTAACCGTTTCAGAATGATGACATATTCCTACGAATTATTTAAAAATATGGTTTGAAGTGCTAGAGAAAAGAACGGGAAATACCCCAACTCATTTCAGCTCTCACCACTTTCTCCACCTGGTGTTGTACACATGGCTTAAGAATAAACTGGAACAAAACTTCCTTTCTAGTCTTTACTCGCAAACGCTCTCCCGCCCTACCCTCCCTTACTTTCACCGGTATCACTCTTCCTCGCCGTCCTTCAGTTAAATACCTTGGAATCGTTTTAGACTCTTCTTTACGTTGGACCCCCCATTATCATCATCTACATCAAAAAACATCATCCTTCTTACGTTTAATTCGTTCTATTTCTACTTCTACTTGGTCTACAGATTTTCGTGTTCTCCTCCTGTTATATAAACAGGTTTACTTACCTATTTTAACGTATGGTGGTTTCTTTCTATCTCCATCTCCTTCTCGAGTCTTTCAAAAATTCCAATCCCTTCAATATACTACTCTCTGCCGTACTCTTAGTCTCCCTTCCACCACTGCTGCCACTGCGCTTTATTCTGAGACCCGAGTTCCACCTTTAGCAATTCACTTGAAACACCTCTCAGACAAATTCTGTCTTCAACGTTTCCAATTTACACGATCCTCTCTCCTCCCTAAACTCACTCTGCTTCGACACCTTCATACAGGCCGAAAACGTTCTCCATATCTCGCATCTCTCCCTTTCATATACTCCAGTTATCTAGATCTTGCACCACATCTATTACACATCCAGCGCACGTATACTCTCCCTTGCTACTTGCATGACTATCCAGTTCTTTCTCAATCATTTTCTATAATTTTTCCCCAATACCCTTCTACCCAACTTTTCCCTCCCGCAACTTACCAACATTGCTTTTCCTCATCCATTCCTCCTCTCCCTCAGGACACTGTTCATTTGTACTGCGATGGTTCTGGCCAGGGCGTGCATTTGGGATCAGCCTTCTACGATTCCTCTCTTCAACAATGTTTCAGCTTTCAACTGCCCCATTATGTCTCTACCTTTCTCACTGAAGCTTATGCCTTGTTTGCGACTCTTCTTCATTCTCTTCAGCATCAGTATACATCTATCTGTATCGCCACTGATTCTAAATCTCTCCTCCAATCCTTACAATCTTCCCCCTGGACTTCAAAATCCTCCTGGATTCTTTATGGAATCCGTTTTCTTTTATACCGCCGGACTACCCTCAACTATACTACTTGCTTAATTTGGTCCAAAGGCCATGTCAACATCCTCGGGAATTCTCTTGCCGATGCCGCAGCCCGTTTCGGAGCCCTGCATGGCACTCCCATAGATCTTTCAGTCTCGCCTATTGACCTTTTCCCACGACTTATTACACTTCATTATCAACGCTGGACTGCTTATAATGCCTCCTGTACAAAGGCCCGTTGGTACTGGTACCATCCTTGCTCTCTCCGCTCTCCATCTTGGTTTATTCAACATCCTTTCTCTCCCTCCTACCTCCATTTTCTGCTCCGTAACAGACTTCACATTCTGTATACTCCCCAACGCTTATATCTTCTCCGAAAACGTACTACTCCACTTTGTAATTGTGGTCTCGATACTGGCTCTATCGATCATCTCATTTTCTCTTGCCCTCTCTATCAACAATATCGCCCGCCATTACTCTCTATTCTTCATAAATTTCACGGTTCTGGCCCTTTTAATGTAGATTCGTTTATTTTTACTTTATCTCCACCTGTTCTTATCGCCTATTATCTATATTTACAAAGAACTAAGTTATTTAGCATCTTATAAGCATCTCTAAAGATTCATCTCAATTCCTCATCTTTTTCTTTTCATCATACCGTATATAATTGCCGGGAGAGCGATCTTCGCTAAGGCAAGTTGCAACCCCAGAAGAAGAAGAAGAAAAGAACGGGAACGGTGAACAACGATAGAACGTTGTGGAATAGTTCAAGTATTGATGTTTACATGTCGTTTAGTTCAGAAGTATATAATTTATTTAGCACCAAAAGCAGTGTGATGGTTAATGACACGGTTATACATACGACTTGCGCTTGTGGTGTAATTTGAAGCTAATTTATTTGTGTTCATATTGTGTCACTTTAAAGTAGAGGTAAGTTTTGCAATCGTAGAAGTTATTACATGCTGCAGCTGTAGTAATCGTGTATCGTACGAATCATACATTTATCAATATACTAGCAGCGTTCACCCCGCTTCGCTGCGGTCACCCCGGAACGCAATAAACTTTGTTACTTAGATAATTTTTACTTTTTCGCTTTCAAGTGATATGATAAAAACCATAGAAGATTGCAGTAAATGTTAACATTATATCGCCTGTCATTTATGTTAACCCGCCCCGCTTCGCTGCGGTCACCCCCGAACGCAATAAACTTTGTTACTTAGATAATTTTTACTTTTTCGCTTTCAAGTGATATGATAAAAACCATTATAACGCCTGTCATGTATGTTAACCCGCCGAGTGACACGGTCATGCGGGTTGCATATAAATACGTTTATTTTTATACATATGATGAACTAACAAAGGATTTGTACGTAATGGACACCTGAATGGTCAATTATCTCAAGAAACTGGTAATTGAAAATTAAAGTGATATGATAAAAACCATCTAGGGTCCAAATCCTAATAACCCCCCAAAAATAAAAGAAATTGGTTCAGCCGTATTAGCGTGATGAGCGGACAAAGGATTTGTACGTTCTCTTTTATATATATAGATTTCACAGAATTCGTTATATTAAAGAGCTTAGGTATCTTGCATAATTCGTGTTGTTATCAATACGTACTATCAAATTGGAACAGATTGTATGTTACAGTGACTTACCTGTTTAAATACCAATAATTTCTTGAATGAGATTGAGAAATAGTTCTTTCAGCATATTAAATTTGATTGTTGGTTGAAGTATAGAACTGTAAATTAATTAATGTAGGAGTGTGCCTGAAAGTAATATAAGCTTATGTTTCAATGGGAGATTCACTAGACAGTAGAGGAAATGCTGATAATTGCATTTAGATGTACAGTACTTAATGTTGGTGCAAGGGCATATTACTTACTGCACACTCTATGAGATTCACATTGATAGATATAAATTCATTACGTTACATAGCGTCCAAGTCAAGTTTATGCACATCACGCGAAACGGTTTTTGAAAAAGTTAATTCTTTAACTAATTTAATTATTATTCTCCCAAAGATTTTCTCAGAGCGTCAGGACAATACCCCACTTAGCACAGATAAAGTTCAAGAGCTCACCAGAGGTAACTGTTGAAAAATTACGATTTCTTCACTATTTGCATGTAAATACAGCGTCGGAACGTACAGTACAAAAAGAAAATTAACCTGTGCTAGGTAGCCACCAGAAACCTGTGAATAGTATCTAACCAAGTCAGGGCACGGCATAGCTGATGAGCCTGCGCGGGTGTGCTTTCATAGGGAGTATGCGCGTCGGCGAAGGTGGTGAATACGGGATTTCGCAGTTATGCGAGTTCTTGTAGCAATGTGATGATTTCACATTAGGAACGTTACACTTGTAATTTAAAATGCAGCTTTTAAGTACTGAGCAGAATACTATGTCGTCAGAAAAATATATCTAATGAAGTCATTTTCCATATGCACTTGTTTTAACCGTCGTATAGCACTTGTATAATAATTGAACACTAGTGACCCTACATTTGTAAACATACAATACAGCTGTATTACTTACTGTTTAATTCTACCACATTCAGAAATTAGTTCTTATATACAGTGACACCCATCTATATTATTTACTATCGGTTCGAATGAAAAGTGGCTAACTTACAGAAAATAAGTGAGATTTGTGTATTTTTAGAACAGAATTTCTAGTATTACTTGATTGTAAAATTTTATTAAATATTTTCCGTAGATACCTTTTGAAAGATTGGAGATCAGTTATTAATAACAAATTTATTCATGGTGGTTCATTGTAGACTTTTTTTTTTTTTTTTTTAAGCACATATATACTGGTACATTCCAAGTTGGTAGTTAATTATCTGTTGTTAATGAGCTACAAGTGTTTCCCTCGGAGCGAAAGATGTTTCCAGAAAATCTTAAGGGAATTTATATCTGAAAATTTTCACCACTTTTCAACAGGCCGTCAGGTACGAATAGTTGACAATTTAGATGGTTAGCTTTGGTCTTGATATTTTCGGGAATTACTAAAACTCCCCACCGATGAAGGGAGCCGATATAGCTTTTTGGTTTTACCAAAACAGATAGAGTAAACAAATACGTACAGCCATTTCCTGAATTTCTGTACGTGCTTTTACTTCTTCACATCTTCCTTCACAACCCCTTTATCAGGGTTGTGTTCTGGCCATTCTTCCAAGAGCAAATCGTGGGAATCCACGCTTCCTTGTCTCCAGTCACAAATACAGAACATCTGCCGCTCATATGGAAATACAAAAGAGTTAATAAAAATAACGAAACTGTATTTTGCGTGGCCAAGATACGTAAGTCAATTTATCATTATCATCATAGAGTAAACGTTGGTTCAATGCGGCCAACTTCAAGATAGATACGTGGCCAACTTACAGAGTAATAAATAGCGAATGGGTTATGGAATATGCAGGTTCAAGACGAATCAGGCCAAGATGAGTAGGTGGCGACGTTGACAGGTTTTACTTGTCTTTCCATGCAGAGAATTAAATTGAACATGTAAATTTGCAAATGGTGTGCCTAAACTTGACCTGACCCTTATAAAGGAAGAAATAAAATTTGTATCAGTTATTATTGTATACCTATCGTGTAAATTATCACGTTGGGGACAAACCTAGGAAACCGTGAAAAGTCCGGGAATTTCCGAGAAAGATGTTTTAAACCTTTAAAATGAAAATTCTAAGAAATGAAATGAAATCTTTGAGTTTTACGTCCCACGGTTATGGCGGCTAGGTTAAAGGAGACGGTGATTATGAGAAATGAATGAAATGGTGGAATGAAGAAAGTGGGAGAACCCCGAGGAAACCCTCGCAAACTGTGTTTGTCCACCACGAAGTTCACTTGGCGGGAGGTGGGATCGAGCCCGGAACCCCATGCACCAGGGTTGAACGCTCTACCACTGAGCCACTGCGACTCCCAAAAATTCTAGGATAAATTCAGATGTGGTTGAGTGTATGTTTTCTAATTGCTAACTTCAAATTCAGAAATTTGTGTGATCGAGACTCTTACCCGGGATTTTCGGTGTATCGTGCCGATATGTTAACCACTGCGCAACTTAGTTCTCCCACTGAACAGCCATATCTTTCCTCACTGTTAAAGTCGGTGTCCAGTCTCTATACTACTACATAATATGTACACTTCTGTCCGCTAAAACCTAAGCTGCCTTCTGAAGATTTAGGTTAAAAAAAAAAAATCCTAGATGCTTTCAAATTTCTTTTTAGGTCTGCTTCTTTTTCTCCGCATTTTTGCCACAGACAGCGGTGGAAATTGAACGATAATATTGAAACATGCATATGATAATTTCGTCATCCGACGATGATTAACTATTTGCTTTACGTGGGTTGTTAATTGTTTCACTTCTAATTCGGGTGTCCCCGAATCATACATTTCTCCGGTTACCTGAAGCAAAATGTTGGGGTAATTTATATATATACAGGGTTATTATAAATGATGAGCCCATTTTTAAAAATTCGTAGTAATTAAAGTACACATCCAAAAGGAACAATCTTTATACCAGTGGAAAGAGGAAGGTTGAAAGTTTCGGTGCGCAATGATGGTTCCCGAAGCGGCCGGTAGAGTTCGCGCGGCAATAGGCCGCCATTTCCCTTCCTCAGCGCTGTATAGGTCGCTGGGGAAATGACGACCTGGCTCTACACTTCTGGCCACCGAAATCTCCTGATCTCACCCCATGTGACTACTTCTTATGGGATTATGTTAAGGAAGCTGTTTACGTCCCACCTCTACCAATAACTCTGGACGATCCGCGAAACCGTATCACAGCTGCCGTGCACTCAGTAACAGTAGATACACTTGCTCGTGTGTGGGAAGAGTTCAGCTACCGCATAGATGTTTGCCGTGCAGCAGACGGTGGGCACATTGAACATTTATAATGTACTGAAAAAAAAAAATCACTTTCCATTGGTATAAAGATTGTTCATTTTGAATTTATACTTTACTTACTACGAATTTTTAAAAATGGGTCCATCATTTATAGTAACCCTGTATATATATATATATATATATATATATATATATATATATATATGGAAGGGTAAAAGAAAGAATATTTGAAACCGTTATCCTGTTTTTTTAGTAACGTGATTCATTCTACCCGTTTCTCCACAGCAAGTTGAAGTGCAACTGATATTTGTTTCCAAAAGGCTTGGCGATATCAAAAAACAAAGTAAAATCAGATTTATTTGCAATGATTATATGGAGTCCCTGGTTCCATCTCCGAGCAAGTAAGTTTTGTGAAGGACAACGTCGTGTCTGTGGGTTTTCTCAGAATACTTCCGTTTCCTCCCACATTCGCATTCCACCAATTGTTCGAGCGTCATTCACTTGTCTTAATCATTCTTTCAGTCTACAGAGCATAATGGTTGGACGTTAACCTTTATATATATATATAGCCGGTCTTGACTGCCAAGGTGATTTAGAGGCCGCGGTGGCTCAGTGGTAGAGTGTTCACCTCTGGTGCTAGGGGTCTCGGGTTAAACCCTGCTCCCGCCAAGTGAACTTTGTGGTGGACAAACACCGTGTGCGTGGGTTTTCTCGGGGTTTTCCCGTTTCCTCCCACTTCCTTCATTCCACCATTTCATTCATTACTCATTATCACCGTCTCCTTCAGCCTAACCGGCATAAGCGTGGGACGTAAAACTCAAAATTTCATTTCATTTTTTACCAAGGTGATTTGAGGGTACTGGTCCCAGAAGGCCATAAATTTCTCCATACCTTTGGCTCGATTATGGATAGTTATATCACATTTTTGTCGCGATATTTTATTTCTCCCGAAAATGTACCAATGTGAGCCGAGCACCATATGTGATGCTCATGGTCTCACAGTAATTTGTGACAATGAGCATCATATATGATGCTCATGGCCCTACAGAGAAATAAGGTGAGCATCACATATGATGCGCATGGCAGTCAACCTGTTAAAACAATATTTTTTTTGAGAAAGACAAATAAAGACTTTCGTAATTTATTTAACGTAAAGTCTTCCAGCAAATAACTTTAATTAGCATTCAAAATAAACATACAAGAACGGTGAGAAGATACTTCAAGATTATGAATCTTTATAGAAAATATAATGATTTGTTTGTTACTTCTGTCTCTGGTGTATGAGGTCCCTGGATCATAGGGGCTGTGGTCCCTGGATAAACACCATGAGCGTGAGTCTTTTCGGAGATTTTTCGCTTCCTTTCACATGCTTCATTCCGCCGCTATCATCTCATTATCACAGACTCCTTTAGACTCGATGCATAATCATCATGAGAGGTTAAACTTAAAAAAAAAAAAAAAAAAGTTTCTCTCTTTTTAAATTAGGACTAAAACTATTTTAAGCTATATTTCGTATCGTTTCTACCTTTTGCCAGGAAGACATGTTTGGATCTTTAAAATGTAAGAACAGCGCTGATGTTTCATTACGTTAAAATAACCCTGTCACATTTTAAATTAATAGTGCCCCGACTACTGAAAGAAAGATACGATTCTTCTGAATAAGTGGTGGTTCTCAAAGTGGGGTCCGCGAGAACTAGCGAGAGGTCCGCGACGCCTGAAATTTGAAATGTGTTGTAATAAAATGGAATTCACAGCTGTTAGTGTTTTTTTTTCAGTTACTAAAAAGAAAGCAATTAGAAATTATACCTATGTTTGTAAATTTAAATGTTTTCCTACTTTACTAAATTTCTGCCCTGAAGCCGGTCAACCCTTATGTAGGACTACTTTGAGTAAGAGAAATTCCTTCTTTGTTAGGACACTTTCTCAAAAGCAACTGTGCATTAACTGTATGACATCTCTTAATTTCATAGATTTAATCTTCAAGTGGAGGGAAGCTCCCACCACTACCACCAATTCCAGATTTTTTTATTTAAAAAAAAAAGTGGTAGATGTTTGTCATTCCTATGCATATAAACATCAAGCCTTTCCCCAATTCTGGAATTTCTGAAGAAAAAAAAAGGATTAGAAACCCTTCCGAAAATATGTTCAAAGAAAATAAACTTTGTAGCTTCTGGTTGCGTGTGCGCTGTGAGTATGAAGAGTTGTCTTTTTAAAAAAAATGCAACATTTGGTGCCTTTCTCTACCACTTACTTATGTAAGCAGACATTTTCTGCTCTTTGCAGTATTAAAACCTTAAAACGAAATCGTATGAATGTAGAATCGGACCTAAGATTGATGGTGACAATACTTATTCCAGATTTCAATGCAATTATGAAAAAATACAAAGAATTTAATTTCTCACATTAGTTAGCACACATTTGAGAACATTGGTTATCAAGTCGATTTCATTTCGAAAAAAAAAAAAAAAATGATTTTCAGTATTTCCAATTGAAATTTCGTTCACTAGGAAAGAATCATGTATCTTCACAATAAATTACTTTTTGCATTATTTTTCTTGATCTTTTTCTTGTCAGTTGTAATTCTAATTAGTATATTTTTTAATACCATATGAAATTTCAGATAGCCTTGCAAGGGGGTCCACGTTATCGGAAAGTTTGAGAACCCCTGTTCTAAACCATTCCTTCATAGACTTTCAGTAGCTTATATTTATGTATATATACTTCTCTTCTCACTTAATAACGGTTCCGTTAAAAACAACAGATGGATTTTTAAAAATATAGATTTAGGCCTTGAATTGTTACGTCCACACTTCTCGATCTTCAGCTTCCTCTTTTAACTCTCAATATTTTCTTTTATTTTTCAAATCATCGATCATTTGTGGTATTCTTCTTCTTCCTGTTCCTCACTTTCCTTCTATAGCGGTATGAAAAAGTCAATTTCTTTGCAAAATGCGTCCGGCCAGAAGTGTCCTATTCTCTCCTATCCGTTTTAAAATATCTTCGTTTGTTGCTCTCTCTGTCGATTTTATCGCTCTCTCTCTCGTTTGTTGCTCTCTCTCTCTCTGTCTATATGTAAAAAGTCCTTTTGAGATCCTTTAAGATGGCAACCCCACCATCTGGGTGTAGGTGATTATAGGGCTAAGAGGTCAATCACTAAAAATTAGCTAGTTCGAGAAAGAAAATAGTGTTTATAATATACAGTGTCTTATCAGGAACTTGCACGAAGACAGCTTAATTTCCCAGCTGGTTTTGTATGATGCTGTTTTTGTCTGTGATGCATTTCGTATATTAATATTATGAAAAGAATGATTCAGGCTGTGAGAAACTGATCAGGCAGAAGAACTGGTCTACTTAGCTGGTGTTTTCTGTGCCAAATACAAGACGAATGTTTTTTTAAAGTCTAAATATATGTAATATGATGAACGCAGGTGAGGCTCTGAGGGGTAAGTAAAGGCCACCACACACAAAGTAAGTGTGGATTACGATAGGCATTCTAGAAGAAATAACGTCCAGGAAAGAGTGATCTTTATTTATTTATTTATTTTTTTCGATTTTAACCCACTAGTTTCCATACATTCTTTATTAGAATGTTAAAGAAGAGACTGCTTTTCTAACATATTTTACATACTGTTAAATATCACATACACTGGAAATTTTTCAAGTATCCAAGTCACCCGTATAAGTTACAAATTTACGTGCCTTCTTCCTTTGGGAGAACCCCTTCAGCCAGGGCCCAATGCTTGAAGCCTACCTAGTTTATAACCTTAGTTTAGATTCCAAGTGACCTGCATAATTTTCTGTACGAGTGCCACAGAAATATTGTAAAAATAGTTTAATTTTTTTTTATGTTCTTTTAACAGGTAGCGAGATGTCAACTTCTACGAGTGATCCAAGCGCCGAACACGGAAGTGAAGAAAAATCATCGTTGGAAGCGAACACAGAGAAATCAGAAGGAAAAGAACTAAGAACGTCGTCATCAGAGTCTGATACTACAAAAGACAGTCATGAGGTGTCGTCACAAGAACCGGACGCCAGTGCAGGAGACCCATCTTGTTACACGTACGAAGGAGACAAGTGCATTTATACCGATCCTAATACCAAATACCAATACGAATGGGACTCGGATAAAAATACTTGGGTTGATCGTCAACCACCAGCGAATGTAGACAATGATCAAAGTGCTGATACGAATAGTGAAAGTGTTAATAGCAGTGAAAACGCTGGAAATGTACAGGACACGGCGTCGGCCAAGTTGAACTCGGAAATTTCCAGCAAGGACTATGAGTTTGACGGTGAAACGTACACATACACAAACAAAGACACTGGTGTCACCTACAGGTGGGATCAGGGACAAAATAGTTGGAAATTTGTGTCAAGTGCGAGTGGAAGTCAAACACAAGAGAACGGTAGTAAAAAAGAAGGTGATAATGGTGGTGAAGAAGAAGAGGAGGAAGAAGAATATGATGAAGATGAGGATGAAGAGAAACGAAGAAAGAAGTACCGTTGCCAGGACATGACAACTGGGTTTTATAGTTACGATGGAGATACTCATACCTACACTGATCCGTCGGATGGGTCGGTTTATGAGTGGGATAGAGAGAAAAATGCGTGGTTTCCCAAGGTAAGTTTGTTTAAAAGCTTCTTTTTTTAAGCCCTCCACATTCCCCTCCCGTTGCCAAGTAATTTTGGACTTATTATAGGGCAGTCGCAACTTTGCCTCTGCCTTTCTTTCGTTTACTTCTATTTCAGTTTTTCTCTCTCTCCTCTGTTTGGTTTTTATTCCTCAGCAAGTTTGAAGTGAGGCATATTTTTCTAGCATGCCATCTAATACTTTAAACCATGGCCTTTTATATACTTTTTAAATTTATTTCTTATATTTTATTAATTTTTTACAATAACGGAAAACTCTGTAAAAGGATAATAAAAATAATACATAATATAAATTTTTTTTTTCATTTGTCATTCATTAAAATTTTCATCAGTTGCACTAAATTTTGGGCTGCTTTCTCTACTGACACCTAAAAGTAAACTAAAAAGAATATACATTAATAACAAGATAGTGAAAAAAGACAGTGCGAAACAAATATTGGTATTGTTCACGTTTCTTCTGAGTTTTTTTTTTCGTTCTTGTCTCTTTTTTTTTTTTTTTTCTAATATTACTAGTTCTTTACTTCTTGAGGTCGCACTAAACAATCACATTTAAGACACACAATTAACAGTGTGACACTAACACTGACACTAAACACAAAACAAAAGTAGCATCATTTTATTTCGGTTTTCATTCCAGGAATTTTTTTTATTATTCTTTGTGTACAGAATTCTTTACGTTATTATTATTATTATTCAAGTCTAGTTTGTTTTCTGTTTTCTTCTCTTGTCAATTTTTCTATTCGACATGTTTCCCACTATATACTTTGTCAATTCTTGGAGCTTTTGTAATTTTATTTCATCCTGTCTGATGTTTTCCCATGTATCATTTTTGAGTTCATTTCTGATGTTTTATTATATTTTCCTAAGTTATGAAGTGCACACAAGTCCATGTTATATGTTCAGGTGTCTGGGCCATTCCGCAGATACATGTGTGATCTTCCTCTTTTGGGATCCTATATAAATGTGACTTGAAATGACCATGACCAGAAAGTGTCTTCATGGTCTCCTTATTTAGGCTTGACATCTCTTTCCTTATTTGTATCGTCGGTATGTATTCTTTTAGTTTCTATTCTTTCCTTGTGCTTTCCCATTCCCGTTGCCATTTGCTTTCAATAATTTTATCAGACTCTGTTTCGTTATTTGGAATTTGTCCTAGTATTTCTAAAATTTTTGTCATTTCGTTCTTTTTCGTCCTCATTTTATAAGCCTGTCTTACAAGGGAGGGTCACGAAGTGCCTCGGCTGAGATTCGAACGAGACAATTGTGCTTGCATTTGATATGTTTTAAGTAGATGAGTCCCAAAGTTATACGTGCCACCGGGCGGGATATCGTGAGTTACAACATATTTTGTAATGTAGAAGCTACAAAAAATTACCTGGCAGAATAGTTTGAACCAGAGTTGACAAAAACCATGGTTTTTATTGAAGAGAAAAGTTTTTTTTTTTTTTTTTTTTTGGTTGAAACCAGGTTGTTTTTGGTTTAAATAATTTGCTCTATATATTCATATCATATATGGACAGAAATAAGTTTGTTTCGCCTTGATGTTATTATGCAACAACCGGGTTATGCTGGAAAGGGTCACATAAGCTTAAAGCGGAATAAAAGCCGCTTCTTGAGTTACATCCGAAAGAAATTGTCCTCCATTTGAACTCGGAACCAGGACTAATTGGCCACAAATGCGATACGTCTGCCGAGTCACTCACGAAGGAATCCTGATAAAAATACATTGTACTGATCTTTACATGCTTCTTAATATAACTGTCAAGAGTCATTTCAGAAGGACAAAAAGATAAAGAGTTGCACAAGTGAAACCATTAGACAGAATTACATATGGACAATTTCAAAGTACTACGGAGTACGGAGTACGAACTAATTTAGTTCAAATTTGTTAACAACGACTTTTGTTGTTCCAAATTAAAGAAATACAACGACTTAATTTGCATATCAGTAAGAAAAGTAAATAAAGATACGAATTATTTGAGTCCACTTTGGCTCAAACTCATTTATACATAAATAGATACCAAATATACTTCTCATTTCACTAAATGCCTCTCGTGGGGTCTGTATGACCTTCCTCCCCCCCCCCCTCCCACAAAAAGTATGGCATTTCGATGTATTTTATCAATAGTAAACATTGAAACGAAACAATATTTAGAATTTTTCTTTGATTGCAATTACATAACAATAATAACAACTACAAAAAAAATCACAAAACAAACATTTATAAACTTATAAAGCGAAAAGTTGCTTTTGTAGTATAATCTTTTTGAGTAATGAATGGGGAATTTAGATCTGAATATAATACGAATAATATATGGGAGTGAAACGTGATATCCCACAAATATGTGTTTATCAAGATTTTACAAACACTTACACTTTTACGAACATTTTTCGTTTTTTTTGGTTTAAACTTTTTTTTTTTTTTTCAGCTGGTTTGAACCGAGTCATTTGTTCGGAAACGGTTGGGTAAATGGAAAACTCGGTGAACACGTATCCCATCATTTTCAAGGACAAACTTTTTGAGGTAAAAAAAAAAACTTTGCCCCAGGGTCCCACACCTGGTCCTAATCAAAATTTTAAAGTGGCAAAGGGGGTTAAATAGCAATTCCTTTGAAAGCTATTGTTAAATGAAAGAAGATGGAGCAAGTCTCAACCCTGTGCAAAATGGCGGCGGGTCAAAATGTAAACAAAAGCTTAATTGAAAATCTATGGCCACCTTCTATCCAAGATGGTCGCTTAATGTTCAAAAACGCAACATCTTGAGTTCAAAATGTCTAATCGAACGCATGTCCAGCTCAAACCACTGGTGTTGGAGAAGCGAAATGTGGTATTTACGTTTATGGTTAATAGCAGATATCCATAAAATATCAAAGAGTATCATCTGTAATCCAATATGGCTGCCAATGTGAAAAATGAGTTTGCATATAAATCTGCTATTTCTTGGAATATTGTGACAAACCAACAAAGTTTGCGCAGCTCGATGTACTGAAATGATTTACACTTGGTTTGGTACTTCTCTCCAATCTCGTAAATGAAGTCCTTTATGTATGAACTACGTATGACAAAATTAGAAAAATACCCGAAGGTATTCAACGTTTGTTTAGCAGTAGGAATAGAGTTGTGTGTTTATCGCATATTCGTTATATTCACGTAAATGATATCGAGAGAACCGTGACGAACGTGCATTAGGAACAAAACATATATGTGTTGTTACGGAATGGAATAATATTTGAAGTGAATCGAAATTCAGTTGTTCTGTAGTCCTCTTATTGCTTCTAAATACATAACAGAGAAAAATAGAACTTTAAATTTGTACTGTTATGAATGACATAGGTTTAAAGCGGCCATCTTGGATTCAAGGTGGCCATAGATTTTTAGTAAAGCTTTTGTTTACATTTTGACCCGCCGCCATTTTGCACAAGGTTGTCATAGAGAGTCGTGACTTGCTCCATCTTCTTTCATTTAGCAGCAGCTTTCAAACGATATGTTACTTAATTCATCTTGCTATTTAAAACTTTTTAGTTGGACCCCACCTGGGACAAGACGTTTTAACTTAAATCATTGTACTTTGAAAATTAAATCATTGTACTTTGAAAATAATGCCACACGTCCATTCCTGTTTTCACATTTGTCTCACCGTTTCCGATTTGTAGGGGTGGCCATGGACCTTTTCAATTAAGTTTTTGTTTACATTTTGTACCGCCGCCATTTTGCACAGGGTTGTAGAAAGTCGAGACTTGCTCCATTTTCTTTCATTTTACAACAGTGTCGATGTGCCACTTAACCCCCCTTATCATTTGAAAATTTTGAGGTGGATCCCGTCTGGGACCTTATTATCCCAAAAGGTGTATCCTTGAAAATGATGGAATACATGTTCGCCTAGCAAAGAATTCTAGATTTACCTGGCAATCTATTCTTTATTGATACTATACATATTTACTTACGAAAGCTACAGGATGCATATAATTGTCGCCATCATCAGTGATTTTTTTTTTAACCGACGTTTGTTCGAAGAACTACATTCTTGATAAAATTTATCAATACAAGTAGTAGGAAATTAAAGTATTTTATACGGATAGCCTCAAAGTTCCGGTTCCGGCGGAAGCGGTTCCGCAAGAAACCGGATCCGTTCAGAGCCCAAATCCGGTTCCACTAGGAACCGGTTCTGGCCATCCCTAGTAATTTACCCCCAATAAATCTAAAAGTGAAAGTGACTATGTTTGTAACTTCGTACCCCTTGAACCACCCGACCGATCTGGATCAAATCTTCAACAGAGATTAGGTTCGGGCCTGGGATAGTTTTAATCATTTCGCTTTGACGGTGCAACTTTGGGGAGATATTTTAAAAAATGATCGAAATGACCGATATTAGTGCCGGATCCACAGTTTTCGGGGTCGCTGAAACGAACAGTAACATTTCCGATGTCGTTTGAATCCAAATTGAGCGCTGGGGCCGCGGTGGCTCAGTGAGAGAACGTTCACCTCTGATGCTTGGGGTCCCAGGTTCGATCCCAGCCCCCGCCAAGTGAACTTTGTGGGGGACAAACACCGTGTGACTAGGTTTTCTCGGGATCTCCCGTTTCCTCCCACTTTCGTTATTCCACCATTTCATTCATTACGCATCATCACCGTCTCCTTTAGTCTAACCGGCATAACCGTGTAACGTAAAACTCAAAGATTTTATTTCATTTTTCATTTGCCAAATTCAGCGCTTTATGACCAAAATGAAACTATTCTCCTTGTGGAAAGAACGGGTTTTCTGCTAGTGTTTTATAATTAATGGTTTTACCTTTCTTTTGTTTCTAATCGAAGTTGGTCCAATGCAAAGAAAACAAGTCGACCAACTGTACCATTGTTGTTTGGTAGGCACAATGAAAGTTCTGTTTTCATTTGAATCGGATCTACAAAGTTGCCAATTCTCTAGAAAACAATGTTGCCAATTCTCACTGTTTGAAATTAAAAATCATATTAAAGAACTATAACTGAAATTTACCGAAAAAAGCGCCAAATTATTGAAACAGAAATATACGTGCATACCCAGATGCTCAAAGAACAAAGTTTGAACACTAATCTGCCACATAGTAAATGCATATATAGTACAATTTGCAATGAGATTGGTTATGATACTGGCGTATAAAATACCATATGTGGAATGTTTTAAGTTTGTAGCAGTCGGGGAGGACAGTTTGGGTGTCAGTAAGGGGGCAGGAGTAGCTACCAGAGGGGCGCTCGCCCCCTTGACCCCATTTCCGTGGCGTCGTCACTGCTGAGAAGCCCATCTGAACGTTGTCCATGGGGCTCATTTTGCAATGCTGGGTCGCAGGAACGAAATTTGACAAACAAACTTGCAAATATTGCGTTCACTCACCACTGAGATCAATATTTGTTGAAGAGGAAGCAGTGTCAAACACCATCTAGAACTTGTTGCCGTCTTAATTTTATAGATGTCTTTCATTATTACTTGGTAAATGACATGATCTACTATAGCTGAACTGAGTTTAATACTATATTCTTGTATTTCTCTACAGATTGATGAAGACTTCTTGGCCCACTATCAGATGAATTATGGCTTCGTCGACAATAAGACTGAAAGTACTGATGCGAACAAGGAGAGTGAAAATAAAGAGACTGGTCAAAAGAGGAAGGCTACAAATCAACAGCCTAGTAGGTTTTTGTCTATATTTAACATTTTTAGTGTTGGCAGTAGTTGACAGTTTATTGACACATTACTGAATTTTTATTTATTAATGTTTCGTAGTAAAACTGTTTTGGTCATTTCTTCTCACTGTAACAAGCAGTAGGCCCTACCGGGGGAGAGCAGTGGCCACGGCCCTTCTCCCAAATAGCGACTTACAGGTGCTGTTGGGTCTGGAAAGAGATACTGAGTATCTCAGCGTGTATGTGGTACCTCAACACGTAAAAAAGAGGTAATCCCGTATTGCTTGGATGATCCTACCGGGAGGGGAGAGTGGGATTCCTGCCTGCTAGGAGGACCAAACGGAAGCGGGAAAGGACCAATCCCAGATACCTGGGTAACGGCTTTAATTCCGCGGAAGGGAGGAAATCCTGTAGTACATGCGCCGACTCCAAACTCAAATGGTGACTTAACACGTACCATTGGATCCGGGATGAGGTGTGAAGCACCTCGACGTATGTGTGTGGTACCTCTACACACGGCGGTTGCCAGTTGAACGATAGAGGTAGGCAGGGCCGGGACGCAAGCCCCCTCGGGCATTGCCTGGGGTTCCCGGATTGGGTTGGACTCTGCCGAGCTGTGGTCATACCGTGGGATTCGGTAGCATATGGGAACTAATCCCAGGAACCTGGGTAACGGTGAACATGTGCGGAAGGTGAGCTTGCCTTATAACGCTCGGGCACCATGCTTGCAGAGTATGGTAGGGCCTGACTCGCTAGCAGGACCGCCTCCACCAGTAGGTAACTGATAGGCAGTTAAGACTTCGGTCTGGCCACGCAGTGGGCGTATCGCACTCCCTCAGTGAATAGGGGTTACACACTTACGTGTGAAGATTAAGGGACAAATCTTGGCGGTGCACATCGTGCACGAGGACCTAAGTCCAATCATGAGCAACTATGGGCGGGGTGCCTTGTTTGGCGGTACCCGTCCATCAAATAGACCGGGCGGTCGCGGGCATGTTCTCCATGCATGCAATTAAGCGTGGATTAGTAGACCACGAGCATCAACGTGTAACAAGCAGTTTCAGTAAAGAAAGAAGTATTTTGTACCTGAATAGTACTTAAAAGAAATATTTTCCAGTCCAAACTCAATATTAGCCATTCTATCTCAAATCAACCAAAGTAAAAGCATTTTAAAAATTCATGGTCTCAAATTTTGCTAATTTTTTGTGCATTGAAAGACATGTTTGCGTCCAAAATAAACCTTTTTTCCACCGCTCATTGTTAATTAGTAATTAATTACGCAATCAGCTTCAAGGTCACGGCTCAAAAACTCTGATTTTGCATTTTATTGTTTATTTCAATAACCATAAGCGCTATGCAGCTAAAACTGTGCGTCCGCATGTGTATAGGCGTAGAATTATAGCAGTATTTATGGTCCCAAGCTTAGATCCCGGAATGAGCATGTGGTGAAAGTTGTATAAATGTGAAATTTTAGCACAAGGTTAAGAAATATTGATATTTCATCTGAACCAAATTTGGTTTTGGGTATTTGAACGTAAAGCCCCCCCCCCCCCCAATCTGAATGTGTCTTTTTCTTAACGAGCTTCTGAAATAATTATATAGGCTATTTGATACTGTATAACTTTTATTACAACTATTCCACACAATAGCCTACAGTTACAGAAAAAAAAAAATAACAGTTGTTTTATCTACTAACCATCAGCATTGTACAATGTATCAATGTTTACTCAAATTCCTGAATAACTCGTTAATTTTATTAACAGTTTCATATGACCCACTATGTGATCTTCCACTAGCTGGGATAAGAATGTGATTTGTTGCGTCAATAAGAATGTGATCGGCTGGCACCCATACGATATCGTAGGCCAGTGAAAAATGGAAGCGGGCCTGCAGGGTGTGAAAACTTTGTGTTGTAGTCCTGATATTCCTCACAAGGGACATCACCCAATTGTCCGGCTCCGATTTCAATGAAATTTTTATTGCTGATAGAGGACATGTATTCATTACTTGTGATGACAGAAATTTTTGCCATGGTGCAAGTTTTCTATTTTTTAATAATTTTTAAATGTTGTGATGTGGTTAATAGAGATTACTGCAGATGTCCCTTACTACCAGGGTTTGAAAAAACCCGGGTTTTTTTGAAAAAGCCCAACCCACCTGGGCCCATGTGGGTTTTTTCGGGTATTTTCGGGTTTAATCGGGTTTTTTCGGGTTTAATTGGGTTTTTTCGAAATATTTCAATGTCCTTGGGGTAAAAGTGTTAAAATGTGATTTATATTTCAAGATTATCATTGTCACAATTTGCAACAATTTTCTATTCACTGCTGTTTTGAAAAAATGGCCACCATTTTGAAATTTTACGTTAGATCGCCGCCAAAATATATACAGCTAATTTAGAGTGTCTCGTGCTTATATTCTAAAAATTTCAACTTGAAAGACCGAAAATTGCACTTTGTAGCGTGGATACCCGCTATATTTTTTTAAAGCCACCATTTTGAAATTGTACGTTGGTATGCCGCCAAAATCTGTACAGGAAATTTAGTGTGTCTCGTGCTTGTACCCTGAAAATTTATACTTAAAACATCGAAGGTGGTACCTTGTAGTATGTGTGGTACAGGCAGACAATCGAATCATCCCAGAAGCCTCACTGACGTTTGCCAAATATGAACACCAAATATATTAATTTAACAGCGTAAAATAAATGGTTTTACTTGAAGGTCACTTTCGATATTTTGTGCGTTCAATTAGGTGAAATTCCCGAGCATTTGTTGCAAGACGTTTCTTTCCAGAAAATTAATTTAAAACAATTAACAAAGATATAATTCATATTTTATCTTCCAGCGTAAAATGAAATAGTTTTATTGTTGAAGTATTCAGTTCCGATGATTTGTGCGTTCATTTGCGGGAATTTCCCGAACATTTCTTTCGCGACTTCCCCCCCCCCCCTCGAAAATGCAGCTTTCTTTACTGTATATCGAAACTTCCACTAGTACGGAAGTTTGAATTCAGCACTTGAAGTAGTAAGTGTTACGTATCTTTCGGAACTCTGAGCATTAAGCTTCTTAAATTTGACAAGAATTTTTACGCTATTGTTGGTGTTGATTCTAAAGAACGCTTATTTGAAGGGTACCAACAAATAACTGAACTAAACTGTTATTGTTGGAAAACTAAATTTTACTGAAGAATACTTGTGCTACCATCAAAGAAATAATACTAATAGTTTTACTAATGCACTACATATTTACTGGTAATACCGGCACATATGGCTTTAAACTCGTCAAACGTAGGGGAGACCGGGGCACATTGTCACAAGGGGCATGTTGTCACAGTAGCAATTCTGAAAAAAGCGAAAACATTAGCGCGCCGGTGCTGCTTTCTTGTTTACTTACTAGATGTCACTACTAACTGTACTCGATTGGAGATACGCGGCAACAACTGTGCTGCGTCAGTTGAACTTTGTTTTCAGTGCCGGAATGTAAATTTTCCGAGTTCTGAAATTGCTGTTTTGTGTGTTCGTGAAAGCGGTAGAAACAAATATTTTTGTGTGTGTTATGTAGGTTACAAATAGAGCTTCATAATGTGCTACCTTAAATGCATCTAATCTTGTCGTTTGGTATAGATATTTTGTAAAAATAGTAATGGCGACGCGTGAGGCATGTTGTCACAGTGGCAATGTGCCCCACTGTGTGTTCTGTATAATACAAACGATAGGGTTATCTCTGTTTCGCAAACAGTGAGAATATACAAAAGAAAGACAGAGAGGAAAGCACCACCAATGGAAGATCTACTGGTTGCAGCAAGAGCTATGAAAAGAAATAACCTCATATCAATACGTAGGCCTAAAGCTGCTAAAGAATTTCATGTCCACTACAGAACATTGGCAAGATTTTGTGCACGTGTTACAGATGACGAACTACTGTTCAGCCAATGCTCATTTACATTAGGTTACTCTTCGTAATACTAGGAAGAATTACTAGTATCATACCAAAACAAGCTTCGCACATATAATTTGGACTCGCTACAAAAGAGGTTCGCGATTTGGCTTACAACTATGCAAAAGCGCTAGGATTGAAATGCCTAGAGTCGTGGAATGAAAAGGCCATTGCTGGCCCAGACTGGTATCCGGTATTTCTGAAAAGACATGGTGATCTTGCTATAAGAATTCCCCAAGCAAATAGTTTTGCACCTACAAACAATGTCAACGAAGGTCCAAAGAAGATTACGATTCTTCTTCAGAGGACGACAATATATTTGTTTAGTTTATGGCGATCCATACAGTGTGAATGCATGTAGCAAGAAGTGGGTTCAGTGCACTCGATGTACGGAATCGGCCTACGAAAACTGAGGGAAGCAGAACTTGTTTTACGTGTGTATTAACTGTGACTCTGACGATGATCTCCAGGTATGGTACTTTGTAGAAGCAAAAGGATAAACATTTTCAAACTAGTTTGCGGTGCGTACTAATAAAACGCAACTAAACTCGTAATAATATTTACTCCTCTCCTAGCTATACAGTAGTCCTATCAGAGGAATTCTTTGCAGTTCATAAACTACCATCAGAAACAACTTAAATGCAATTGGCTAATTTTGCATTGGCCTATTGGAGATGTAGGCTATGATTTGATAATTTCGTCATTTTGTTATGACCTTTTAGTTTGTAGTTTTGATTCCTTAGCTATGAGTTAGTTCTGTTTTTATGGCAGTTTTGGTTTTCCTACAAAGCTTGATGTAACAATAAATCTTTTAGGTTGAGAAAATATAAGCTACAGGTCCTCCTACTTTCTTTCATTTTTAACTAATATAGTTTCTCCTTTCATATAATTGTTTTGATTCTCTTTCAGACGCTAAATATTTAATGCTGGTAACATTTACAGTCTTTTTGCATTAGTAATATCTACCAATTTCTGGAAAGTGACACAAGAATAACATGTGACAATTTGCCCCATATATTGTGACAACTTACCCCGCATATGGGGTACATTGTCACAACTGTATTGATCATAAAGTATAGTACATAAGTCCAGTTCAGAGCGAGTTACATTGGACAGAGAAATATATGCTATGCACAAGATAACAAAGTATGTGTATACTAAAAATTATAATTTTCGGCCTTACACGAGCATCACAAGAAAATAAAACGTGAAAATTGTGACAATGTTCCCCGGTCTCCCCTATGACGGATAACGTCCCTCGGCATAGCCGAGTCGGTGAGCCAACTATTTACGGAAAGTATTTTCTAAAATATAAAATTGCATTGTTTTCAAATGGGCTATAAGCATAATCAATACATTAATTTGTTATATAATTATCTCAAGCTAAGCAAAGTTTTTTTCATTTATTCAGTGCATTCAGAACTTTATAAAGGTCTTATGTAGAATGTTGTTGTATATCTTAACGTGAAAGCATTTAATTCGCCCGAGGAAAGTCCAAAATTTGATAAAAATCACTTTCAATGTGATCAACTTAGTTGTAGCAATAATATATTAACAAAAAGCTCAAAAACCCAGGTGGGTTTTAAGGTGGGTTTTTTCAGGTGGGTCCAACCCGAAAAAACCCACCGGGTTTTTTCGGGTTGGGCCCACTTGGGCAAACCCTGCTTACTACCCTTTGTAAACGGAGTGTTAATGAAAGAACAACCATGTAGATACGTATAGGACCTAGGGGGAAGTCGTATGGTGCGTATGACCTTGACGGCAGCCATCTTGAAATCCGCCATTTTGAATTAAGGTCAAGTTTCTTAAATGGGAATAGGGTAATATGATACATAATTTCGAGCTACAATTTAATCAGGAAGACAATGGTGAAGTTAGTTTTAAGATGCGCCCATTTGGTGAAAAGTTACAGGCATATTAATTGTTTATACTTACTATGTGCGTAAGTCCCTTACCTCCGCTTCTAACCCGCGTATTAATGATAATAAGTGGATAAAGGTTTCGGTAATACATATTATGCCTAGAGGGAAGTGATACGATAAGGGTATCATTGACGGCAGCCATTTTGAAATCCGCCATTTTGAATTAAAGTGAAGTTTTGAAAACTGGAAACCATAGCATGTGGCACCACATTTTAATAGTAAATTTTCCCCAAAAGCCAATGATATGCTTATTTTTCTTCTATAATTAACCAATATGAATTTATGATTCTTCTAATGTGCACGAAACGTGCATTATCCGATCTTTTAAATTGGCAACACTCCTAATTTTCATCGCATGTTTTAAGATTCCAACTAGCACTTTGCAATTGTTTCCATGGCTCATGTTTTCCAAATTTATTTCCTTTTTTTAATAGTTGCGATTTGTCAGTTCATGAATAGTGTTGGGATAAGCATCCAGCAATCTTTCTGAATTTTGAAGGCTTGCCATGCAATTATTAATTTCCTAGGCAATGTAATTATTTATTTCCTATACCTGCCCTTCAGAAACTCGTTTAATGACATGAATCATCGCAGAACGAAAGAACTCCAACTTTGCATTCAGGTAATACCGGAGACGTAGCTTGTAATGGATAGTAGATGAGACTAGAAATAAATTGAAAATTCACTTAAAAATAGGAAACGAAATATGATTGTTGTGTAAATCAATGGTCTTTTGTTTTGTTTTATATTTATTTGTTTATTATATATTTATTTTCTAGGGCAATATTTTAGCTAGTCAGACAAAAAAGTCATTCGTTTTCTAGCGATTGTTGTCGATGGTTCATGTTTGTAAGATTTATAATCAGTATTGATCGGGAACTCGATTAAGTTACACCTCTTTATAAACAAGTTACCTGTTTTCATATTTTGTTCACGGTACAAACAGTGTATTGGGAACAGTCATATTATGTCTCTTTGATATTTTCTATCATTGCTGCTGTTCCTTTAAAGTTATAAAGTTGTATTTATTTTTAAAAAAATACTGTTTGTCGTTTGCGCAACATGTAGGCTACATTTCATGATAATTTTGAGTTCGGGTTACACCAATTTCTTATAATTTCATTTGTATTTCTTTATATCACATAGGTCCATAGGTACCTCATGTACTCTGGGTTAAAATAAATAATTACACTGCCTAGGAAATTAATAATTACATGGGAAGTCTTCAAAATTCAGAAAGATTGCTGGATGCTTATCCCAACACTATTCATGAACTGACAAATCGCAACTATTAAAAAAAGGAAATAAATTTGGAAAACATGAGCCATGGAAACAATTGCAAAGTGCTAGTTGGAATCTTAAAACATGCGATGAAAATTAGGAGTGTTGCCAATTTAAAAGATCGAATAATGGACGTTTCGTGCACATTAGAAGAATCATAAATTCATATTGGTTAATTATAGAAGAAAAATAAGCATATCATTGGCTTTTGGGGAAAATTTACTATTAAAATATGGTGCCACATGCTATGGTTTCCAGTTTTCAAAACTTCACTTTAATTCAAAATGGCGGATTTCAAAATGACTGCCGTCAATGATACCCTTATCGTATCACTTTCCTCTAGGCATAATATGTATTACCGAAACCTTTATCCACTTATTATCATTAATACGCGGGTTAGAAGCAGAGGTAAGGGACTTACGCACATAGTAAGTATAAACAATTAATATGCCTGTAACTTTTCACCAAATGGGCGCATCTTAAAACTAACTTCACCATTGTCTTCCTAATTAAATTGTAGCCCGAAATTATGTATCATATTACCCTATTCCCACTTAAGAAACTTGACCTTAATTCAAAATGGCGGATTTCAAGACGGCTGCCGTCAAGATCATACGCACCATACGACTTTCCCTTTGGCCCTATACGTATCTACATGATTGTTCTTTCATTAACACTCCGTTTACAAAGGGTAGTAAGGGACATCTGCAGTAATCTCTATTAACCACATCACAACCTTTAAAAATTATTAAAAAATAGAAAACTTGCACCATGGCAAAAATTTCTGTCATCACAAGTAATGAATACATGTCCTCTATCAGCAACAAAAATTTCATTGAAATCGGAGCCGGACAATTGGGTGATGTCCCTTGTCAGCATATTCCAGCACCATCCCAATCCACCTTTTGCAGCCATAAGCACAAACTACAAATTTTCCTGGACCCAAGACTTTTATTTCTGATGTCTTCTGTTTGTGTTTTTTATCTACCCAAACTCTATGTAGATGTTCCATTGCTTTAGAGGAAATTAGGCCAATTTTTAAACTTATTCAGGGTGTCTACTGACCTGGAAAACCTTGAAAACCTGGAATTAGCCTGGAATTTACTTTTGGACCTGGAAAACCTGGAAATAGCCTGGAATTGGATGAGGAACCTGGAAGTTTTAAAATTGTTTTTGGGATTGGTATGGAATAAGTATATTTTTGTAAAATGCAAGAAAGTTATATACTACAGCATAAGTTAAAAGCCAATATATATACTACAGCATAAGTTAAAAGCCAATAATAACTTATTCAGTGGAGACGTAGTTGAGAAAGACAGACAGACGTGAGCAGGGTGCAGCCGGTGAATGTTTTTGGAAAGTTGGAATGTAGATGTAGAGCGCGCAGCTTAATATCTCTTTAAGGAAGTCTTATCTGTTCTGAACATATGATTTCCTTTGTGAGATTTTAAGCAGCACTCTCTACTTTGGATAATTTTGGAAATATAGGTGTCGGAAGTTCATTTTCCACACTTTCGGCACCTTTTAGCTCGGAAACTATGCGCCCTGGAGAAGAGTTAAAGAGGATTTTTTTTCTTGTTTGGGTGCCGAGAATCATTTCCCGAAGTTAGTCGGTTTAATTAAGGTTCACCCCTGTATAGTATTCCTACATTAGGATATTTAAAGCTACTGCACATTTTTCTCAACCGGCCTTCTGGTAGGGGATATTTTAATTAAACATTTTCTTGTGTAAAATGTTTGGGGATCTACATTTCAGTCAGTTTTTTTCTTTTCATCTTGTCACTTAAAGAAACTATCACTTGCCATATGCATTCTCTAATTATAACGTTTTTGTTAAGAACTATATAAAATTGCATTAACTTATACGTATTACAATAAATGTCACTCTACTGAATAGACCTGGAAAAAAAGGAAAAATAAACCTTGAAAACCTTGATAAAACCTGGAATTTGAAAACAAACATTTAGTAGACACCCTGTTATTTCACTATCAGGAATGAAAGCATGGTTATTTCTTGTTCCAGGTATTGTATTCACAGGAATTTTCTTGAGTCGTGCGATGCTGCTGAACTTCTTCAGTTGATTAAAAAAAAAAAAAAATCTAATGGATAAGATATTATCCACAGCCCATTTATAAAACTGATGCGCATTTAATGTTTGGTTCGCAGTTGTCTTCTGTAAACTTGCACGAGTAATAAATCGCTTTGTCGTTCCATCGCAAACATTTTTAGTATGTGAAGTGGCAAAGAAATGCCACTCATATGTAAGACCAAAATCTGATTTGTTTCTACAAATGTTCTTGAAATTTTTACAATTTTTATGTTGAACCCCAGAGCCATTACTGAAAGATATGACATGTTTAAGGAATGGTAGCTCCGTTTGTAAGTTTGCCAAGAACAGTGCTATGTACAGTTACACTGTCATGTTTCAAATGGTCACTGATTACGCTATCACCTTCCAAGGCTGTTCTGAGTTATTTTCATGGTTCATTAACCTGAAATAGCCATATGAAGAATGTATTAATCCCTTGGAAATTCATTACTACTGAAAATTTTACTATATATTAGAAGTTTTAGTTTGGTCCGCAGGTTCAAATACCCAAAAACAAATTTGGTTCACACTAAATATAGATATTTCTTCATCTTGTGCTAAAAAATTCACACACGTACAACTTTCACCACATTCTCCTTCCGGGGCCCGAACTTGGGACTATAAATTTTACTATAACTCTACACCTATTCAATATTCATTAGTTTTGATTGTAGATTTGAAATCTACGTGAAAATTACATGCGGATGCAAATCTGTAGCTTCTTAGTTCTTAACGGTAATTGAAACTAACAATAAAATTCAAAATCACCTGTGTTTTGAGTCGTGACCTTGAAGCTAATTGCGTAATTAATTAATAATTAACTGTAAGGGTCGGAAAAGTTTTATTTTGGGAAATAACTATTCTTAAACATGTCTTTCAATGTACAAAATATTAGCAAAATCTGAGAGCATGAATTTTTCATCATTGGTTGATTTGAAAAAGAATGACTCATATATGAGTAGTAATAAACCTTTAATATGTATGTATATTTTAGTAGATGTTATTTTTTTTATTATTATTATTAAGTTATAAGGGATAACCATTGAATATATGAGGGAAGATTTCAAAAAAAAAAAAAATAAATAAAAAATAAATAAATAAATAAATAAAAAAAATAAATAAATAAATAAAGCTAGATATCCTTTGGGTACTTCAAATGTGTTTTATTTAAAAGGTAGACAAAATTTTGAAAATAAGTCTAAAATCATAAAACAACGATACTGGGGACAAGAAATTAGAATTTTTAAGTTAGCAGTTTAAATATAACATACCGGGTAGATACACTTAAGCTTCGCTTCGGTCATTCTTTCTCACTTTAGGGGGCGCGGTGGCTCAGTGGTAGAGCGTTCACCTCCGGTGCTTTGGGTCCCTGGTTCGATCCCAACTCATGGAAGAGCACCCTCGTGGCTAAGTGGTTAGCACACGGGTCGTTGACATGGGAGACCCGACTGGAGCTCATATGGAATCCACACATTAAGCTGTAGGTCCACATCCCACATTGCCTCGCTGCTGAAAGGGACGTAAACCCCAAATCAAATCAAAGTCGTGTATTATAAGCATTTTTTTCTACCGTGGAATACTTATTTATCCGAAAAAATGAACACTACTTTTCATGCAGTGCTATTTATGGAGATCTCGTATGTGTATGCAACGTGTCCCAGTAAAATGTATTAGCATTTTTAGCGATTGTGAACTTTAGTTTAGAACTGGAGATTTGTCTTGCGGTCCTTTAATTATTTCTCGTGAAGACAAGCTAGGATGATAAGAAAGGACCTCTTCTATGCAAGATAATTGTGCGTGATAGTCTCCGCGTTTGCCAACTGCTCCGGATTCAAGTCCCGGCGTGTTTCGGAGTTTACATAAATGGCGAAGTCGCGTTCTTCATACGCTTGATGTTAGAAGAAAAAGCAAGAATCGATCAATAAATTCAAAGTTTATAGCCATACACCAACGTTTTGTAACCCAAAATAAAGAAAATAGATATAGAATATCGCAAGATTTCTTAAGTAATAGGAATTGATGATCATTTGGTTCTGATACTATTAAAATTAAGTATAAAAGAGCTGTAAACAATTATGATGGCTTTATTTTGTATTTGATGCGTATTTTTTCTGTTTTATACATACAGGGTTTGTTCAAAAAGTAGTAGGACTGAATATATATATATATATATATATATATATATATATATATATATATATATATATATATATATATATATAATGTGTGTGTAAAATTTTGACACATCGATTTAATAGTTTTCAAAATATCCCCCTTCTACATCAACATAGCGTTTCCAACAACTCTGCCAATCACAGAAGGCTCCCTGGAACGCAGAAACTGGAATGCTCTTCAGCTTCCTCGTTGCGGCACCTTAAATGGCCTGAACTAAGCCGTGGTGCCGTCCTTTCATGACCCTTTTCAGTCAGAGGAAGAGGGTGTAGTCTGCAGGAACGATATCTGGGTTGTACGGTGGCTGGGGAAGCTGATTGATGCCATGTTTGTTCAGGAAGTCCGTGACAGCAAAGGCTGTGTAGCTCGGCGTATTGTCGTGATGAAGCTTCCATGATCCAGCGATTGCTGGACGGGCGCGGATGACTCGTTTTCTGAATCTTTCAAGTCTTCCATGTAGAATGCAACATTCACAGTCTTACCAGACAGTACAGATTCCCTGTGAACCACTTCTTTACAGTCAAAAAAGATAATTAACATCAATTTCATTTTCTACTTGCTCATACCGGCTTCGATCAACGCATGGCATCACTCCCATAAGGAATATTGATCATGTCATGGGTCTCACTCGTAGTTAACCTAGTTTGACGCAAAACTTCACCACTTAACGCTGCTCTAACAAACAATTCATTGTGAAAATGATAAGGCACCCTGAAAGGGGTTCACCTTAAACTCGATCTACATTCCGTAAGGACTCGGAGACCCCTGGTGTCCTGTTAGCTAAGGCCCCACCACCACCCAACCGGCGCAGTAACATCCCGTCCTTCACCACGTCTTACTATTTCCCGAACAAACCCTGTATGAGCGTTGGGGGTCTTCATCTAAACCACTTTCAATTCGAAAGATCTTCAGGATAGACCCGAAGTGAAAATTTTAATTTCCACATTCGTTTGCGTGTATTAAATAACGTATTCTGGCAACGAATACTTATTGCAGTGACTTTAGTATATACAGTTTTGTGGGGTACTATGCATTATTTCACATGTAACTAATTCCGATACAATCCTATACCCGCTAAAAACCTTTTCTTATATACGTCATAACAGTACTGTTAACAGTCAGCGAAAATTTGACGATAAGCTTTTTTTAATTTTATATCACACGATACGGAAGAGCAAAGTTTGTATCTTTTGATACTATTAAATATAGTCATTTTATTTTCTGGTTATCAGGTTGGTTTGAATTGGATGACGCTCATAATACCAAAGTATATGTGACGAATCTGCCGTTGGACATCACAGAACAGGAATTCGTGGATTTAATGCAGAAGTGTGGTTTGGTCATGAAGAATCCGGATACGGGAAAGATGAAAGTTAAGCTGTACAGAGAAGAAGATGGACAATTCAAGGGAGATGCTCTATGCACCTACATCAAGGTAAATAGAAGTTCTTTTGTTATTTATCTCGTTCCCTGAATCTCTTATAGTAATATGTACTCTACACACACACACACACACACACACACATTTATATATATATATATATATATATATATATATATATATATAGTGAAACCTCCCTAAAGCGGACAGCAGTGGGGAATCAAAAATTGGCCGCTATAGATTGGTGTCCGCCTTAGAGAGGTTTCAATATTTTCTTACGTAAATTAATAAACAAGGTAATATGCAATTAGAAAAAAAAATATTTCTGCATGAATCACGCATTTATGAATATTACCAAAATGCTACTGTACCTGTATTATCTTGCACCATCCAATTCGAGGTACAACATGGGAATAAGATGTTATAGTTCTCTGCACTTTTCACTTATCGCTACTTACAACGTTTTCGGTGTGTTGCTTTAATTTGTGAGTTAATTGCAGTCTAGCAATGACTTTTTAAAAAGACAATATGCGTATCCGTAGTGAAAAATACCAAACTTGTCTTCTGTTTGGTTAAAGATTCCAGCGGGACAGTAGAATGATGTGTCATTCCAAACAGTGGGCAACTGTCAATCATTTTTGTTTCTGAAGCAGGTTGAGTGGGAGTGGAATGCAAGCAAAGGATATAAGGGTGTTGTGAAACAGAGACCCTTCCTCTGGGTTGCTGAACAGACAGTTGAGGAGGCAAAATGTTGTCACACCCACATGTTCTTCCTTGGTGACATACGTATGAATTACTAAAAGTGTATTTTTACTGCACTTTCCAACTTGTTTCTAGAGAAAGTGTCCGTAATACGGAGGTAAATAATACTTATAAAAGACAAGAAAGACTGTCCGTGTCCGTACTAGAGAGTGTCCGCTTTAAAGAGGTTTGCCAATATGTTTTTTCCTATTACAGTGTTTGGGGATTACAAAATATGTCCGTTATGGGAGGTGTCCGCTTTCTAGAGGTGTCCGTTAGTAGAGGTTTCACTGTATATATAAAGAGTTTGTGTGTTTGTCTGTCTGTCTGTGTGCGGCCTGGGGACCAGACGAGTGGACCGAGAGTTACCAAATTTTGGTCAGGGGTACTTTGGCCCAGGCCCCAGATAAAGACGAAGCCCTTTTTCAAATTTCAAACCAGGGGGGCGTTTACCGGAACCGGCTTGAGAACCAGACAAATTGACCGAGAGTTACCAAATTTTAGTTAGGAATACCTTGGTCCAGGCTCCAGACCAGAGTTAAACGTTTTTGTCAAAATTCGAACCAGGAGGGTCTCAGGGAAGCGTTTACCGGGACATGTAAAAGTAGTAGAAAATGACCGATATTAGTGTCGAATTCATAGTTTTTGCGGTCGCTGAAATCAATGGTGAAACTCCGATCTCATTAACTTTCAAATTCATGTTATTCGGCTCCGGGCTGGAGATTACCTGGGGGCGGGGGGTAGAGATACCGAGACATATAAAAGTAATCCAAAATGACCGATATTAGTGTCAAATCCATAGTTTTCGCGGTCGCTGAAATCAATGGTGATTTCCCACAGGCGTTGACTTCCAAATACAGCCCCCATGCGAAGAATGAGTATATTCAGCTAGTATATATTATATATATTATAAAACAGTCTATCATTATCTTTCCTTTATAACAAAATGGTTCTCTTTCGATCTTACATACAGTTAAAGCTCAGTGATTAGTCTTCTTGGAAACCAGACGTTTACCTTTAGGTGTCTGTTGGCTCTCAAGAACACAATTTATTACCGAATACAAATCAAATTATTAGAAACAGACCATAGAACTGATGACAGAAACCATACCCTACTCGACACTTTATTCTATCTGTAAGGAAAGTGGTTCGATTAACTTTCCAAATCCAAGACTAGAGCTTACTTTTCAAAGACTAGATTACTAGTTAAAATACGGAACCTTAGCATTACTCTTTTTTGCCCTCTTACTTTTTTCATACTTGTTTCATAGTACTAGCCTAGAAATATATATCTGTTTTGCTATGCTCATTTAATTTACATTGAAGTTACTGGAAAAAAAAAAGTGTTCGGTTTAAAATGTTTAAAATATGGAAAATGAATTGGATCCGAGTTGCAGTTGACTGGACTGGAACTGGACTTTATGTGAAATAAGTTGTTTTGTTTTATCGTAAAAAATGAAATTGACTTCGCTGGTGCGTAATTCCAATTAATCGTTTCTTCAAGTCATTATGGATTCAAAACTTAATTTAAAAAAAAAAAAAAAAAAATATATGGACAGATTCGAAAATAGCTACCACAATCAATCTGTAGAATGTCAGAGTTAAAACTTCTTAAAAATACAATTGCTGTTACATTTTCCTTTGTTTTTCATTATCATACTTGTTTGTGATGCATAGAAAATGTTTACTATTTCACTGTGTGAATTAATAATAATAATAATGTTTGCTTTGTTTGAGTTCTGTTCTGTACAAGATTTTTTGACTCCTTTACAGATTAAAAATATGTTCACAGTTCGTTTTATTTCAGTATCTTGTGTCCCTTTGTTGATCTTTCACACCTTTCAGAGAAATCCCCCTCGCCAGTTTGGAAATCACTGGTCCATTGGATCTGTTAAAAAGAAAGAAAAAAAATAGAAATGAAACATTGTAATTTACCTTATAGCCTTCTGAAATGTGAGCTCCTATTGAAAATAATAGTACTCATTTCTACTATGATAATCAGAGATCGGATTCTACCTAAAATTTTGATACTTAAATTCACCTCTTTCGTTACAGCTGACGAAGGATTCTTGCTGTTAAGAAGCTTTTAGTTGATTAATGAATGATCAGTATATCAGTTCCCACCTTACTTATTTGAGGTTTTGTCTAAAACTAACTTCGGTAATCCCAGTAATTTTGACAGTACTCTCAATTACCTGAGATTCACGGGTAAAGACAAAATTGTTATGTCATTATTAGAAATCGAATCCAGATACGTAGCAGAGGCAAATTTAGAACTGTGCCACCGCCTAATCAATGCAGCTTATTATTATAATATTATATTATATTATTATTTCCTAAATAAGTGTTGTAATCGAAAAGAAATACCATAACTTAGTATGGCAAAATACATTTTAAAAGTATCAGTTTATGCGGCAAAAATCACTATATTAATTGTCTTTTTGTGTCAGTAATTTACCAAAAGTTCAGTTAAATATGTTAATCTATATTAAAAATCGTTGAGTAGTACTAATTAATAAGTATAATTTGAAAGATCATTTGCCAGAACACATCAAAACAAAGGAAAATAAAAGAAATTGCAAATCGTAGAAATATTAGTCATAAACTGCAGGGAAAATATACTAATGAATACGGTGACCAGAATTGAGATAGTATTGAATATCTTGGTCGTGATTTTTTTTTTTTTTTTTAATACGTTAATCATATCGTATGTTTTCAGCATATGGTAATATTGTTAGTCGTATGTTGAAGATTTTTTAATGTGTTATATCTTTTATTCGGATTCTTATTTTTTATTTTGTATTTCGTAGCTGATATTGCTTTTAGCGTGCGGTGCTTTTGTCTAGTGTGTTTTATGTGTTACAAAAAATTCTAACTGCAGGCGCAATAATAATTATACTAATCTATTTCGTTCTTACCTTATAGGCCTATTTAATTAATTTCTTACACATCACATATTAATTGATGATCTTCATTTACGTTTATTTAATCATGTCTTTACTTTTTAATTTTATTTTCTTGTTAAACATAAATATGTATGATATCAATAATTAATCACTTACTGCCAATGTTTAATCTTCTTCATAATACTTTATTACTTCCACTACCGTGTATTATTTTATTTTTTCACAATTTTTATCTATTGTTATATTTTCCGCGGGAACGTATGCGGTTCGGATCCTACGTTAAACCGCAGATTCACGTCTCATATAGCTTTGCTGCTGAACGGAACGTTAAACCCAAATCAAATCGACAAAAATTTATTCAGGGTTCCTACTGGTCAGAGAAGTCAGGGAAACAGAGAAAAAGACTGGAAATCAGGCAGTCAGAGAAATTTTGTAAAATATATTTTTGCTAACATTAATTGTACATCAATTTCAGCTTAGCCAACCATTCACGAGCACAGTATGTAACGTTGCTCAGATATTTATGGGTGGTAAGTGGACTGTACGTATGAGCAATTGATTATTATTTGTCGCTATAGAATAAGTGTTCTCATATATAAATATTCACCATGTCAACGCCTGTCATAAAAGTCAGAGAATTTCCTGCCAAAGGTCAGGGAGAAGTCAGGGAAATAGATTTCTCTGGATCAGTAGGAACCTTGTTATATCTTTTTATTGACATTTCCGCTTTTACCGCCTATTTGTTTTTACCTTTTATTATTAGTTTTTACCTTGGCAGTCGTGTTTCTGCAAGAAACTAAAGTTATTGGCTTCTAAATTCACGTAGACAAATAGTCTCAATGCGGACGTTGTCACTCAATCTGATTAATTATAGCAATACTCTAAATTAAAGATGAAAAAAAAAAATTGTGTGAAGGAGATTTTGTCACATAAAAAGTCAGCTTTTTGGGAGGGAAACGGAAATTTTCGCTTTGTCAAAGACCACTTGTTTTTTCTTGTTATGTATTCTACAGTTAAGAAAGTGCGTTTACAACATCCAGTACTTGTAAATCCTATTATTAGTATAGGACTGGCTATCTTGATTGCTTTTCAGACTGCATGGTAGTTGTTACCTGCAAGTTTTAAGTTAAAAACGGCACATCATACCTTTTTCAAGAAAAGATGACTAAAGCGTAGAAAATGATCAATTTTTTGTGGAATTTTCGATGCTATATCCAATCATAACTAATTTTCCGATGATTACTCTTCATTAATTTTTCTAGGATAGATCCAGAGGAAAGAAGATCCTAACAATTACTTGCTAATGCACGCTATAAGATATATATTAAAATTAATACTAACTTTCTATCCCCCCCCAAAAAAAGTACTGTATTTATTGAATTATTTAATCCACAAGGAAAACACCTTGGACCACCAAAATTAAGAAAAGAAGTCATATTTAAAGAAATTGTTTTTTCAAAAATCGTTTTTACAAAAAAAAAAAAAAAAAAAATCCCCAAGAGTAAACTGATCCTTGTAAATATTTTCATGAAAAGTGATCGATGCATCATTATAGAACTACTAATAAAATATTTATCTTAGACATTTTGGAAATAATCGTCTGAGTCATTTTGAGAAAATTATCTGGGAAAAGCTTGCCATGTTCGCAGGTTATTAATGAAATATTTATTTGTAAAATGTGCACAAAATCACCTCAGTCATTGAGGAAATAGTCCATAAAGTATTATCCCTTCTCGATATTTCCCAGAGAAATGACTTGCTCCACAATATAAGGTTGTTAATGAAATATTGATGTATGAAATATAGACAAAATCGTTAGAACCATGTTTTGAAACACCCAGAATCCCAATCCCAAGGTACTCACGCAACATTTTTTATAGAGGGAGTTTGGATATGGGAATATAATTTGAAGTGCTCACCAACTACCTCTATAAAGATTGTTGCGGAAGTACCGCAGGATTCTGAAACACGAATATTTAGATAGGACACACATACTAGTTCCTAAGTGAAGTCTTGATTCGACTACGGTAGGTCTCATAGTTTTGGAGCTATGGACCGTTAAAATTCATTTTTTCATGTTTTTGGCAGCCTATAACTCCGAAAAGGAGCATTTGTGCACCCAGGTTGGTCTATACTTTTTGTCTTATCTTGGTGTCAGGAATCACCTCCGAAACGTCGGTGTTGTTTTGAAACACACACATATATATATATATATATATATATATATATATATATATATATATATATATCGGGACGAATGAACAAACAGGCCTACATTCTAAAAGCACTTTTTCAGCGTGTAGCGGCCATGAAACACGTAAATTCCTTAAAACCTCAAGCTCGATTTTTTGCACGATGATTATCATACTTTCTTATCTCCCATTGTTGCTTGAAAGTAAAAAACAAAAACCTGACGAATGTATTATTAACAAAGGGAAAAAGCACCTAATTTAATCCAGAAAACTCCCAAAGTTTCAGATTTACGATAGAAAGAAAAAGGAGGAGGCAGTGACAAACATTCTGTCCTACTACGTATAATTTGTTCTTATATGGAGAAATTGAGTTAATAATTGATTTAAAAAAAAATATCGAGATGATTTTTGTAATACCGAGGAGCCAAGAATTTTTTTCCACGCAAAACTTGCATATTACGACAGTACCTCAATTTCCGTTGACGACTTGAACTGTAAAATACCTATACACACAATCCAAGGTATTTTTTCTTCTTTGGTTCGCATACAGCTATCGCTGTTGAGCTTCTTCATGGGTAAGCGGTTAGCGTACGCGCCTTTGGCGTGGGAGACCGGGGTTCGATTCCCGGCAGGAGCTCATGTGGTTCGGATTCCACGTTAATCTCATATAGCCTCGCTGCTGAAAGAGACGCTAAACCCAAAATCAACTCAACAACTCTCGTTGTTGATTTCAGTTTAGCATTCTTTCAGCAGCGAGGCTATTCGAGACGTGAACCTAAAGTTTAACGTGTGATCCGAACCACATGAGCTTCCGCCGGGAATTGAATCTCCCGTGACAAAGGCGCGTACGTTAACCGCTTAGCCACAAGGGAGCTCGCATACAACTCTCGTGTTATATTTTGCACAAACATAAATAATTTATGGTAAATTTCGCCAACTAACAAGTATCACTTTAACTAAATGTCCATAAGTACTCTCCCAATCGCCTGGACCTATTTCTAAGTTTAGTTTCCCTAACCTACAAACTTGTTTAATGCTATTAGTATTTCAAGTCTCTTCTCAGAGATCAGACAAAAGCAAACGTTCAAATGGCCGATTAAAATATTTTGTAAAAAGAACAATAGCCGGTGTTGAGCGTGATTTTGCGCTCAAACTCACCTATATTTTGAGCTAAACTCAACTCTCGTTGAAATTTTTCAAAACGAGCTGGCTCGTGATATAAGAGTCACGAAAAACGAACATGCTGAAGTGAGCTAGCTCAAATGAGCACGTTCAGTTACAGTCCTGAAAACTGGTATCACGCTATGATAATTGCGTAAATTCAAATAAGCTAGCTTAAATGAGCGCTCTCATTTTCAACTCTGAAAACTGGTATTATGCTATAAAATGTATTGAATTCAATTGAGCGTGCCCATTTCCAACCGGAAAGCTGGTATCACTCTATGATAATATTAAATCCAAGTAAGTTAGCTGAAATAAGCGCGCTCATTTACGATTCTGAAAACGGGTATCACGCTATAAGTTCTTAAATATATGTGTTAAATATGGTGAATTGTAAAGTAAATTAAGATAAGTAATTTCTGTAGTATAAGGCTTTTGAACCATATTTTGTCATTTATATCACACTTTTTTTTAAAAGGGGTCTTAATATAAATTGCAAAATCAATTGTTAATATTTTCCAGTCAAATCTGTATAATGAATATTGAATACAAATATCCAGTGTCACAGTTTGGATCACGTTAGTAGGCTTTGTAAAATTGCTTTAAAATAGGTAGTAATTGAATCAATCCTTTAACATCTTGACGGATAACTGTGGCTATCCGTAGCTCTACATGGAAATATGTGATGAGGTTAGAATTAATTCTTTTGAGGTTGAAATTTAACGTATTTTTATGGTTAATAGTGTTCTTAAAGTTTTCAGATTTTTGGTTAACTCGCAAAAATATTGATACTGTTACAACTTTACATACTTACAGGGCATGTAATATTGTCCACTTCAACTTTCAACATAGGTCGATTCATAAATGTATATTAAAATAAATAGAAAAATATTGTATTCGTTTAGTACAAATGCGTTTATTTGTTACACTGAAAATAATTACAAAGTAAACCATTGTATTTAGCAGATAAGAAAATACTTAATTGGAATACCAGTTTGGCAGAAATAGGTTAATTAGAAGCTTTCATTTGGTTCTGTTGAGTCATGTTTCATAGTTGTTTAATGGCTCTGGCGTTGTGGTGGTCGAAGAAATTTTTACAAGTCTTGTTTCACAGATATAATGCTTTTGTTCAATACAACTTCTGTGGCCCCATCTATAGTGCACGGTGGGATCCATGAATATACAATGCCAGTTCCTTTCCTCGTTTGGAGCTCGGCGGGTAAATCCTTGATATGTTAGCGCTCGGCCAGACGCTGCCCACACCCACCGCTTTTGTTCCCAGTCGTAGATGCCTCCGATCCAACGTTCAAGACGAGCTGGAATGTAAAATGAAATACATAGTTTATAATAGTCGAGGATTCAGCCTTCTAAAATTCGTGTGTTAAATAAAAATATTTACAGGAGTTTTATTCATTAATTATTAATTAATTAGCCATTTTGGGATTTTTAAGATAAATTTTAGACTTTCATTCAAACAGCTGCCGCACCATCACTATTTATCATAAGATCATGGTTCGTGCCTCATTCTCTTCAAAATAAAGCACCTTTCTAAATGATAGCATTCGGATGTCAGTATCATATACTTGAAAAGGGGAATTGGAGGAAAATGGGACCTTTTTTTGTGTGTGAAAAATCTCTTTTTCAAAAGTTTAGACCTCTCTGGACCGGCTCTGTGTTAACATACAGATTCCCAAATCACGTGAAAAATACTAAGTAGTGTACGCAATACGTTTGCAAAGTATTAGTGTGATATCTTGAAAACTAAGGAGGGGAAAAAAATTTACCGAAGTGCGATGAATATCCCAAAAATAACCCAGAATTCTCCAAAGAAATAGAACGTAATGTAGAAATTTCCTAACGCATCACTGTTTATCCTAGACCCTTGTGGTGGTGCCTAAAATAAAACATAAAAACGTATTCTTCAACGTTTGAATCATCTTCCTTTCTATAAGTTTGTGTTTATATAGAGAGTGGATTTTAAAATGAAGACCAGTGCCTTGTAATTGAAAGTAAACAATGATAAGGACATTGTAGAGGGGAGAGGAGAGAGAAGGAGGAGGAAAGAAGCCATATCACGTATACTCTGTCTGATGATCATGTCGACGACATATATATGTTCTTGGATCCCATAAAACCTTTTAGACAGCATTTGCCAGAGAACAAAATAAGCCTTTTGCGTTGTATTCTTGAAGGCCAAACAGATGACGTCATGACCTCCACCAACTAGATGAGCTTCTTCCCAAAACATGTGTGATCTGTTTCGTAATGCATGTACGATTGAACAATAAAAAAATCCAACAGTAATATATGTTAAATGAGCGTTTTAAAACAATACACAACCATAAATCTCGAAAGTGTTAGACATTCTTTTCCATGTATATTGTTTCCTTTGAGACTGTCCATAGATTGAAAATATGTCGTGTTTCGATGTGTGTAGCAAGAAGGCAGGCAATCGTCGTTCGAACAGATATTAGTTGAAACCATTTACAGTTGTCAATCAAAAGTACTTATTCTGCGTTGTGAATGATTTTTTCCGTTTGTACCTGTATGGAACTATTATTCTGAGCATAAAATTGTCTAATAATCGGTGGTACTTAAGAGTATTGGTGGACTAGTTCTCCATATTTAACTAAAGTGGTTTCAGGAAGTCCCTTGTTTTATACCAAATGAAAGGAAAAGTACAGTGCTTTCCAGATGAAAAACTACAAGAGCAGTATCCAATGACACTTAGCACAGTGTTGCTGGATTGGAGATTCCCTTTCCTTCATGTAGCATTTTATTCGTAATTTTTAAAATGTTATTCCAATTAAATATATAGTTTTCACTCTCCATGCGAAATATAAATATCAGCTAAATTAATTATGTGTTAATGTACTCCAGTGAAACAGATAAAGCCCAGTTTTCACCTTAGCACGAATTCGGGATGTGATTGATCCCGAAACCTTGTGCTGTGAAATTTTGATATTTCTAGAAAGTAAATTTTTACCTCTTTTTCTATGATGCGTATTTCTTTATATTAAAAAAATATATATCCAGGCTTCACTTCGTGTCACTTGTACTTGGTTTGCCCAACGATTTTTTCAAACTATAGTTTCAAGAGCACACAAACAGTATCCATTAAGAAAGCAAGACCGAAACTGGCGAATATTATTTATAAAGCAATTGAGGCGATGTTCTTCCATAGCTTCTTCATTTTCGTGCTAAATTTCATAATATATAAGCCTTTTTGAGTCCGGCTCTCACAAATATTCCTATTGATTCCTGTCTCAAAACAATCGGGTTTGTATTGGACGCAATAATTTACTGTTGATATCGGACGTTTTTGGATCCTTAGTCGAAGAGAAAAGAGAGGAAGGTAACTCTTTTGCATAAATTAGTGAAACATGAAAATACAAAATGCTTTGTCTATACTGAATAACGAAAAGTAATTGATTTGCAAATCATCAACATAGGTATTCTGCCCTTATTGGCTTCCAGTCGTTTTTCATCACTTTTACGTAATGTCCATGTTTCCGTCCCATATAATAAAACAATCCACACGAAGCATTTTATGAGTCTTTTTCTCAACTCTTTATTCAAGGTCCCACAAAACAGAATTTTCTTATTCCTAAAGGCTTCTTTCGCCATTCCTATCCTTGCTTTTATTTCACGTTCGCACTTCATGTCATTACTAAGAATACTACTCAGATATCGAAAACTATTAACTTGTTCTATTTTCTCCCCTCCCACTTTTATATTTGATACAGACCCCTTCGTTCCAATCACCATGGCTTTTGTCTTTCTAACATTTATTTTCATCCTATATTCTTCTAAGCCCTTCCCCAGGTTTTCTAACACCTTATTGATTTTCTTTTCAGATTCTGTAACAAGCGCCATATCGTCTGCAAATTTTATGCATCTAATCATTCTACCTCCTACCGAAATGCCGTCTTCATGTAGGCTCTTTTCTACTATCTATTCTAGATAGACATTAAATAATGTTGGCGAAAGATTGGCAGAAAAAAAAATGCAAATTTGTATTCTTACACTTAAACACCTTATATCTTCTCTTTGTACGAAGTAATCATGACTGCAGACATTACAATATTTGAGTTATTTTAAATACTATCCTTTAATAAGGAGTTTTAGTTCTATTTTCTATAAGGAAATAATTGATCAAAATTTCGATTCAAAATCTACTGGAAGTTACACGGGAAACTTAATTTCTGCTAAACACTCTTACAATTATTTTATATGGAAGCATTTAAAAGTAGGTATCGCAACGAATACATAAAAAATTATGTTTTTGTACTTGCCAAAGTGAACAATTAGTATGCCAGTGCAATAATTTTTTAGTAGCGCGTCTGGTATTGATAATATTCAGAATAGTGCGAAAAGTCAGTACACACTACAGCCTGTCAGCACCGCATAAGCCGGTTGGACGACGCAGAAAGTCCACTGTGTAGGTTTATGAATATGTAGCTTCGTTGGCAAATAATGTCGAAATTCCATATTGTTGGCTGATAAAGGAAGATGAGATCGTAGTTTGTTGTGATTGTCAAGTTCAGCTATATTTAATGGTGTATATACTTGATAGTACCAGAATGCTATGATGACACAGGGGAATCATGACAATTGACAATATAGAAATAAGTAGAACCATTGAAGAACTTGTGTAATAATCCAAGCGGGATTTGGAAATGCAAATAAAGATAGGTGAAGAAAAATGCAAATGTTCAAAGGCGAAGAAAGGCAAATAAAGATAATAATCAACGTAATTCCTGTGTGAGGATTCATGGTAGATATAGTCAATAATATAGAAGCGTAAAAAATACTACAATGTAGGTGACACGTTTTAAAGAACACAACACGCTCAAGAACAAATAATTTTGTCATTTGAAAAATCTCTAAGTATAACTTCATTGTACTTCACGGGAAGATTCAAATGTGTTAGTTAGGCTGATTCATTGCACATGGATCGACGAAATACGACCTTCCCCCCCCCCAAAAAAAGTGATATTACAGAACGTATTTAGTAGATATTACCAGCATTGCCTAGTGCTGGCGTAAACAGTATCGTTTGTATTCCTTTGAATTGATCATCGAAGTTTCCAGACATGAATGGCAGTGAATATGTATGGAAGACGTCTGATATTGTTTACAGGCTTTACGTAGATGTAAGTCTCAATAAATTAAGCACAAAAGTACCAAAGCGTATCAGGAAACAATACAATCTATAATCCTAAAGAAACTGTTTGAGATGTACCAAGGAACAAAGTAAACGCGAAAGCCGACTCCCACCTGAAATGATCAAAAAGCTATATAACCGTTGTTAATTTTTTAAAATATATCCGAGTAATGTTACCTCCGAGTAACAAATGTGCTGATAGATAACAAATGTCAGGTTATAGTATATCTGAATCAAGAGTGACAATTAACATTTCCAATAAACAGTGTACTTGGAGTAATCTATGACTTAAGATAGCTAATACTAATGTTTAATATAAACAGTAGTTGCTAAGGAAGCCCCAGTAATCGAAGGCATTAGTTAATCACTAGCAGTGTTCCAGTATATATTATTGTCAGACCTATCCAACAATATACCGTACATATATTGGTTGGATAGCATCCAGCATTCAAGGTTAATACTGCATGCAAAATAGATTATCCTGTTGATCGTTGGTCTGCACGAAAAATACTATTCCTTACGTATTAATCGGTTGGACTATTAAGTATGTAAACATATCCGTTGAAGTTTAATACTGAAAACCTAAGCACCAAATTTGTTTAAAAAGATATGTCATAATACTCTACTTAAGCTTACAAGTACATTTACAAAATATTTCTGGTTTTCGATTTACCATAAATCCTCAATAATGCGATATATGAATTATAGCAAAATGGTGGGGAAAAATTTAGATAAGAAAGGTAGTGCTTAAGGAATATTGCATGTATAATACACCTGTATATTCAGCATCAGCATTGTTACACTAATTAATTTCAAAGCAAGTAAAATTTACCTTAACATAAATGGCGCAGTATTATTAAATTAAATCTACGAGGAAGGCTACAGTACAAAATATGCAAAACCTTGAGTAAAAGAAAAAAAAAAGTAATTAAAAAGATCATCATTTCCGGATTTTAGAAGCATTCAGATACCATGCAATTTGTCTATTACAAGAGAGGAAACAAAACAAAAGCATAGAGCTGAAAAAAAAAAAAGAATGGGCACAACCGAAGAATCATTATGGGCACTACTGCAAGGACTGTTGTGATAGTAGACTCAGGTCATGAGTAAGTTATAGCAAATGTAACAACTGTTTCGAAACACATGCAGAAGATGTATATCCAGCAAAATATTATAGTTGTTTTGCTTGTTCAACTATTGGTTACTGCGCTTGCGGTGCCAACTTTCGAACTATATCTAGAAGGACGAATTGAACATGTTGGTAAATTTACTAACAAAGAATGAACAAGCTAGAGGAGTGAGAATAAGATTACTGAGTAAAGTTATTTTAAGACGTTTGAAATCTGTTTGAAAACCAGCACTTCAAACATGGCATCACATGTTATTAGTGTGACTATAGTTCATAAGCAAGATTACCAATGATCAAGTTAGAGAAGAAATCGCATAGGTTAGAAGTTCAGTCTTCACGGTTATTGTCAACATCATCTGAAAGGAGTCAGACAAGCAAGTGAAAAAGGATAGAGGTGATCAGAAACATTGAGAGAAGACAGTAGTTACACTGCTGGTTAATGGAATGAAGGAATTGAAGAAATGTCAGGTTGTTGATGGTGGTGTTAAGAAAAGGAGTTGAGTTGAGTTGAATTTCAGTTTTACGTCCAGGTCAGCAGCGAGGCTATATGAGACGTGAACCTACTGATTAACGTGGAATCCGAACCACATGAGCTCCCGCCGGGAATCAAATCCGGGTCTCCCGTGCCAAAGGCGCGCATGCTAACCGCTTAGCCACGAATGAGCTCTGTTGAGAAAAGGAGATATAGGGTAATGAGTTCTCATGAAATAGTCAGAGGAGTAACTATAACGCAAGAGAAAACTTGCTGTAATTTTTAGAAGACGAGTTGGGAAACAAGCTATAATTGAGGATGATGGAAGGTGATAAAATAATTAGATAATTGTGGTCTGAAAGGAACCTGATTAACGAACTGTGGAAGCAGCTTTTAAAAGAAAAAGTAGTAGTGATGGAACAAGGAAACTTTGTAAACCGGTAAAAGTTGTTGGATGAAAAGAGGGAAAGAGGTGTGGTTACGGAATTTTACACATATCGCAGTTAGAAATATTGTAATAGAAAATTAGTCTGTAGTTATGCTGTTAAAGTTTGGAAGGCTTAGTTTGCAGCAGTAATTAGATGTGAAGTTGTTCTTGTGTGAAAATTGATTAAGGTTTGAACTAGTGGGCTGTGTAAAAGCACAGACGATGACTTCACTAAGATGCAAAAGTATTTACTAGTGCTGTTAAAATGCTTCCAAAGTTAAAAAAAAAAATAAAAAAAATCAGAAAAAAATCAGGAATTACAGGAATTTGTAAGTAGAAAGATAGTTAGAATTTTTGAGCGTGGTTTTTCATTTTTTTTCTCTCTCTCTCTCTCTCGTCACGAGCACCTTTGGTGAAATGACTACTCTTTTCAACTATGACTTCTTGCATAAAATGTCCAATGCTTATAAATCGCTAGGACAAAAAGTGAGACAAGAAAATGTATAAGGGCGTATCGAATAGAGCGTTCTCCCCACAGGTCCTTCTATCATGGGGCCCCAGAGATTTACCCGAAAATTTTACGTGAGAAGGTAAAATATGAACAACTTTTCCGTAGTTTTTCATGATATTTTCAATGATGTATCCGATGGCTTATCTTCCCATATAAAATTTTCGGGAGAAATTCCCACAAGCCTCATGGTAGAGTGCCCTGTGAAACAGGCAGAACGCTTCGATCAGTGCCCCCGCTGACATTTTCCTGTCTCAGTTTTTGTTTTTCTTTTCGTTTTCAGCTGTTTATGATTTATAAGCACTGGACATTTAGTCTGAAACCCCCGTATATATTTTGGAAGCAGGAAGCTGTTGTTTGTTTCAAGTAAAAATTTCATTGGAGATTACAACTGAAAAACTTCTTACCCAGTTCTGGCCTGTTGAGGTAGCTCCTCATGTTTCTATCCTCCCATCCTGTTTGCATAGCTGCCAACTTACTTCCCAGATCTCGACACGCGAAGAAAGCATTGTGCCATGTTGCTATGTGCGTACTGAAGTAGTAACAACTGTTTCCAAGGCGGAGGAAGTCTGGAGGACAGAGATATCGTTTTCTTACCACAGCACCTGAAAGACAAAATAATATTTCAAAAATTATATTCGATGACGGGATGACGATTGTAATCAAAAGTGCATTCGCCTTTTATAATATTTCTCGTAACAAGTAAATTAGCCAGTGACAGTATATGGCTTCATATCTTGAGGTAGATAACTTTCGTACTAACGTAATAGGTGGCATTGTTTCAATTTTTGTTGAGTACCAGTAAAGGTGGAAATCAATACAGATTCAAGAAGTTTCGTCAAAGTAATGTAGTGAGATATTCGTACCGGTTCTTCGTATTAAGTGAAGTGATATTTACAAATGTGGTGGGCACAGTTATATTAGTTACAGATTTCCGTTAAATTGACAAGAAATTTTGAGTACAGGTAAAGTTGAAAAATAACACAGGTTTAAGAAGTAACTACCAGTGATTCTCTGAGATATCCGTATCAGTTCTTCGTATCAAGTGAAGTGGTATTAACAAGGTAGCATTGCACAAATATATAATTACAAACCTCTTTAACATAACAAGGAAATTTAACAGGCATTAACATTATTTTTACAATGGAGGAATCTAATCAGAATATATAGTTATACAAGGTTTTTCAAAACATAACCGATAACGTTTGAGAGGTGATTCCTAATACAAAGATAAGACACACAATATACTGTAGACCAACCGGGTGCACAAATGCTTCCTTTCGGAGTTATAGGCTGCCGAGAACATGAAAAAATAAACTTTAAAGGTTCATAGCTCCAAAACTATGGGACCTACTGTAGTCGGGTCAAGACTTTACTTAGGAACTACTATATAACCTTTTCAGAATCCTGCGGTACTTCCGCAACAATTTTTATAGAAGTAGTTGGTGAGTACTTCTACAGGGTGTCTAACGGTCACGAAAGTCATGAAAAGTCACGAAATCAGAAAACGGTCATGAAAGTCAAGAAAAAGTTACGATTTTCTTAAATCTCTACAAATATAAGTATAGACTGAAAAATTTTGTTCTGTAAAACGTCAAAATTCACCACAAAAAATGTCTATGGTTGGCGTAGATGCTACCAAATCGCAAACAAAACACGCTTCTATCGCATCCATGACAATTCGGTCCAATTCCCACCCAAATTCGCTGTTGAGAATGTTACTAAATTTTATGGTTTGGGAAAGAAAAGGTCACGAAATTTCATTTTGGAATTTTAGTAGACACCCTGTTCTACTTATATGCTTGTAGCCAAACTCGCTCTATAAAAATTGTTGCGGAAGTACGTTAGGATTCTGAAACGTGTATTTTTGGATAGCGCACATATTAATTCCTAAGTAAAGTTGACCCGACTACGGTAAATTCCATAGTTTTGGAGCTATGGACCTTTAAAGTTCATTTTTTTCATGTTTTCGGCAGCCTATAACTTCTAAACGGAGCATTTGTGCACCCAGATCGGTCTACACTTTTTGTCGTATCTTAGTGTCAGGGAATCAGCACCTGAACGTTGTCGATGTATAAGCAACGTAATTTCTGAGGAATACTCACTGAGGATGATGACAGTTGGTCGCTGAAACGTAAGCGTCGAGTTGTAGTATATCAATTTTTGTTTGTTTAGAACAACTTTCTATTTGATATATATTAAAATTGCATCATCCATTGGGAAGTTAGGAAACATTTACTGTATGTATCCGTTAGTAGAAAATGTCTCCTAGCTTGTTTAGGTTTACACGTATTTTCACATTTTTTTCCTGAACCTTCCATATTGCAAACAAGATATTATACGCTTGTATAGCAGCTCAAGCCTTATGACCATGCTAAATTTGATTCAGGTCTAATTACTTTTTTTTTTTTAATAAAAGAAATAGCACCCAAAATTTGATCGCCTATATCTTGGAAACCAAAAGCTTGCATAATACAGTATTTTACATGCTACACGCTTATGTATCAAGTCAAGTTCTGCCAGTATGCAAAGTTTGACTTCGATTGGATGGGTTCGGTGTATGATTTTTTGGTTTCAAAAAGATGTCTCAAAATTTTAACGGCCGTAACTCGGGAGCCGATAGCCTGTACAACATAATACTCCACACTCTTTTATAGTACGTCAAAGTCTGCCATCATGCCAAGTTTGATCCCTATCGGATGTGTGCGATATATGACTGTTTTCGAAAATAAAACTCAAAGTTTGTTCGAACATAACTCGGGAGTCGAAAGCCTGCTTAATAGAGTGGAGTGAAATATACTACATAAAGGTTTTTTTTAAATCTTTAGATGTATATTAAGGTGACAATATGTAAATTGCTAAACTAATTAGTTCATTTTCAGGTTGTGCACTGATGGAAAAGAATTTTTTTCTAGATTAATATTTTGTAAGGTCTTTTTTGGAATATATTCTCTGATACACCCATCTCTTGCTTCCTGGCCACAAAGTGATGATGAGGCTTCATTGACCAGCTGCACACGCCTTTCTACATCCTGAGAATAACATGCAAATCTGATAATGTCCAATTTTGACCCAGTTTTTGTAAGTTCATGTAAATCGTATTCACTGAGAGAGCGTGGCTGGTGGCTCATATACTTCCTCCCAATTAGTCATACCAAAATACTAATCTGTTGAAATCTTAAGTTTCTGGATATCAAATTGGCGTATCAAAAGGGGATTTGTCGCGACTTTTTCGGGATGTCATTATATTCGGAAGCCGAGGTCGTGTTCACCGTTCGTTCATCCATTACCATAGCCAATAGAAGATTCTCGGGATGGGCGAAGTAACTATTCCGTTGAATTACATCGTGAATAATGCTTCATGTTTTCCAGATATGTATGAGGAGGCCTAAATAATCTCATGGAGGTGGCAGTCATCTTGAGTCGCATCCTAAAGTTTTTTTTTGATCTCAAACCAAGACGACTCATATACTTCCAAGATAAATATTCAGTTAGAAGCACTAAATTAGAGCTTACTTCATTCTTGATGTTCATAAACGTAGTATTTGATTGACTGTAATAAGCCATCCGGAAACGGTCGTATTTCCGGGCTAACTCAGAGGAAAATCTTCCGAAGATACGGCAGCACAAATGTCAATAAATACTTTTTGGTATATACTAAGATATGCCAAATTCACTTCTGGCATAGCGGTATACGATTGAATGTGACAATCTCGTTTTGTTCACTTGTTCGGATAGCTTTCCCGATTTCTCCTGAGTATTGATTTGATCTTGAAGTTTTACTGTAAGCAACTTGAAACAAATGCCGAAGAGGCAGCTCATTGGTGTGTAAGAGGTACACGAACTAGTGCAATTAGTGCTCAAAGAATTTTTCAAGACGGATTATCACTCCATTTCATTTACCAGTATTTGTGCCTGTTCTGTAACATCCAACAGCAACTAATTTGAAAAATTTATTTCGTTGACTGTCAGAAATATACAAATAAAAAAAAAAAAAATGAAATCTTTGAGTTTTACGTTCCCACGGTTATACTAGCTAGGCTAAAGGAGACGGTGATGATGAGAAATGAATGAAAGTAGTGGAACGAAGAAAGTGGGAGGAAACGGGAGAACCCCGAGGAAACCCACGCACACGGTGTTTGTCCACCACAAGTCAGCAACGTGGCAGTAGATCGTGAGGTCAGAGAAACATGCCTCAAGAAAACGGAACCTGGTTGTCATACGAGAACATGTTCTTCTCCTTTCATTATAGGTTGAGATATGTCTCTCTTCCTTGATATCACCGTGGTTTGAAAGTTACTTCCATCAAAATATATTTTATGTATATATACTACATGAACTTTTTAGTAGTTGGAACACCCACAAACCAATAGTCATTTTGCGTTCATTTCTCTGGTCTTGCAAGGAATCTATTTCACTAATACGATTCTTACTAGATATGTACACTGCTGAAACTCAGTACATTTACAAATGGCTGTATCAAAAAGAGTAACTTCAGAGTGCTTCAGTAAATCTTTCCTCTTTTCCTCAGTTCGAATTCTAAGTTTCTTTTGTAATTCATTATACTTTTCGTGGTATGATTTGATCAGGATATTGATTTTTTGGCAGCTTACAACAGATTGAGGTCTTGATCCAAATAACTTCTGAATCATTCGAGACTGCCGCAGACATTTTTCATGAAAGCATCGTTGTCATTTCCTTTCGCTTTCAAATCTTTCAGTACCCACAAATAGTGTTTTATAACATCTGTATAAGTAGGCAAAATTTTGTGCAGTGAATTTATCAAAAACATCGAAAATAGAACAAGAATGTTGACTTCGTGAAGAAACTGTTGGTTTATCGCCACAATTGGTATAAAGAACTTACAACTCAAATGATATTGCTACAAAAACATGTACTAATTATCAACTGGCGTTTGACAGGTGGGTACTAACAATAGGTTTATGTTTTATTGCACACGAGAAAACCACAAAATTCTGTAGTTTTGAAGACATTTGAAAATATCTGAAGACATTTGAAGACATCGTGTGCTTTTGTTACCACAATTTATTAAAACAAAACGTTGTAAAGAAAGAATAATTAAGGATTGATTCTCATTATTTGTTTTTTAATAAGGGCAAACTATTTTTTTCCACAGTGTGCACCTGAAGTTATCACGCACAATTTTTACACATTTTTTTAAAACCATTTTGGCAACCATTTTGAAATTCAATGATTTTTTTTTTTCGCTCTACCCTGCTACACAACATAATATTTCATTCTCGTCTAGCGCCATGCCAAGTTTGATCGGTTGAACTCATACAATATAAAATGACCTTGATTTTTCCAAGGACGAGAGTAATTTTTGGAAGGAAATCGGCAGGACAGAATATCTACAGAAACCCTTGTCAATTCTCATCTGATAAGGCGAAACAGACTGAAAGTGTCATGAATTGTTGTCTGATTTGAAGCTGGGACCTTCCGATTACGGAATGAGGATCAGACGCGCACCCAGAATTTTTGTTGGGAGCAACACAAACTTTGAAAGGGGTCCCATACTGTGCAAGCCACTGGGTCTATGTAGTATTGAACGGGTATTATTCTGCACGCGAAAAGACAATCAGCAATTGTAAAATACTTCCATCTATATTTTTTAAAAAAATGTTGCTATAAGACAATAAGTACAGGGCTCATAGCGAGTCACTTTTTTAAACGAAAACCCTCTTTTTTTTTTTTTTTTTAATGTCACTAAAAGTTACACTTTTGGGAGGTAAAGTGACTTTTTCGTGTGATTTATGTTTTTCATAGGCAGTTTTCTAAGAAAAATATTATAAAAGTAAATGTAAAAAGGCAGAAACTTGTTACTCATTACTCTTCTGAAAGCTTCAGTACTTACTGCCACATGTGAAACAGTCAGCTTTATTCTCACTTCAACTCCTAATTCTTTCTAAAGCACAGTGGATGGTTGGTGGATGCTTAAGCTCTCAAGGTGGGGTTGAGAACCCTTCTGTATCTATTCTTTCTTCTATCACAATAGTCTTTTAATTTTCTCTCGTAATAGTTAACGCTCCGCTCAACATTGTGTGTGTGTGTGTTTGTGTGGTTCATTATGTTCGTCTTGTGTTATGCTTCTTGTATGTTCTTCTTAAGAGTATGAGTTTGAATATTTCATGGCTTTAAGAACTCTCAATGCTAAGTTAAATATAATGTCTGGGATGAAGAAATTCGGAAATAGGCAAGAACTGGTTCCACTTACTCAGAAGCTTCTTACATCTGCTAAGTCTACTTACCGTAACTACAAAACATATTTAGAAAACCTAAGTAAGGAGGAAGCTCGAAAAGAAGAAGTAAAAAAGAAAAGATGAAACAGAACAACGAAGAGATATGTAATAGAGACTTGACAAAGGAATAAAGGGGCATGATGGAATTTTGGGCACTTTTTCGTGTGCTTTCTGGTCACTTTTTGGTTACTTTTTTGTTTGCTTTTGGTCACTTTACAACTATTTACAAGAGACCAGACCACTATGAGCCCTGTAAGTACAAATGAAATGTAAGTCAAATTTTCATGCTACATCAATCATTTCCCAGTTAAATAAGTAGAATTTTGTTGAGAAAGTATACAAATGTATATTGAGTTAGAAAGTTTTGGGTGCAGACGCGGTATCCCCTCTCCCTCGTGGGTGCACCTTAGCAAGGACGCTAACTTAACGTCTACTCAGTAATTTGCGAAATGACTTAAGTTGAATCAAATGAGAGCGTCACGAGAAAACGTACAGGCCATGTGTTAGCCCTCCACAGGGTGAATATAGTGTGGAATCGAGTTTGTGATCCGGTGCGCCTTATGCAATCGGCGTTCGAATCTGGTTCAGTTGGTAGGTGCATAGATAATCACTCCTCAACCCTCGTAGTGTGCAAGATTAATCCGCATAGTATTGATCGTTCCTCACCGAATTATCTCCTTCAAGAGAGTTGAATTACAGGACAAAACATTTTCGTGGAAAATATTAGGATAAATTGGACAAAAGCTCTTTTGTCAGTGTCATTCGCGGTGTCGAATTTGGGTATCAGTAGACGGATAACTCAGATATAACTATTTTGCAAGTGCAATAAACATATGTCGTCCTTGGGATTTTATAAAGTTGACCTACATCGCTGAGTTGTCAGAATCTTCTGGTGTATTCAACATATGTGTTTTGAGAGATCCTTGGATGACCTCAACGTAACATTTAGCGAGATGTATGATAATAATCAGGAAGAATGAGGAAAATGTGGAACATCTAGATTTCGCGCAATGAATGCTCTTTCTGTAAGGCTCCACAAGATTATGCAATAGTAGCTAAAATGTGTCAAGGTTACTACGTCAACATTTTTCTAAACCACACGTGTCATTTAGTCACCTTGAATATTACATTTGAAGAAGTGCGTCGAAATCTGTAGCGATTTTCTTAAGAATCATTCATAATAATTGAATGGGTGAGATTGCGAGTAGAAGGGAAAAAAATCCACCTGGCATTAGTTTAGGGAAAGGGGCGAAAAAGTGTTTCACTGCTAAACTAATGGTCAAAATCGTATACAAAATATTCTTTAATAACCACACAAGTGGACTGCGGGGCGCTCAGTGGTAGAGAGTTCACTTTTGGTGCATAAGGTCTCTGGCTCGATCTCAGCTTGCGCCAAATGGGCTTTGTGGTGGAGAAACATTGTGTGCATTGGTTGTCTTTAGGTTCTTCCGTTTCCTCTCTTTTTGCGTACTTTGCATAACCATGGGACGTAACTGAAAGATTCATTTCATTACATACCAATACCCAAACAAAATTGGCCAGCATTTTTAAATATTTGTTATTTAGCTATTTGCAGCAATGCTATCCTCTTTAAACTCAACGTAATAGAAATACCGGAAAAGTAAAAGTGTATACTGTAATGTTCACTAAAAAAGTATTACTATCAGAATAACTGCTCTTTTTTACTTTCTTTTCTTATTGGTAGTTTAACAATAAAAAACAAAAAAAACTTCAAATGTAATATTAGAAGTTACACTGCATTTACCACACAGCATAGACTTGTAAATCTTCCAGTTTTACGTCCCATGGTTATATCGGCTAGGCTAAACGAGACGGTGATGATGAGAAGTGGATGAAATGGTGGAATGAAGAAAGTGGGAGGAAACGGGAGAACTCGGAAGAAACCCACGCACACAGTGTTTGTCCACATCAAAATTCACTTGGCGGGAGCTGGCGTCGAACCAGGGACGCCATGCACCAGAAGTGAACGCACTACCACTGATCCACCGCGGTCCCAATATAGACTTGTAGTCAGCTATGTTGCTCACTACTGTCACCCCTTGGTTTAAAAAGTAAAATTTGTTGATAAGAAATCTTTGCATTCATCAGGAGCATTATGTTGATGATTACCATATCACAACTCAGTTTAAACGCCTCAGTTAGAGTAAAACAACAGTTAGTAGCAGTGCAAGAAACGAAACAGAAGAAAAATAAAGATCAAAGTAGGAAATGTGTAGTGGAAGAGGTGCAGGAACTCTGTTACTTACAGAGTAAGATAACAAACGATAATAACAACAAACAAGATGGTGAAATCCAGAATACCTCAGGAGAAGAAGGCACTTGTAGAAAAACAGAAACTTTTGGCCGAAAATACCGGCAAAAGACGTAAAATCGGCTGAAGGAGGCGTGTAAATGGAGTTTGGCGTTGTTTGAATGTGAGACATGGACTCTAAAAGAAGACAGAAAAAATAATAGAATCCTTCAAAATGTGATGTTATAGAAGAACGCTTAAAATTATTTGGTGGATAAGTTGTCAGATAAAAAGAAGTGTTAAAAATGGTAGAAGAAAAAGGAGTATACTTAAGACTATATTGAGAAGAAAAAGTAGAATGATTAGCCACATAGTGAGACATGGAGGAATCACATTATTCGGTATAGAAGGAAAACTGCCCAGTGGAAGATTGTGATTGAAATATGCGGATCAAAGAATACAAGATATAGAGAAAAATGGAAAGCTGCGTCGATCCAGGCAAGAGACTGGTGATCCAAAAAAAAAAAAAAAAAAAAAAAAAAAAGGAAGAAGACCATAATTTAGGGAAGAAAAACTACAAGGAAATGACTAGTGTAACTCAGGATAGGAAAGAATAAAAAGCTGCATCAAACCAATCGAGAGACTGCTGATGCAAGTAGGAGGAAGAGAATAAGGAAGATAATTTAGGGAAGAAAAACTACAAGGAAATGAAGTGTCTGGCTCGGAATAAGGAGCAATAGAAAGCTGCATTAAACCAATCGAGGGATTGCTGATCCAAGGAGAAGAACGAAAAATCATAATTTAGGGAAGAAAACTTAAAAGGGAAATCAATAGTGTATCGTAGGGTAGGGAACAATGAAATGCTGCGCCAAACCAATCAAAAGACTGCTGACTCAAGAAAAAAAAAAGATGATGATTATCATAATTTAGGGAAGAAAAACTACAAGGAAATGAAAAGTATTCATTGTCCTATTAGTCTATGTAAGTCACGCATATCCCTTATTGTCCTATTAGTCTATGTGAGTCAGACAGATCTCTTATTGTCCTATTAGTCTATTGAGTCACGCATATCCCTTATTGTCCTATTAGTCTATGTGAGTCAGGCATATCTCTTATTGTCCTATTAGTCTATTGAGTCACGCATATCCCTTATTGTCCTATTAGTCTGAGTCAGGCATATCTCTTATTGTCCTATTAGTCTATTGAGTCACGCATATCCCTTATTGTCCTATTAGTCTATGTGAGTCAGGCATATCTCTTATTGTCCTATTAGTCTATTGAGTCACGCATATCCCTTATTGTCCTATTAGTCTATGTAAGTCAGGTAGATCTCTTATTGTCCTATTAGTCTATGTGAGTCAGACAGATCTCTTATTGTCCTATTAGTCTGTGAGTCAGGCAGATCTCTTATTGTCCTATTAGTCTATGTGAGTCAGGCATATCACTTATTGTCCTATTAGTCTATTGAGTCACGCATATCCCTTATTGTCCTATTAGTCTATGTAAGTCAGGTAGATCTCTTATTGTCCTATTAGTCTATGTGAGTCAGACAGATCTCTTATTGTTCTATTAGTCTGTGAGTCAGGCAGATCTCTTATTGTCCTATTAGTCTATGTGAGTCAGGCATATCCCTTATTGTCCTATTAGTCTATTGAGTCACGCATATCCCTTATTGTCCTATTAGTCTATGTAAGTCAGGTAGATCTCTTATTGTCCTATTAGTCTATGTGAGTCAGACAGATCTCTTATTGTCCTATTAGTCTGTGAGTCAGGCAGATCTCTTATTGTCCTATTAGTCTATGTGAGTCAGGCAGATCTCTTATTGTCCTATTAGTCTATGTGAGTCAGGCAGATCTCTTATTGTCCTATTAGTCTATTGATAATCAAATCTTGATCTAGGTGGAGCAGGAGCGCAACCACGGGACCCTCCCTCGAAACTTCGTAACTTGACTAACATTTATACATTTTCTTAACATAACTATATTTGTTCAAAAGAAAAATGATTTATGTAGCTGAAAGATTTGTTTTTACACCTCATTTGTACTCGTCCTGTCCTTATAAAAATAATCTAGTTCTATCACATTTTCTGAGAATATAGGTGAGATGTTTATCGTCTATTCGGGTGTAGAATAACACACGTTTAATAGTAGATAAACGCAGTGGACCCTCCTACCTCAGAAAAAACTTTGGACCATCTCAACAAAAAGTTCTGCTACGAGCCTGACGTGGAAGCTAATCAAGACTTTGTTCTTACGTAAATTATAGTTCACACACAGATAGAAGGAAAGGAGAGAAAGATAAGGAAAACTTACAAATAAATTTACGTTTCCCGCTGAGTACAGGCTAGTGTGAACGACGGAGCCCCACCACTTCGGCCAATGGCGCCGACTTTCCAAAATTTATGTGGGTGAATCTCAATGGCGGGGCGTGTTAGTCTATATGTTTTCAGAAAAGTCTTGATATATGATTGATTTATTTTTAGTTAAAATTTATTATGAATACTGTCATAAAGGGCTGTGCTATGATAAAGTGAAATATCCTGGTAATATAAGGATAAGTTGGGGCTGTCCTAGCTCAGTTGGTAACATGGCTGACTTAAACGGAAAAGAAACAGGTTCAAACCCGGATCCAAACTAAAAATCTTGTAGGTGCGCCGCACCCACAAGATTGATTGTGTGGGTGCCGGAGCCCCTGTACACCCACGTAGTCGGTGCGCATGACCTCGGCACATAACGGGAGTTGACGTAATGAGCACCGTGCTTCGGCCGCTTAATAAATGATGTACCCTCAGATAAAAATGCGATGTCATCATTTTTTTTTTCAAATCCTGACGGAAACCTTGGAGTGGAGGACAACCTCATAGGTCAGATGCTAGTAATAAAGGTGATAATGCCATAAGGGTGTTGAATGGGAACGGCACTTGTGGAAAATATGTATTTTTGATGTGAACTAAATTAATATGCTACTGGACAACGAACCTAGGACCAGGCACGCGAAGGAAAACGTTCCAAACACTCAGCTACTCGAGAATCCTTGTCATAAGAAAAGGTATCCAACAAATAATAACAATTATAAAATACTAGCTGAAATTACCGTTCTTCGCACAGGGAGAATAGGTTATGGAAAATATTTGAACCCCTTCCTCATTACGATACGCATTTCATTTTTTTTTAAATGTAATGAGAAAAACCTGTAAAATAATCTCGTTTTGGTGTACATTTTTAACCCTTTTCCGGGCCGTGGGAAGAAGATATCTTCCCAAAATCATAGTGTCAAACGTGCATTATTTAGGTTGGTGGGAATAGCATTTCCCACTTGGTTATCGTGCAGTAAGGCAGGTCGAAAATGACTATTTTGGAGAACAAATGCCTACTTCTGCAGACGTGATTAGCACGCACGTTAGTGCGCACCATCTGGCGTGTAAATAGTAAGCACTTTTTATTTATTTCTGTTTCCATACAATTCGATCCATACCCATTAGCATCGGGAGGGGAGGGTAATAGGGGACATTTGCCTTCCCCTTGAAATTGAAATACTCCTAATGTTATGCAATTTGAGGCACTTTCGAGACAAAGTTGCCTATTTTCAGGAGTTTTGCTCCTGGAAAATGTTGCCCTCCCCTGGAAAATATCCTGCCGGCGCCCAGGTCCATACCATTCCCTTTCCATGTGCGTTCTTGTTTTCTGAAAAGAAATTTACCTAAACTACCGAAAATAGTAATTTTGGTGCCAAGGGACGGCGGCAAGGGATTTATGGGGCAAGTGGCCCCAGATCTTCCATTGTCCTCCCTTGTGTCTCCACAAAATTTTATTATTTTAATTATTATTGCACATGTATTAATATTGCCCATTTTTTATATGTTTTATTTGATTTACCCCCATTCCAAGCTTGTCTTCCTCCAGGGCCATCGCAACTCTGAGAACCTAGTGGCGAACCTGTTTGTTTCTGGCAATTCGTGGGTGGTCAACACCAGTTTTCATGCAATGCAGCCGGCATGCAATATGAAAACATTTTCATTCTTCTACTGGGGGAAAAAACCCGCTTTAAGTTAGACTCGTGGGAAGAATGCTTCCCACCCCATAATCTATGGGAAATACATAGAATAAATGAAATCCACTAACATAATTATTCTATTCGCCTGGTGGAGATCTTATTTTAATAGGCATAACACAGTATCATATCTACAAAAAGACGGCCCGGAAAAGGGTTAAATCAAGGGACGGCAAAATCTGTCATAATTATATTATTTAAAATAAATATTTCTTGCTGGAAACAGAATTCATGATGATGGCAGTTAAATTTACTAAGCTGGTCTATTTGAATACTACATTCATAAATCATGTTTAGGTCGCATTAGTTTAAGGTCACATGATCAGTGCTAAAGCAAACGGTTAAACAAATCCCAGCATGAATTGCTTGATTGTTATCAAATACAAGAACTCAATTCTCGAACAGTAGCGAACACCTGTTCCATTTAGTTACTTATCACAGTTGTGATATGAAAACTAGTCTTGTCTTTGTCACAAACAAGTTCCTTATCATTGAATGTGGAAACAAGTTTATTATTATTGTTATTATTTAACGGATGTGGTTGGAAAGTCAAGAAATAAAGATAAGAAAGCAAGTTGCTCTGGTATTGCAGACTGATATATTAAGATTGAGGCTCAATGTTGAATTCTATTAAAAGGAGTACCATCTGTCCTCCTTTCACTAACATAACATAATAGATTATTATTTAAAGAAAAGAAACAGACGCAATGAGATTATATTTGTGTAGTTTTTAGACCTTTCTGAGTGCAAGTGCTTTTTCCCTCCCCGTTATTGTTCATGATGGGTAAAATCGTAACTTTTGAGGTTTGTTCTTTCTGAAGAAAGGGAGGCGGCAAATGATGTCATTGCACTCGGCGACAAATTGCCTAGGGCCGCCCCTGGTATTAACCATGTTCCAAAATTCATCTCAAGCGGATCAACCGTTTTCCCGTGATACGGTCACAAACAACAGATAACGTCGCTTTTAGTGTGGCGGGTAAAAATATTGAAAATGCTCCTCTTTCTCCTTAACCCATAAATACTCCCACCCTTTTCGTTACAGCAGTACTCGTGCGGGGGTCCAGTAGACCCCCCAAATTGATATATTTTTTTTTTACAATAGTAAAATATTTTTTTATAATGGAGACAGTGTAACATAACTAGACCTGTTTTTAAAAATATGTGTTGCAATTAGATTTTTTGGTACCCGTTTTGAGACATTTTGTTATACTTTTTTATCGGGACTTCTGGCTAGCAACACAAAAGTTACCTGTTTGGGGGGTCTATGAACACCCCACGCGAGTACTTAAGGGTTAAAACGGGAAATTTAAAAAAAAACGCTACGACACATGTCCGTTTATTAATGAAAGGGAGGAGTTTATATACAGAGTTTAATGTTCCGAGTGTGAGGGGATTCGTGGGATACACGATTGCCCGTATAAATTTTGACCCCGCACGTATCCCCCTAGGATACGCCCTCGAAACAAAATGATGTGATTAAAATCTAGCTCGTTGGGGCACAGTAGCTCAGTAATAAGAGCGCTTACCTCTTGTGCGTGGGGTCACTGATTCGATTCCCGGCCAAGTACATTTGTGGTGGACAACATCGTGTCCATAGGGTTTTCTCGGGATACTTCGGCTTCCACCCACATTCCCATTCCACCAATTCTTCCATTATTCATTTGCCTTAATCATCGTTTCCCTTAGCCTAATGAACATAATCGTGGGACGTTAAACTGAAAGATTTCATTTCATTTTAAAACCTAGCTCGAATTAGGTGCTATGTTGTAATATACTTTTTAAACTGTTTACTCGTTTTATTGTGATGCGATCACAAACACAATGCAACATCTCTTTCAATGTAGCGAAAAAATGTATGTAATTCCTCTCCTCCCCCCCCCCCCCGTTAAAGCAGAAATTTTCATAAATTCTGGGACACGTGTCCGTTTATTTGTAATGAGGAGTTTATATACCAAGTTTAATCTTCCGAACTTGAGTTCGTTAGATACTACGTTTTTTACATAAATTATGAACCCACTGCAGGCGCGCGCCCCCCAGAAAAAATGTTTAGAGAGGTCCAAGGGTTGGGGGCCCCAATAATACAAGACACTACGTTTTAGTATCGAACGAGTGTTATTCTACAGCCGAAAAAAATAAGTAATTTTTAAGTAATGACACTTGTATTATCATGAAAAAAGATAAAAATTAGATTGTTTTTATATAAAAAAAAAGAAATAGTAAAGATGATGAGTAATAAACTGCTAAATAAAGGTAGTTTTTTTTTTAAGTGTACAAATGTTTGTCGTTTTACGAAGTTTTGGGAGGGTCCAGACCCAGTGGATTCCTGCCGCTGTAGGATTCACATTTTTGAGTCAGATTTAACGTGATAAAAGACGATGCGAGGTAGCTGATAACTTTCTTCCAAAACTCATTTCAAACGACTCACCTGTTTTCCCGTGATTCGGGTACTCACAAGACTAGTGTAATTATTTTTTACGATTTTAGGATTAGATTTCTGGGCTCGGCATGTAAGGCAATTTAGCCCGTCACGTATGAGGAATGACGCCCCAGCCTGGGACCTATAAGTTAGGTACCACTCCGGCATTTACCTGGTGTAAAATTACGAAAACCTCATTCAGAATGGCTGACCTGAAAAAGCTTTTTACACTTTTTTTTAAACGAGTCCCAATCGAACCCGGGACCGCTCGCACCGAAGGCGAGAGCGTTAGCGATTACGCTACGCGGGACACTAATGCCATTTTTATGTCTTAAATAATGTTCACCTTCTCGCCTGACACAGTTAGCCAGCATCTTGAAATACCAGAAATACCAACGATCTTAATCGATATACTGACCACACATTAATTGACTTATGAGCCATCTATATAGCACCAGGTAGTTGGAAAAAAATGACCGGAGTTGCATGACCATTGAAATCGAACCTTGGACCACGCATATAGGAAGTGATTGCATGCTAGTTGATTATTCGGGGTCCCCAATCGTAAGAAGGAGATAACAATTTAAGAAACACTATAGAAAAGTATTGTAAATTTGTTTCCCACTTACCACTATAAGAAAATGCTCCAAGTAATAGCAGTATCCAGAAGCGCATGACAAACCTTGCTTCCTGTGTACGTCGGGTCGTTGTATTAGTTGGTATGTGAATGAATGTCAGCTGTTGCTAAAACAAACAAGCAAAAATTGATAACGGCGCAGCGGTCAAGTTTGAAAGTACACTACAATCATAGAAGCGAAGTGTGTTGTTTATCTGTACGCCTGACCCCGGTCCATTCTAATGAGCATGTGCTTCGTTCTCGACTGTAGTAGTAAAAGACACTGTCTACAGACAGCAGTTCATTCAGAATAGGATTTCTTTTTTCCGGCTTCCAGTAGCTGTGTGACTCAGTGGCTCTGAGTGACTTGAGCCAAGTTATTTTGAGAAGAACAAGAGGGCTTTGTTTCGTCTAGAGGCAGGTCATACAAGAGATGCTCTGTGATAGCTGCCAGGGCGGTGATCACTTTTACAGTGGGAACTCTTCTTTTTACATAACTGATCCGTCTTTGGGGGGAAAGGAATGTAGGACGCATTCAGAGCCAATGTCTTCTCGTGTGATGGCAGATTTTCATCATTGATAACCCAGAGAGGTGTTTTAATATTTACATAATCTCGCCTCCTTCCGCCCTCTCATCATGATACTGAGGGGGGTAGCTTAGATTTATCAACTTTAAGTATTAAATACAAAACCTGTCAACATCACTCTCTTCGAGAAGTCTTTGGTTCGATACCAGCCCTTTACCTCACATTTCTTCCTATTCTCGTGTTAGGATCATATTAGTGAACCTTATATGATTGTAAACAGTTATGTCCGTCCGTCCGTTCGTTACTCCACATGATAATTCATAAACGAAAGCGAATTTTTGCAATAGGCAGCGAAAATGATTACCTTGGCCGAGTTTATTAGTGGAGTCAATTCATAACACCTTCACGAGTAACGGTGGCTATGTATTTTCCACTTAAAATCTATAACATTTCCTAGGTTCTATGCAACCAGCACTATAGCAAAGAAATGTTGTTGCCTATAATAAATGGATACATAACTTTTATTATTGGAAATTATCTCTGGCGAGTTCGTTAATGAAGTCAATCTGTTAACATCTTAACGGGTGACGGTGACTACCTATGTTCCGTGTAATCTAAAACATTTCCTATATTCTATGCAGCCAGCACTATAGCAAAGATATGTTGGTTGCCTGTAATAAAAGAAGAGTAGCTTTTATTATTGGAAATTATCTCAGGCGAGTTCGTTTGTAGAGTCAATCCGTTAACATCTTCATGGGTAACGATAACTATGAATATCCCGCTTAAAATCTATATTTCCCTGGTTCTATGCAACATGCTCAACAGCAGACATGGTTGCATATAATAAAAGGATATGTAGCTTTTATTATTGAAAATTATCTCTGGCGAGTTCTTTAACGAAGTCAATCTGTTAACATCTTAACAGGTAATGGTGTCTACCTATATTCCGTGTAAAATCTATAACACTTCCTAGGTTCTATGCAACCAGCACTATAGCAAAGATATGTTGGTTGCCTATAATAAAGGATACATAACTTATTATTGAAAATTATCGCTGGCGAGTTCTTTAATGGAGTCAATCTGTTAACATCTTAATGGGTAACGGTGCCTACCTATGTTCCGTGTAAAATCTATAACACTTCCTAGGTTCTATGCAACCTGCACGATAACAAAGAAATGTTGGTTGCCTATAATACGTAAAAGGATATGTAGCTTTTATTATTGAAAATTATCTCTGGCGAGTTCTTTAATGGAGTCAATCTGTTAACATCTTAATGGGTAACGGTACTAGAGACCTGCACGGGCCGAATTTTTCGGCCCGAGCCGAATCCAGCCCGAATGTACGTAGGCCCGGCCCAGCCCGGGCCCGAAAAGTTTTGGAGATTTTCGGCCCAAGCCCGGCCCGGCCCGATAAGTTTTTTAAAATTCTTGGCCCAAGCCCGGCCCGGGGCCGATAAATTTTCGAAGTTTCATTTTGTAACATTTTTCACTGGCACACTTCTTCAACGTTTGGCTTTATTCTAATTATCGTTTAATGAATGTCAATAATTATTAAAGAATTGCAATTAATCGGCCCCAGCCCGGCCCGACCTGAAGAGAAATCAGTGTCGGCCCGCCCAAGCCCGGCCCGACCCAAAGAAATAATAGAGTCCGCCCGCCCAAGCCCGGCCCGCGGGCCGGGCCGGGCTTCGGGCCTCGAGCTAGGCCCGGCCCGTGCAGGTCTCTAAACGGTACCTACCTATGTTCCGTGTAAAATCTATAACACTTCCTAGGTTCTATGCAACCTGCACGATAACAAAGAAATGTTGGTTGCCTATAATACGTAAAAGGATATGTAGCTTTTATTATTGGAAATTATCACTGGTGAGTTCATTAATGGGGTCAATCTGTTAATATCTTGACGGGTAACGATGGCTACCTATGTTCCGTTTAAAGTGTATAACATTTCCCAGGTTGTATGCAACCAGCAAATGTTGGTTACTTATAATAAAAAGATAAGTAGCTTTGCTTACTGCAAAATGTTCATTAATCAGGCCAGGGGGTTTTATAAGATGAAGACTTTAACAGTGGCTTCCCATATCCCATACATGGAATCGCGTAATCCTCTTTACTGTCTCCGGCAGAGCTTATTCTGCCAGTTTTTCCTGTTATCGTTCAGATGCATTTGCCGTTCGTTTCTTTTACTTTAAATATCGTAGTCGTAGTACGTTAAATTGACGGCTTAATTTTGTCTTAGCCCTTTACCCAAGTTTACTGGATAATACCTTTAGGGCGCTAGGTCTCGGATTCGAATTCTGGTGGGGGTAGACCTGGTCCTTTATATCCTCTTTGCTGAAATAACGGAACGCTCATACCAATCAAATTAATTTAATTTTTCAAAAATTTCGAACTTAACTAACGATCTTAAGCGTACCGAAACGGTTACGATTCCGGGAATTCTGAAAATTCCGGTTTCGAATCCCGCTGCTAATCAGCCTGTTTCATGTTTACCTGCTTTCCCTCATTTCCACTAGATAGACGCTGGAATGGACCTAGAACACTTAACTCTTTCCTCCCTGTGTTTTACGTATTTCTAACTGTTCTAGGTGTAAAATGCCTTTAAGCTGTATGTTCTTGATACAATGTTAAACTCAATTGTGACGTCATAGGGTGTTTTCGAGAACATTCACAATTTAAGTAGCGTAATCTATGAACTGGAAAAATATACGATGTAATATTTTAATAGGCCTATTGTAATATTTTCAAATAGAAAAAAATGCAGATTTCTTACTATACGCTTGCAGGACATGGGTTTAGAAAAGGGCCGGATTAAAGGGGGACTTAGGGGGGCTCTAGGTTGACAGGGGCCTCTACTCTGATCAAAATCTCAGCTAGCTATCTAAAAAGAATCAAGGATACAATTATCATCATAAAATAAAATATGACTAAAAATACTAGCGGAAACCGAGGTATTCGCAAACACTGAGGTAATGCCGAACACCCAAGTTTACGCCCAAGGAAGCTTGTTAGAAAACAGACGATTTTGCCAAGGGCGCCGATCCTGGGGAGCCGAGGGGGCTCAGGCACCCCAAAGCTCATGTGAGCCCCCGTATTGTATTTATTAGTATACAATATTTGGCATAATTTGAGCGCAATTTTGTCTTAAAATCTTCATATATATACCTTCTGCATCTAAATGGGCTCCCCAAATTTACAGAGAAATCGGCGCCCTTGGATTTTGCTGCATGCTAGCGTAGAGACTTGGAAAAGTGTAGAATAAATTTGGTGACAGTCAGTTCAGTGGATTGCCAGGGAGAAGTTTTTATTATTTTTGTCGTGCAAATAAGGCTATATATTCCCCTATATTTGAGGATTAGTTCTTTGTAATCTTATTAGCCTGTATGCAGTCAACAATTAGTTTCAACTTTAACAATAAAATGGTGTCTCATGGAGAAATGCCAGACAGCATGTTTGCAATTACCCCGGAGTGTTCGAGATTGCCCCATGGTGTGAAATAAATTATCAAAAAAATAAATAAATAAATAATAATAGCTTTTTTTAATTAAAAAAAATATGTAATAAGTTAGTGAAATTGGTTTGGGAAATAGATCATCTCTTGGTAATAAGTGTTATAAATTAAAATAGTTTGCTATATTTATTATTTTAGGAATAGCAGTTAGCCAATTTTGTTCAGCCTATTAACCGCATTTGAACATTGGACTAATAAAGAATACTGTCGTTGGGAGCAAAACATTAATGTATATATGTGATTTCTACAATTTCAAATAATATTTTCATTTTAATGAATATTTTACTTAATGCACCGTTATTTCTGAATTTGTTTCATAAGATTACATTTTGTTTAACCTACTACCTATTAGCTTTCATTTGTAATAGTTTCAAAGATGATGAGGTCTGATCATGTTTCTCATTAACTTATGTTTGTAACTATAATTCTTACTAAAGATTTAAAAATGAAATAAAATCTTTAAGTTTTACGTCCCACGGTTATGCCGGTTAGGCTAAAGGAGACGGTGATGATGAGAGATGAATGAAATGGTGGAATGAAGAAAGTGGGAGGAAACGGGAGCACTCCGAGAAAACCCACGAGCACGGTGTTTGTCCACCACAAAGTCCACACGGCGCGAGCTGGGATCGAACCAGGGACCCCAAGCACCGGAGGTGAACGCTCTACCACTGAGCCACCGCGCCCCCAGACTAAAGGTTTAAATACTAAATCTTACCCACAAGATTTTTAGCTTAGAGCCGGGTCTGAACCCGTTTCTCTTGCATTTAAGTCAGCCGTGTTATCGACTGAACTATGTCAGTCCCAACTTATCCTTATAGTACCGGTATATATTACTTTATCACAGCCTAGCCCTTTATGACAGTGTTCATAAACGATTTTAACTAAAAATCAACCAATCAAATATCGAGACTTCCCTGAATGACTAACACGTCCGACCATTGATATGTACCCACATAAATTTTGAAAAATCGGTGCCATTGATGTTCGGGATTACGCCGACTACTGAGGCAATCTGGAACATAGGCACATTTTTAAAACATCTCACAGGTTTGTTGAAAAATGTTACTTTTGACTTTCGTCTACACTTTAGTAAACAGGAAAATCTCCAAGCTTTCTATACACAAGAAATCTTAATTTTATATCTAAAAAACAAAAGAGTTTTTTATAATCAAAGCTTAAGTGTTCGTGAATACCCCGGTCTCCCCTAAACATATTTCCTTAACCCGTCGGCATTGGCACCAAGTCTCACAGCCCCGTGCCACTTGTTTTTGTAGCCTGTTACTATTATGGTAGCTGGCCGTTGGTTTGGGGTTCAAATTGAAAATTTTATTTTTCAATGGACACTCCTGAACATGATTTACGACTTGTGATAACATATTGAAAACTTTTGAACTTTTTACTAAATAAAAATAGTAATTCTACCAAATTTAACAAATAGATCTGTGAAACTAGGCGTCAGTGCTTAAGTCACATTAACAGGCGCCAGTGCCGCCAAGTTAACTTTCCTACTGAACTTTCACAGAAAAGTATTAGGCGAAGTCAACAGGGGCCACATATTTTTTTTTCTAGCCCTGGGTCTCCAGATGGGTTAAGCCGGTCCTGGTTTAGAAGTAAATGCAGAAAAAACTAGATACGTGGAAGTTCGCTGGAATCATAATACTGCAAATTATTTATGCATCAAAATATCAAATAATACTTTGTACAAAGTGGATACTTTCAAATATCTAGAATCAGTTAACAAACCAAAACCGTATCCACAAAGAAATTAAATGTCGACTGAAAGCAAGTAATTCGTGTAATAATTCAGTTAAAAAATTTGTTGTCGTCACGAATTCTGTCGAGGAACGTGAAGCTTAAAATATATAAAACAATAATCTTGCCTGCTGTCCTGTATGGTTGCGAAACATGGTCGCTTACTCTGAGGGTAGAACTTAGACTGGAAATATTTGAGAACAAGATCCTGAAACAAATATTTGGACCCAAGAGGAACGGGAATGAGGGATGGCGGAAACTTCTTAACGAGGAATTGCACAATTTATATCGCTCAACAAGCATTATTAGGGTGATCCAAGGATGTTATAAATAGAGGATCTGCCCATACAACAAAATCGTGAAGCCATACGTCACAGCTTCGCCATACCTACACTGCCCACTCCGCGCCACTAAGATCGCAATGTTTCAAGTCAACAATCATGGCGGAAACGATAGTAGCCAATCATACGTGCCGGCCCAGACGATGCTCGATTGTTTTTCGGCTTCATTGAGTTTATATATGATGAAGATACGTATGGGCAGATCCTCTATTTTAAAACATCCTTGGGGGTGATCAAGTCTAGGAAACTCAGGTGGGCAGATCATGTAGCCAGAATGGAAGAAAGTAGGAGCGCTTTCAAAGTTTTGACTGGAAATACAATCGGAAAACGTCCATTAGGAAGACCTAAACGCAGATGAGAGAACAATATTAAGATTGATCTCGCAGAAATAGGAATACAAAGTAGAAACTGGATCAAGTTGGCTAAGGACAGAAGTCCATGGAGAGCTTTTGTGAATGCGGCATTGGACTTCCGGATTCCATATACTATAGAGTGAGTTAATTCAAATTTTAAATGAGCCGTTATACTCAACCAAATTTTACATAACATTAATTTCGAAAAAAAAAAAAAAAAAGAAAGAAAGAAAGCAATAACAGGTTCGCGATTATGTGAATAAGATCATTTCACGCTGTAAAACTCCGTAAGACTACATCATACGAATCCAATATTCGCCAAGTCAGCTTTGTGACGGATAAATATCTTATACGTAGATTTTCTTGGTTCTCCTGTTTCTTCTCACCTTCTTCATTCCACCATTTCGCACCATCACTTTCTCCCTTAGTCTGAGAGCGTAATCAAGACACACTAAATTTGCAAAAAAGAATGGAACATTAAAACTAAAAAGTAACGGATCTACTACCATTTTTCCTTTTTTTCGTTTAACGTGCGACAGATGTGCTCCAAGGTTAATGGAGACTGATGATAGGATGAATTATAATGGTTAAATTGGTTATATATAATGGTATATATTTGGATATATATACATAGTATATATATGTATACCATGGTATACATATATCTGGTATATACGTATACCGTATATACGTATATATATGGTATATACGTATACCATATATGGTATACCATGGTATATATAATGGTATATATTTGGTATAAATGACGAATTATAATGGTTATATATTTGGAGGAAACAGAAGCCTGAGAAAGCACGCGCAAGGTGTTTGTCCACTACAAAACTCACGTGGCATCGGCCGGGATCGAGCCAGGGACCTCAGACACCAAAGGTGAGCGCTCTACCACAGCCACCGCAGGCTCCAACTATTGTTTTCATACGAGCAACAGGGAAAATATTCTTGGGATGACGTCGAATCTATTTCTAGAAACAGTTTTTATTACTTTTTTTGTTTTATTGAGATTAGTAGGCCTATTGAACCCAGAAGTGAATAATTTCTGACACGTTCGGTTTCACTTCTCTTTCTTGGGGCGTTGAATCCATATAGAAAACAGAAAACTAGTGGCATCAACAACTTAGCGTTTAGTTGAACAAAAAAGATCATTAGCGGTGATTTCATTGCTATAAACATAAAATATTTTAGCCATATAACCATATCGATATCTCGATATTTATAGGCACACATCATAGGTCGAATTTCACAAATGTCATTCACGTATTTTAGAAGTTCTTTGGATAATTTGGTGTGCCGCCATATTGAATGCATCCCTATTTGCCTCATATTTTGTAAGTGTTTGGTATAATTTGGCGTATCACCATATAATGCGTCCCTATCTGTCCCATATTTTGAGTTTTGGATAATTTCGCGTCCCGGTATAATGCGTCCTTATCTATCCCATACTTCGTAAGTGTTTTGGATAATTTGGCGAGCTGCCATATAATGCGACCCTCTCAGGCATAATTCAGGACGCTGAAAACTTTGTTAAAATCCGGAACAATGGCAACCCTTAGTACTTTCGACCGTATGCCGCCTGGTCCCCATGCACCAAAGACACGTGTGCTAGCCATGAGACAGCAATGAGCACTATGGAATCTATTCTTAAGGCGTTGAATTTATTATTATCTTTAAGCGTTTTAGATTCGGACCGCTTCCGGTACGAATACTGGAAGTGGTACAAGGACAGAAATGAAACTTAATCTTGAAACACAATTTCTCGCTATCTGTTATACGCTTTTCCTTTATGGAGATCAATATTGAAACCGGAAGTGTTAATAGATCTCTGAGACTTTCGGCTTCAATATAGGAATGAGGGCGGAATCTGTTCTTGGACTCTGATTCCACGTCAAGAAACGGTTTCTCGCATTTTCCTTTTTAAGATTAGTTTAAAGGGACAAGTTTTGCCGATAGATGTCACTACAGTCTTCGTATCTCTCTCATGTATTTTTTACCTTTCACGAAAATTCACGATTTCTCTTACAAATTTCAACCTAGAGATTTCAAATTTTTCGAGAAGGAACTTCATTACCTATCGAAGGCAATAATCCGTGCCGATTTTTTATTTAAAATTTTCTTGATTGTTGAAATGGCTTGTTTATTGAAAGAGATATCCAAACCTTTAACAATATAACTCTTTCAGCAATGGAGAAAATTCAAAATAAGAAATCGGCACGGATTGTTGCCTTCGATAGGTTATGAAGTTCCTTCTCAAAAAGTTTGAAGTCTCTAGGTCGAAATTTGTAAGAGAAATTGTAAATTTTCGTAAAAGGTAAAAATTACATGAGAGAGATACAAAGACTGTAATGACATCTATTGGCAAAACTTGTCCCTTTACACCAACCTTAAATTTCTACCACTTCGGTTTCAATAAAGTGATAAGGACGGGCCAATTCTTGGACTGAGGAATCCATATAAATAAAAACAATTCCTCTCTCTCTAGTAACCGTTTCTTCTCAATTGCGATCAATATTGAAACTAGGAATGATATGAGATTTCTACTGGGCCTGTACTATTGTCTTTTTAGTGCATTATACATGTCGTACCTTTATCATCATAGTAAACGACAATACAATTTATCCCAAAGATTTCACCAGCATTTTTTTTCGTAAGTTTACGTTTAAAGTCTTATATTGAGTTTTGCGGAAGCTAGACTGGTTCATCTCACTATTATACCTTGTATAGATGCCCAAACTACGTGTAGTTTTATAATCGTCCTCCAGCGATTGGTTTCCGTTGCGAAAAAGTCTGCAGTCTACTATGCGAACACTCAACTACATGTTGTACCGCCCGATCATCAGGGAGGTTCTTTCTTCCCAAGAAGTGATGGAGATACCGGGAGGAGTGATAGTGGGAGAGATATCGGGGTGAAGAAGGGGTGGGTGAGACAGGTGAAGAACGGTTTCATACTGCAACTCATGGGGAACCTGCAACTTCCTTTCCATGGCATATGGACAAGCATTATAGTGTAACATGAGGACACAATGTTGTTAACTATTGCTGCATTTCATGGAGTTCGGTGTTGTAACGATGCGTATCGATGGTTTCACCTCGCCTGAGAAAGGCATGATGGGTCACTTTCACCGTAAACCACCATACCAGCCACTCCTTCGGTTAGTGGAGAGGTGGTTTAGGAAATCGTCCTGCATGTTGATCACGATTCAGCCATTGTCCTGAGCGTTTACGCTTGTCTTTAACAGGCCCATTAAAAGAAAAAGACTGACAGCGCGAAGCAGCAAACTTCGCCGGTTACTCCTTACACTTAGAGAACTGCACACCTCCAGACATTGATTCTTGTTGGCCTGTGTCGATTCATGTAGCACCCATAAATCCATTGCACGGAGCTCAGAACGACTGTGGTATGGTGTAACCCGATTCCAAACCTGTGTTGAGAAAGGGAGAGGGGCCCCAGATAGAAAATCACTGACTATCTTAGGGTTGAGTAGTATCTCCAAAAACTTTAAACTCTGCATCCCATGGAGAGAAATAAAACATGCTTTGTGCTCTTTGGATATCACTTCCTCGTAGGGTGATGTACGATGACAATGGACATAAGTGAAAGTGGTAATGGAATCCCCTATTGGAAGAGGCAACAGGTCAGAAGAGGCTGCCAGCCTCCCAAATGTGCCAATGGTACGCACCATTTGGCCCAGGAGTATGCGTGGTATCTCACCACAGATATTGCTGAGGCAGACAATTTTGTAGCCACGCCTATTGGAGGGGAACGATTGGTGTCCTCTAACAGGTGGAGTACGTCACCCATTGACACTGTGTACCTTTTCCATAAAATGAGGTGAGCAGGGTTGAAGCCGTGTCATTTCTACCGGAGGAGGGAAGTCTTCGGGATACCTCCCAAATGGAGAACTAAGGTGTTCTCTTGGGTCTGGGAGGAGATTAGTTGTGCCTGTGCGGTACCCCCTGACGTCGGTTGAACGACATGGATGTAGGCAGCTCCAGAATTCGAACCCCCTCCCGGGTCATCCTTGTCATCCTGGTTTGGGTTGGACTCTTCTGGGCTGTGGTCATACCGTAGAATTCGTAAACTTCGGGCTACATTCTCGAAGGGGGAATTAAACTTTCTTTACAACACTCGGGAAATATTGCTGCATATGGTGATAGGCTCCTACCCACTAAGAGGACCGTCTAACGAGGGGTGAGCGAAACGACACGGGACTTCTTTTGAAGTCTCTTGTAAATACTCCTTACAAAGACATGGGCAAGTAACGGACCGGCCATATCTACGTATAAGGCTTGTCTGACAAAAAGGTGCTCTAATGCTGACCATTAAGAATGCGAGACACGCAAATCAAAACAGTCTGTGGTATGGTAACTCGTCTGCAATAGCATGAATACTTTTGCGAAAATCCGCTTCCACGGTGTTCCTGAGGAAGTCATCCGAGCGTGGTAGTCAGTGCCCACGAAAATAGTTTTGTAATGTCGTATCAGGGTACGAAATTTGACAAACCAAGGGCGAATGCTACGTTCAATCGCCATTCTTGGTCCAAGTGCACTGTAACTTTTTTTTCGGCTTGTGTAGAATGTCCCGATTTGAAAAAAAAATGAAATGAAATCTTTAAATTTAACGTCCCAGGGTTATGCCGGTTAGGCTAAAGGAGACGGTGATAATGAGAAATGAGTGAAATGGTGGAATAAAGAAAGTGGGAGGAAACGGGAGAACTCCGAGAAAACCCTCGAGCACGGTGTTTGTTCACCACAAAGTCCACACGGCGCGAGCTGGGATCGAACCAGGGACCTCAAGCGCCGGAGGTGAACGCTCTACCACTGAGCCACCGCGCCCCCCTGTCCCGATTTGAATTCGTAAAGTAAAATGTCTCATAGTTGAGTGTTGTCCATGGTGCACTTTCATACGACCCCTGTTCAGCAATGCACTATCTCCTGATTGTTTGGATACCCCAGTTGCATTGATGTGCATGAAACGGAAATTTATAAAGACATTTTTTTGTGAAATCCCCATGTTTCAGTGTCGAAACGAACGTTAGACCGACAATAGTTGTGTACACTCGATGGTGGTAGGAAAGGTCGTCAAGAGGAATCGAACCCGGTTTGACCTAACTACGCTTCAACGCAGTCTTCTTCACTGGAAACAGAGATGCAGGACGATAGCTAACAGACAGAAATTACATATCGAGTACAACCGCCGGTGGCGTCGCGGCATTTCTTAACCTGATAAGGTATCAAATTCTTTAACATAAGCATGAAACGACGTTCTGTATTCTATCCTGTGCCGAGCCAGTCCAGTCTTGATGGTGATTAGTACCAATCGCCTAGGATCCTGCTTTATATTATCTCTCTATCCTCTCCTTTGCCACCCAAAGATCCCTTTCTTCTAAGCTTATATAAGTTGTTAAGTGCTCGCACTTTACAGTATTTATAAAACAAAAACATATCAGTCTGTGAGTAGCGTTAGTGTGCAAATTCAAAACGTTTGAGTATGGGTTGCATAATCATCTAAGGGAAAATATTTAGATATTCTTAATCCATGTTATATACAAGATATCTCGGTCTATTAGTCACGCTAATTCCAAATAGCTAATAGTTGTCGCTAGCTGTGATGCCTCCTACTAATGCCAAAAGATGTTGCTAGCGTGCATATAGTTTGCAGACGAGCCGAAGGCTTAGGAGGAACACGTAGTTAAACCTTAGATTGGCGTGGACACCTTAAGGGTTAGCGATCCTCGAGATATCGATCCCCTCCCTCAAAGTTTGCTTGGACCCCAAGAATCTGGATATCTAATGCTTGATTCTTTGCTGGGGTATCTGATAACGAAACGCATATACTTGAACGGGCGCGCCCAAAGTTATACAGAAATCGGTGATCCAACTTACGCAAGTGACTATCAGCAAGTTCGTGGCTAAGTGAGAGAGATGGACAGCCGCAGTGTGTCTACTGTATTACTACTCCGAGAGTTGTCTATAATTAATCATTTTGATATTTATGTCAAATCAAAATGGCTAACAGTGATTCCACGATACATTTGTTTATTTAATTAGTTTTCTATTCCACAGTTGCGCTCTGTTTGATACTACGCGTATATTCTTTCCTTTATAGGCCAGGGACAGAAACTACCTAACATTCATCGAGAATTAATGGAGGACTATGGAGAGAGCGTTATGTCGCAGAAATAAGTTTATGTGTGATCCAACGCATTCAGAAGTGGTAGGAGTATCGTTCATGACCAACTTGGCTTCAGGAAATATATGCGCGCTGGGTGACAAAATATCTGAGTAAGGACCAAGACCACCTTCGAATGATCATCCACATACGATATACCCACAAGGGAAATTCATTCCTTCATCGCATCATTATGGGTGATGAAACCTTAATACCCCTCTGGACATCTGAATGAAAACGCCATAGCATGACATGGAAACATACGTGGTCACCGCCCGCCAAGAAATTCAAGACCACAATATCTGCCGAGAAAACGATAGCTACTGTGTTTTGGGAGTGACAAGAGTGTTGCTGATGTTTAATTTTTGGAAAAGGGTACGAGCATTACTATGGCCAAACCATGAACAGGCTGAAAGAGACATACGTGAGAAATCAAAAGAGGCAGTACGAGAGGGGTGTTGTTACTGCACGATAACACACGACCACATACAGCTCAACGGACCCGTACACACATAATGAGTTTCAACTGAAAAATTTTTGAGCATCCTCCATGTAGCACTGATTCCCTTCCGACTACCATTTATTTTTTTACCCGTAAAGAAACATCTTCATGGGCAGCGTTTCGATACACTGGAAGACTCAACTGGATCTGGCTACGACGGAACAGGCTGCAAGAACCTGAGGCAACATTTCTTTGCAAGGGCATGAACAATTTGGTGTCACGTTGGAATCCATATTTGGAACCCAATGGTTTCTGTGTCGAATGTTAGTGTGATACCATGTGGCAAACATGATACAGTTTAAGATATCAATTAAGATTTCGTTTTTTTTTTTGTGTGTGTGTGTGTGTGTGTGTGTGTGAAACGAAAATTCACCTTACTTTTTGATATACTTTTGTATCTTGTGATTTTCTGAGTTTACACAATTCGAGAGTTGATTTGGATATGGACTTTTCTGGCTTCCAAAATTGGTTTTATTGCAAGTGGCTTTGTTTAGATAAGAACTCAGGTGCACAGGTAGCTTATCAAAGTGGGATAGGTTTATACCTATATAAAGCAAGAAAACAAAATCTTAAAAGAGAGAGAGAGAAACTTTATAAACAATCGTGTAAAATTTCATGTGTGGTATATGAACCCTTATCTACATGTAAGTCAGCTCTTCAGTTATCTCTGTTAATGAGGATTCTTGTATGATTTTTTCTAATGCTTTTTATTTACGTATTTCAGATAGAATCTGTGGATTTAGCGTTGAAGTTAATCGACGGCTATACCTTACGGGGAAATAAGTTGCACGTAGAGAGGGCAAAGTTTCAGATGAAAGGTGAATATAATCCCAGTTTAAAACCCAAGAAAAAACAGAAGAAAGAGAAGGAGAAGCTGAAGAAAATGCAAGAAAAGTAAGTTTATTCGTACTAAATGTATAGGCAGTTCCTTTTTTTTTTTTTTCCTACCCTTGCTAAGTATAATTAAACCTCCACCGTTAGGATACAGTTGCTATCTGCAAAACACAGAGAACATAACCAGTATCAGTGACATTGCGTTGTACTTTGGCACACATACTTCTAAAGCCTTTTATTTTTTTTTAGAGGTAATAACTGTTGAACACCCGTCGTGTTTTTGAAACATGCAAGATTTAGCCATTAGAGACGGTTCTTGCATTGCTCTGTGATATCTGACATTTTAGGCAAATATGACATATGTAGTAAAAGTCAAAATTGCATGTACTCATTGAAGCAACCAAATATTAAAACGACGTACCGTATCACCTACAACCACTTTATAAGTCACATTCAAATTAACGTTATCCGTCTTAGCTTGTGATTTAATACGAGTTATATTTTTGGTAAATAGTAAGAAATGGACACAAGTAAAACTTAGTTTTGATGATATTGACACTGATCATCGGTTAAAGTTTAATTCGAAGAATTATAATTGTGTTGGGAACTGAAAAACCGCAATTGCAAATTTGGAAAATCTCTGTTTTATTTTGGAATAAAGTAGTTACAATAGGATTGGAGCATGGATATACTTCTTGTTGGCACACAGTATTTTATAGGTTATATATAAAAATAACGCAGAATAAGGAACAATATTGTGCCAAGCAGGCCCGGACTGGCCCAGGTTGCTAGGAGACAGAGGCTAAATCAAAAGGTGGACCAAATGAAAATTTTAATAGAGAGAAGAGGTCGGAAGGAAGAGAAAAAATGCGGAAAACGTGTACGACAACTAATATTCTTTTAAACAGTCACGGCAGCAATCTGCATACATCAAGCTCTTCGAGCGTTTCATTAAAATTTTGTTGAGACTCACGTCCCTTATAAAATAAGAATAGGCCATGCCAGCATTAGAGTCATGTCAGTGCAAACAAAAACAATAGTGACATCTCCAACACGCTCCCTATTGCGGCATATAAAAGGAAGCCGAAAGTATAGTGGCCTGACAATACAATTCTTGAAAGTTCAGTTTCTTGGCCCAGAAAAATAATAATTTGAAACCCAATAGAAAAAGATCTGAGATCACTTTCGTGATATATGATACACGGCGATTTAAGAGATTTTCATTTCAATTATCACAAGGCAATAAATGATATTGCAGCTAGTTCTACCGAACAAGTTATAATTCTATCTGTGTTAGTCTCATATATATTGTTATATAATGTATACCCTGATTTTATATTATGATCTTTATGGTATAATATATGGTGTGGCTACTTTATCTAAGATATTAGTGTGATTTTATTGTGGGAAAACAGTGGGTAGTTGTGGTAATGATGACTAGGGGAATTGAGAATTCGAGACCAACACAATATGTCAGCCACCGGGGCCAAGTAGTAGCCAGTTTGACCCTGGTACCAAGTGTGTTAATACGACATAGATGTTTGCCGGTATTTCTGGAGTGCATAACAAGAAATTAAAATAGTGTTTTTAAATAATAATAATAATAATAATACCTACTCAAGTGATCGTTAACATTTTTCTTTACAATTCAAGGATGCTGCTAAAATTATGTAGTTCTACAAGCAGCATAATTTCTTCGTAAAGAAACATGCGTGAGGAAGATGACAAGAGGTTTTTAAAACAGCTTCGGGACGTTGTTTTAATATTATTATGCTTCGCTGAGTATAATGTTAACTTTTATTATTAATATGCATCCTATTACGTCAATAAGTAATGAAATATTTAGTTGATATTATATAGATAGGAGTTTACGTTGATAACTCCTATCTACATACATAGGAGTTGGGACTTATATCTTGTTATTAATTTACTTTGAGGGTATTTTCGAAGAAAAGTAAAAGCATGCATATATATAAGAAAAAAGACTATAACACAGTTATTGAAAACACTAAAAGCGCTGACGTTTCAGGATGCCATTGTTTGGAACAATATAATTGCATACATGCACGTATCGTATAGAAAACAATACCGGTGTGAATATGTATAATTCAAGATTGGTAATTGTGTGCTAGCCTGTTTTCGGTTTTGAATAAGCTCTAATTGGTTTAAAAGAAACGTCATATATATATATATATATATATATATATATATATATATATATAATGAGTACATTGAGTTACAGTAATGATAATACCCCTCCCGCAAAGACAATTAAAATTTACAGGGCCGTTTTTAAATCATAATTTTGTGTATTTTAGCATCATAAATACGTCTTGTATAGATTTTTTTAACATCAATAAAATTTAAAATGTATTTTATCTGTATTTGTGCGACAAGACAGATGAGAGGACTGTGTTTTAAGTGTTTAAATAATAGAACTTCTCTGTTGCAGATTGTTTGCTTGGCAGCCTGACAAATTGCGTGGAGAGCGTCCAAGGAATGAAAGAGTGGTTGTCGTGAAGAATCTGTTTGATCCGAAGATCTTCGATGATAACGTTGCCCTCATTTTGGAATATCGACAAGATTTACAAGAAGAATGTTCCAAATGCGGAGATGTACGGAAAGTAGTTATTCATGATGTGAGTACAGTAGAATTTGGTTTGATTTCATATTTCAAAATAATAGTAAACGTAGTATAGAATCACCAACAAAAGTACACACTTAAATTTCCTATACATCTTCTAGTCAGCAACTTCGGTTCGAATAGTCTTCGAATACTTTTATATATGAGAAAAAGCGGAGTGAAGCGGTCGATTCTCTAGAAAAAGAAAAAAATTAACGAATGCAAACATACAATCACGCAATTCAAATATTTGTCATGTCAGCTAACTCTTTAAGAAATGTAAAGATAAAAATTACATAAATGAAGTATGCACTAAAATGTGACCATGTCACCCAATCGTTCAACGAATGAAAAGATACAAATCCCGCAGTTCAAATATACACTCGATATTTGTAGTCACTTCTTCAACGAATGCACAGATATAAATCGCAGAATTCAATTATGCACTAAAATATTTGTCATATCATCCAATCCTTCAACGAGTACATAGATAAAAATCGCGCAATTCAATTATACACTAAAATATGTGTTATTTCAGCCAATCCTTCAATGAATGCAAAGATACAAATCGCGCAATTCAATTGTACGCAAAAGTATTTGCCATGTCCTCCAATCCTTCAACAGGTACATAGTTACAAATCGCGCAATTCAATTGTATGTAGAAATATTTGTCATGTCACCAAATGCTTCAATGAATGCACATATATAAATCGCGCAGTTCAATTATACACAGAAATATTTGTCATGTCACCCATTCCTTCAACGTGCAAAGATACAAATCGAAATTCAATTATGCTCTGAAATATTTGTCGAGAAACAAATTATGGTAGTTTATGCAATATGAATCGTCAGAATATTTTGGTGATTTTGGAAGTAGAATATTTGATGTGTATGTCAGTAAATGACTTCCCGAGGTTTATTTTCTGACTGTTTTTGATCAAGAAACTTGTATGATCGCGTTTTCATATCTTATTTTCTTGCATATTAATTTTAATAAATTTAGAAATGCTCTGTGTCAATTATTTAAAACACAGGGAGTTTTGTCAGTTAATTTATTAAAATAATATTGAATAATATTTAATTGGTACGATGAGGTGTTTTAATTTTTCATATGGTAGTATTCTGCTGGGAGGCATGTGATTGAAAAGTCATTGTCTGGATTAAAAAAAAAAAATTAAAAAATAAAAAAAAAAAACTTGCATTGTAATCAACTAGGTTAGTCTTTCTCAATTGGTGGTTCGCGAACCTCTAGAGGTCCGTGGAACAAATTTAGAGTTTATGGTATCGTTTACATCTCATAATTTATAAAAGAAAGAAATCATCTTATTGACCGCATATTATGTACTGTATGTTGTATGTCTATAACACAAAGGTTTGTGATTTAATTGTTAATATACGAGGGTCATCCAGAAAATTAAAACCGTGTAGTTATACAAAATGAAAAACAATATTTATTGAAAAAAGAAAAAAAAAAACAATTCTCTTACATACCTGAAGCTTCCTTTACTCCTTTACATAATCATCACCTTTATTTAAACATTTGTCGTATCTTTTCCAGAATCTTCAGACTTCCCACGTTATACTCTTCTGCCATCAGTTCATTAAGCCATGTGGTCACTGCATTCGCCAATTCTTCATCACTTCCAAAACGTTTATTGCCCATTTTCTCACATTTCTTTCGCCATTACATTATCACCATACACTGCTTTTAGTTGCCGGTAAATTTCTGCCGGTTTTACCTTTTGAGCGTCCAGAAATCGAATATTATTTCACTCTTTACCTCACGGTCGGCGGGATTTTTAATCACGCAGTTCATTATGATCACCCCAACTGCACAAGGACGACTTCTTGCAACCTTCACTCATAGCGTTATGAGCACAGCTGTTACGGGAACTAATTGACCCTGAAAAGAGAAAGAAGAGTAAGCTGCACTAGTGGTCTTTTGCTTGAATACATTAACCACCTGCCTTAGTGAACTGAAGGCAGAAAAGTACAACATGGGAATTCTAAAGCTCGTGAACAAATGTTTAAATGAAGATATGATTATGTAGAGAAGTAAAGGAAGCTTCAGGTATGTAACAGAATTGTTTTTATCCAATAAATATTGTTTTTCATTTTGTATAACTACGAGGGCAGGGTGAAAAGTTCTCGGCCTGACCCAGAGATGGCACCCCAATCAGCAAACTTTTATTGTTCTTGCCGAGGGGCGCTTTTCAGTTGTTCGTATAACAAGTGTCAACTTATTCTCTCAAGTAGTTTGTGTGCAGGCATTGTTGCAGCTAGATGTCTTGCGTGTTAGTTGTGAAAATGGATAAACTTGAATATCGTGCGGTAATCAAATTTTTCGTTTTGGATGGATTAATCCCTACGGAAATACATCCGAAGTTGACAGAAGTTTACGGGGACTCTGCTCCTTCCATGTCGACCTTTAAAAAGTAAGCAGCTGAATTTAAACATGGTCGCACATCCCTCGAAGATGGCCCACGTGAAGGAAGGCCGAAAACCGCAACCATACATACTGGAAACAATCGAAAAAGTGCGTGATATCGTGTTGGACAACAGGCGAGTGAAGGTGAGTGAGATAGCTGAGAGTGTGGGGATATCGGAGGAACGGGTGCGAAACATCTTGCACAAAGAACTAGGGATGCGAAAGCTCTGCGCAAGATGGGTGCCGCATTCGCTAACTGCCGACCAAAAGCAAATGCGAAAATGATTTTCGCAGCAATCTTTGGACCGATTCAAAAGAGATCCGACCGATTTTGTGCGGCGGTTTGTGACAATGGATGAGACATGGGTTCACCACTACACGCCCAGAAATGAAACAGCAGTCCAAGCAGTGAGTGGAAGCCGGTGCAGCGCCGAAGAAAGCAAAGACGATCGTATCGGCCGGAAAGATCATGGCCAGTGTGTTTTGGGATGCGAAAGGGATCCTGTTAATTGATTACCTTGTAAAAGGGAGAACAATTACAGGCAAATATTACTCCAACCTTTCTGACCAGCTGGATGACAAAATTCGCGAGAAGAGGCCTGCCTTGAAGAAGAAGAAAATCATCGTTCACCATGACAACGCACCTGTGCACAAGGGTGCATTGGCGATGGAAAAACTGCAGGATTTGGGGTACGATTTGCTCGCCCATCCCCCATATTCTCCTGATTTGGCACCATCGGACTTCTGTCTGTTCCCAAACTTGAAAAACTTTCTTTCTGGGAAGCGCTTCACATCGAATAAAGAAGTTGAGAGGGTCGTGGATGACTATTCTCACAGCCTTCCAGACTCTCACTTCCGGGAAAGATTACTGATGTTGGAGAAACGCTGGACCAAGTGTATTTAAGTTATGGGAGATTATGTCGAAAAATAAAATCATTTTTAAACTGAAATTCGCAGTCTTTCATTATCAGGCCGAGAACTTTTCACCCCGCCCTTGTAAACGGTTTCATTTTGTGGATGACCCTCGTAGTTGCTTATCTCTCAACTGCAACGCATATATCAAAATTCAAGAGATAAGATTCCTACTGTGCCTTAAAAATAAGAAGGGGTCTGCAACTCTGAAGTAATTGGGAAGTATTGAACTAAATTATTATTATAGAAAGTATGATTTTTACTATATTAATTCTTTCTGTAACACACAAAGTTAATGAAACTGAATTCAGCTGCTTCTTTCTAAACGTACTCATGACAGAATATGTTGGCTTTGGTTTCAGAGCTTTAAAAAAAATGCTTGTTATTACACCAGCTAAGTTTATCCAAACTCCAAAAGTCTTTTCCATCGAAACTATTTTTTTTATTTTCTCCAGCTGCTTTTGCGATCCACAATTTATCAGCAGTGTTTAGCAGAATCCAAGGAAAATTCGTGCATTGGTGGTTTTCGAAATATTTATTGATGGGTGATACGTATGAAACAGCAACAACAATTGTATTTTGCAGAGACATCCGGAAGGAGTGGCCCAAATAACATTCCGAGAAGCAGCGGAAGCTGATCAGTGTGTACAACTCTTGAATGGAAGATGGTTTGGGAAGAGAAAAATCACTGCTGAAACGTGGGATGGAAAGACAAAATTCAAGTAAGCATTCTGTTATTATGCCAAGATATTTAACAGTAAATTCTAAAGATAGTAAAAGATTTTATTATTATTATTATTATTATGGTTAACATTGAATACATATAAAGTTCTTATGTGATTTTAAAACCAGCCTTCTGGAACCGGTAAAATTGAACTCGATCTTGGAAATATGGGAGTTCCAGGTCCCCCTTCTATTTCTACCGAAGACTTGGGTTCGATTCCCGATGGGAGTTCATGTGGTTTGGATTAATGATGGGCACAAAAACCAGTTTTTCGGTTTTTAGGAAAACCGAAACCGGGTTTTGAAAATTTTCAAAAAACGGCTTTTCACCGAAACCAGTTACGGTTTTCTCCAAAAACCGGTTCGGTTTTTCATCTAGACCAGTTTCGGTTTTATCTAAAACCGGTTCGGTTTTTCGCCGGATCTGGTTTCGGTTTTCTTCAAAGCCGGCTCCAGAAAAAGTGAATATAATATTTAAATAGGGAATTCTTAATCACACTAACAAAAATAAGCTCGTTTTTTTCAAAATTGGCTCTATTTCTGACCAGAATAGTGTTTCGTTGTTGTCCGGAAACCGATTCCGTTTCCACAGAAATAGTTTTGTGTCTTTTCCAAAAGTTTTCACCGGAGAAAACCGAAATTTTGGTTTTTCGGATTTCGTTTTTTCTAGAATCCGGTTTTCGTTTTTTTTTTAAAAACCGGTTTTGCCCATCCCTAGTTTGGATCCCAAGCTAAGCTGTAGATCCATACCTCATACAGCCTTTGTGCTGAAAGGCACGTTGAACTTCAAAGTAATAAATCGTTTCAGACCCATATCTAAGTTTAAAGATTCGATCACGTGCCCGTTTCCTTATATGGCTAATATAATTGAAACACACTACACATTATTCTTTTGTTGGTCTTCAACAGGGTCCTAGCAAAAGAGAGCGAAGCACCAAAGACATCCCACTATTACTTTGAAATAATACTGGTAATATTATTGTTCTATTTGTTTATTTTTGTATACAGAATAAGATGAAATATTAGTAGTTTGGCTCTTAAATTAAAAAGATAGTCTTACTGGAATCCTACTACTTTAATATCCTAACATCTTTCCCAGTAGTTTCAACAACTGGTGTCGTCCACAATGCATCAACAATTTCTTTTATGCGAGGTCGATATATCTGACGATTTATTTCCATTTTCCTCGTTTCTACACACCATTTCCTGTTAAACTGCTTTCTTTCAGGTCCATATTCATACAATCTGACCATTTTTTCTCCTCCTCTTGTACTTTCACCTACCCTCTTCCCTACATAATCCTCATTTCTTCTCATTATGTAACGATACTACTCTAATCTTCTTTATTGTATTTCCTTCGAAATCTCAGTTTCCTTAACATTGTCTCTTATTTTTCTTTCGTGATCTTATCCTTTTTTGGTGACTCCATCTTAGCATTTTCATTTCAATTATTTCAAGTTTATTCTTTTGGACGTTGATTCCTCACATTCCGTACAACGTTGCGGGTACCATTACGAATTTGTTGGCTCATCCTTTCACTCTGATAAAGAGCACCTAATTATCTTCTTTTAATTCGTCCATTACAGCTTTCGTAATTGAGTGGCCGGTTTCAGTCCAGCAATCTCTATATACAAAAATAAAAGTGACTATGCGACTTCATATCTCTTGAACCACCCGACGAATCTCGATCAAATTTTCAACATAGATTAGGTTTGGGCCTGGGATGACTGTTATCATTTCACTTTGATGGTGCAACTTAGAGATGGGAGACATTCAAAAAGATAGAATATGACCGATATTAGTATTTAATTCATAGTTTTCGGGTCACTGAGATTAATAGTGACACTTCCGATGCCGTTTAAATCCAAATTCAACCCCATAACTTGAAGGAGGGCGAAGACATATAAAAATGATTGAAAATGACGGGTATTAGTGTCGAATCCATAGTTTTCGGAATCATTGAGATGAACAATGACACTTCCGACCCCGTTTAAATCCAAATTCAGCCCCACAACTTGAGGGAGGGTGAAGATACATATAAAAATGATCGAAAATGACCGATATTAGTGTCGAATCCGTAGTTTTCGGGTCGCTGAGACAAACAGTGACAATTCCTATGCCGATTACATCCAAATTCACCCCTTGATGTCCAAAATGATTTTTTTTTTTTTTTCATTCGCTCAGCCGCGTTACTGTCAGCCGGTGCCTTGAGCATTCAAAACCGGCGAAGTATCATCATTGCGAATGATTTCTCTTTTGGGTTTATTTATTTCATAATTTTGAAGAAGGAAAGGGAAGGGGAAAAGGACGTGAAACCAAAACAAAGGATTGGACAAAAAATAAAGATAAAACGAACAAAAAACAACAAAAAAAAAAATACTAAACTTAATGTTTGCTTAACTCTACTCTCATTTCTAGCCTTGTGAGATTTTGTGTGTTTTTTGTTTTATTGAGTTCGAGTTTGTTACGTGTGTGTTGTTTTGTATGTCGTGTGTTTTGTGTTTTCGTGTTTACCTATTGGTCATCTTCTTCTTTCTTCTTTTCTTCAGGTTTTCACTCTGTATGTTTGGTTTCTCTGGTTTCTGCCTGCATTTCTCTCCTGTGTGTTCTATTTCACATTTGCACTATTTACACTGGCTTTTCACCTTTATATTTTACCTCTTTTCACTATCCTGCACCAACACTACACTACACTCACTACAGATATTGACACTGACTGCTTTTGATGAAATCACTGACCTTCACTAACTAGTACTTACACTATGAAACACACACGCTACACTTACTTTTATCTAAATTTTCACATTTTCAAAACTTTTAATTTTCTGATGCTTCTATATAAGCGTTTCCTGTTACTTTTGCTTTGATGCTTTAGTGTTCTCAGTTGCGTATCAATGCCAGTTTCCACCCATTTGTGCTGGCTTGAGGTCCAGGGCCCACTCAGAGCACTTAGTGCAGGCCCTGGTCCGTTTTATCCTTCGGCCGGCACGCCCGGGATGGGCCGTCCTATTGGCGAGAGTTGCTGTATGTTTTATCTCTGAGACACTATCCTCGCTTCACCTCTACTCATGCACTCACGCAACATTCACTCTTGCACCGGAGTTCCTTTCCAAACCGAGAGGCTGGAGGTGCAGCACGCATTCTGGTCCTCGGCGAAAGCACGCATTCTGGTCCTCGGCGGTCCTCAGTGCTTGGATTCCAGGAGTCTTTTCTCCGGTCCGAGGACTTCTTCACACATTCTTCCACTTGCACTCATCCTTCTATTCTTCTTCTGTAAGTTTTTCGTCTTAGTTCGGAGTATTCATTTGTCAAATTTTCCAATTTTTTGCAGTCTTCCTCTACTTCTATTATTTCTTTCAGCGGTTTTTCTCTTATTTGAGTTCTTAGTTCTAAAATTTCTTCTAATAATGGACACCACATGACATGGTGCTCAGGAGTTCCTTCTTCTCCGCATTCACACGTTGGGCTGGGTCTTAACTTGATTCTGTGGAGGTGTTGTTCGTATGGTCCATGGCCTGATAGATAATGAACCAATCCATATGTTGGGTTTAAGTGGTTTATTTTTAGTCTATCGACGATGCTAGGGAAAATTCTATGTAATCTTTGCGCTCCACTGTATTCCTGCCATTCTTTATCCCATAGTTTTATTATGTTGTCGTTAATTTCTTTCTCATCTTTTAGTTCCCTGTTAAAAATTTCTCTAATTTTCCTTTTCTCTTCTTTCCTTAGCCAGTAATTTGTTGCCCTTTGCAATAACACATAGTTCATTGGTTGGATACCAAGGATTACACAGAGTGCGGTATGCGAAGTAGTGTTAAAAGCTCCAGACATTCTGATTAATAGGTTTCTTTGTGGTCTATTGATTTGATTTCTGTAGGTCTTATTTCTTAATATTCTATCAATCCAAACGCTGGATGCGTACGCCATGGTAGCTGACAGAATAGTTTCTTGGTATAGTCTTAGTATTTTTAATGGTAGCCTGTATCTGTTTCTTGCAATAGTGGTCAATTTATTCGCTACACTGTTTCCCCTTTTTACTATATATTTCAAATGTTCATCAAATTTTAGTCTATCATCTAGCGTTATGCCAAGGTATTTTATGCTTTGCACTCGTTCTACTCCTACTCCATTTAATTTTATAGTCGGATTTCTTTGTAGTTTTGTGCCGAAAATTAGATATTTGGTTTTCTTTGATGATATCCTTAATTTACTCTCCATACTCCATTCTTCAAGTGTTTCTGTTATCTTTTTAACTTTTTCTTCTAATTCCCTTCGGCTGTTTCCTGATGTTGTTATTACGACGTCATCGGCGAATGCCACTATTTTATCGACTTCTTGCTTTTTGTTTATTTTTTCCAAGCAAGGTTGTAATTCTATGTCCCATAGTAGGGGTCCTAATATTGATCCTTGCGGGCATCCTTTCTCTGTTTTAATTACTATGTCGCCCTCTTCATTGGGTATTATTATTTTTCTGTTTTCTAGATAGTTTCTTATCAAATTCAGTAAGTATGCTGGTATTTCCAATTTTTTTACATTTTCAATTAAGGATGGAAACCATAAATTATCAAATGCTCCGTCGATGTCAATGAAGAGCGCTAATACATATTTCTTTTCGTATATCTTTTCTTTGATATCGTCTAGAAGAGTATTTATGGCGTCTTCTGTTGATTTTCCTACTCTGAATCCAAATTGTAGTTTGTCTTCAGTTACGTTTCTGTATTTTTGAATTCTGTTTAATATTACTCTCTCAAAAATTTTTGATATATTTTTTAATAAGCATATAGGTCTATATGAGTTTATTTCTGATGGATCCCTTTCTGGTCCTTTTGAGAGAATAATTAATTTTGATGCTTTCCACGGCTCTGGAATTTCTTGTTTCTTTATTAGTAAATTGAAAAGCTTCGTTAGGTAGGGGACCCATAAATCTTTAGTCTTCTTGTATATTTCGTTTTTGATGCCATCTATACCCGGAGATTTCTTGTTTTTAAGTTTTCTAAAAATCTTTTCTATTTCTTCCTTAGTGACTTTGTCCGATTCTGGTACAGTTCCTGTATGTTGTTCACCCATTTTGTTTCTTAGTACTGTGTTTCTTTCTGTGTCGTTATTGTTTTCATCTCTGGGAAAAAATTTGTTCGCTAAAACTTTTAGAGTTTCTTCTCTGTTTGAGGTGTATGATCCTTTTATTTTCTTGACTGTATTTAATACTAATGGGTTTATTTTTTGTGTTATGAGTTTGTATGGAACACCCCATGGATCTATTTCAATATTTTTCTTGAGGTAAAGATCCCAACTTCTTTTCTTAGCCTCTAATATCGCTTCCTTATATTTATTCTTTGCGTTTCTATATTTTTCTAATCTTCTTTCCTTTAGTATTGGGTTATAAGTTGCTTGATAACTTTTCCGGGCTGACGTTGCAAGTCTTTTTAATCTTTGTAGTTTAGGTGTCCAAAAGTCTTCATATACTTGTCTTTCTTGACTTTCCGGAGTAGCCTCTTTTAAAGCTTTTTTTGTTGCTTGTTCAATTTCGTTGATTATTTCGGTCAAGTTTTCATCTTTATTTATTTGGGGTAGATTTAATTTGTTCTTGAAAGTAATCCAATTTGTCTTGGCTATATTAAATTTTTTTTGTTCTTTTCCATTTTTCTCAATTTTCATATCAAATAGTATTATTTCGTGGTCGCTGAGAGTGAGTTTATCTCCAATCTGCCAATTTTCAATCCTACTTGTTATTTCAAATGTTCCGCATGTCACATCAATATGAGAGCTGCCTCTATTCCCTACAAAAGTTGGTCTGTTTCCTATGTTTGAGATTACAAGTCCGTTTTGCATTACAAAATCTTCAACTATTTCTCTATCATCTGTTTCCGGGGCACCCCATAAGATTGATTTTGCATTTGTATCGGCAAGGATTAATATTTCCGTATTATTCCTCTGCCATATTATCTCTTGAATTTTGTCTATGAAGTCACGTGTTTCTAAGCTGTATTGGAAATACGCATTTATTAGCCAGAATTTCATGTTTCCACACTTAACTTCAGCTGTTGTTATCCAATTGTTACTATATTGGGTTAGTTTAAGTACTTCAATTTCTCTATTCATGAAAACTATAGCTGTTTTAGATTCCTGTCCTCCGTACATTATTTTTGAGCTTGCTGGAAAGGTTGTTAATTTCCCTTTTAGTAAATATGGTTCTTGTATTGCTACGATATCAATCTTTTGGATTTCTATTAGTCTTCTAAGTTCCATTGTGGCTATTTTACTTCCTTGTGCGTTATTTTGCATAATTTTCAAATACTTCTGATTTTTATCCATATCTCGTATATATGTAGGCATCCGTTCCTGATTTCGTTGGGTCGAAGTATACTCTACCATGCGCACGCACCAGTTGTTTGTAAACATTTTCTAGCGTCCAGTATATCCCTCGTCTCTCAAAAACCTCATCCACTAGATCAAGTAATTCCCATCCGTTTGCTGGGAGATCATAAATTCGCAGTTCAATTCTATCGGCTTCCTCCAAGGTTGGAAATGTTATAGTTCTTCCATTTATATGAATATCTCTTACTATCTGTCTTAATGCAGTCATTAGGATTTGTTTTTCTTCCAATTTTGCTAGCCTATACATATTGTTTATATTTTCGTATAATTGTACATTATTTATTAAAATTTCTTCATTTGATGGTTTTACTGGAGTATTTTCTGTACTTGAAACTTCCGGATCTTGGATTTGTTGTATATGTTCTTCTTGAATTGGGAAAAGATATTTTTCTTCACCGTGGACAAATGATTTATTAATGTTAGGAGTCTGTTGCATACATTTATAATTCTCTTCGTTATATTTCTTTTTCCTATTCTTTTTTCTATTTTCTAGAAGTGTTTCTAGTTCTCCTTTTTCCTTGTCGTTTTTTGTTAACTTCCCCATTTCGTTTTCTTCATTTTTTATTTTCGATTTTTCATTTTCTTTTGTATCATATGTTTGTGTTTCTTTATCTCTCTTTTTTTTAAGTAGCTGTCTTTTTCTTTCTAGGAAATTTTCCAATCTTTGTTTGTCCCTACGTTTCTTACTTGGGCTTTTTCTCTTTGTATTTACTAATTCTTTCTTTTTACTCTCCATAGTTTATTTTAGAAATTATCCTTTCTCTGGCTACTTTGTATGAGACACATTCTTCCGTTTGTGGGTTTTGACATACTTTGTGTCTTAGTTTACATGGTATACATATCTTTTTTCCTTTGTCTTCACATTCGTCGCTTTTATGTTGCAATGAGCCACAATATCTGCATCTCACTTTTTCCTTATTGTCGCAATATTTCGTAACGTGACCGAATTCTTGGCAAATAAAACATTGAGGTACGACCAGGAAATCTTTTATTCTATGTGCCTCATAATCGATGTAGACTTTTTCTTTTTCCACTAACAGTTTCCTTATCTTCGGTTCAACTTCTATCACCAAGTGGCATCGTTTTTCTTGTTTCTTTCCTGCTCGAAACCTTGCTTTACTCTTTTTGGCTTCTTCCATCTCGTTTTCATCAAAATTCTGTTCGATAAAAGCTTGGAGTAGTTCTTCATCCTTTAATTCAGACGGTACCCCATATATGATCATCAGCGGGTTTTTCTTCTTAGTTTCTTTGCACTTGAAGTTTTTCCTTATTTCTTCTTTAGCCATTATTTTCCTAATGTCTTCTTTCGTTGCGGTTTCAAGTACTACCATATCTCTGGTAGTTCTTAAACCAGTTATCTTTAATTTCTCTTTTCGTGGATCAATAGCCCCTGTTAATCTTTCCGCTGTTTGCTTTGATGTCTCTCCTTGATTCGGTTTTATTATCAATGCCGGTTTTGTTTTTGCTTGCATTTCCTGTATCTTCAGTTCTTTTTCAGTAGGTTTTCTTTTTTTAATTACGTCTGTCCATAGTTGTTGTTTGTCATCGGTTTCCGTTTTTTCTGTTCTTTCATGCCTTTCTTCAATCTTTTTGGTTAGCGTTTGTATTTCATGTATAACTATGTCTGTGTCGGTCTTCTGCTTTTCTGTTAATTCTTCGATTTTATCCCTATATATGTTTCTTTGTTCTTCCCATGATATCTCTGCTCGTCCGAAAGCTTGTTGTGTATTTATTAGTTCTTCTTTTTTTTTCTTCAAGCTTTTTTGTTAGGTATTTATGTTCATCTTCTAATTTATTTAACTTCCTTGTTTTTTCTTGTAGTTGCTTTTTTAGTTCATTTCTGTTTTCTGTGAGTTCTTGAATTTCTGTTTCCAGTCTTTTATACTGCCTGTCTCTGTCATTCTTAATTTCTGCTTTTTCCTGTTTTAGCTCCTCTATTTCCTTTTCTAATTTCACGTTTATTTGCCGTAACTCTTCCATTTGTTTTTTCTCTTCAATGCGGCTACCTTTCTGGCCTGACATTATTTCCATTTCTGTTATTAGTTTTTCTTTCTGGAGGTTGTCATATTTCTCCTGAAGTGTACTATTAATTTTCTCCATTTGGCCTAGTTGCCCTAAAAGCTGTGCCCTGTCCTTAACCCATACTATGGCCCTCTTTTTGAGTTTCTCAAGGTGGGATCTTCCTATCTTTTTCCAATCTAAGAGATTTTCTATGTAATTCATTTCTTGCTCTAATTGCCCCATTGTGTCGAATCCTGTATCTTCCAAGGTGTTTTTCTTAGTTGATTGTTCGGATGTTGAGGATTCTTCTCTCGCTATTTTTCTTTGTTCTGTTTCTTCCGCCCTAGATTGACGTACTGTAGGATTTATTGGTGACTGGTCTCTAGCTGGCGTCCCTGGGGGGGAAGATACATCGCCATTTTTTCCCGATTACGCGTTTATGTTTAAGTTTAAATCACTAAAATTATAAATACTATTACACTTAGAGTTTATTCCGATAGGCAAAAGTTTTTAGTTTATGGGCCGATTTGCACAAAACCCTGTAGGGACACTTTTGGACACCCTTCCCGATCGGTGGGATCCGAGGGGGGTAAGGTTCCTGGGGAGGGGGGTCCCCGATATTCTTTCGAAAATGGGGTCAAAAGTCAAGACCTATCCCATTTTCGGTCGAATATAGTTCAGAAAGGGGGGGGGGAGAGAGGACATGGGAAGGAAGGAGGGGTTCAGGTCCCTGGTCCTTTCGGTCCGGGTGCCATAGTGTCCCAAAATTAGCTTAGAAGCCCATATTATACCACTTCATGCACGAGAAAAAAGTTAGGTCCAGGATAGTGAAAAGAAAAGTTTAAAGGTAATATTATTTCCCAAGCAGGAAATACTGTACTTACAGTTTTCTTTGCTTCTTGTATCACTCAATTTTCTTGTTCATTCACTCACACCGAATGCTGATCTTGCATTTATTACTTTTTAGAATTGTTTTTCCTTCATTCTCAGCCACAATGTTAATAAACGGGAGAATTTTTAGGTATTTTTTTTTATTTTCTTCGCAACCGTTTGTTCGATTTTGGTGCGGTTTTCTTTGTCTTATTCGTGAGACTTTCCCGAATCGATCGGTACCTTTCACGACCCGGAAAACACACTTTTTCCCCACTTTCTTGAACTACGCTTCGGAGCACAAAAAACACACGTTTTCAATCCAATCTCAAGTCCAGGAATCCCAAGTCCAAAATGAAATGTATTCTCCCCGTGCGAAGAATGGGTATTCTGCTAGTATTTAGAGCTCATTCGTGGCTAAGCGGTTAGCGTACGCTCCTTTGGCGCGGGAGACCCGGGTTCGATTCCCGGCGGGAGTTCATGTTCGGATTCCACGTTAATAAGTAGGTCCATGTCTCATATAACCTCGCTGCTGAACGGGACGTTAAACTCAAAATCAACTCAACTCAACTCTGCTAGTATTTAGTAAAAATTCTTGCTGGTGTATTGAAGTTCTAAATAAAAATACAAGTAAAGAATGTTATCCGTTATTCTCGCATATAACCAGTTTATTTGGGCCTTTTAGTTTTGCCTTTCCGTTGTTGATAATAATGGATGCTTCTCATCAAAAATTTTCAGTTCAATGTTGAATATTCTGTAGCCTGAGGGGACGTGAGGAGCGAACAGCGGAGCGCAAGCTACTGACAGAAATAAACTACATTTTTTTTTCAAGTTTATCGTCCCATAATTATACACCAAAGCTAAGCGAGACAGTGGTGATAAGACAGATGATAATTGTGGAATAATGAAAGTAGAAGGAAACAGGAAATCCCCAAGAAAAGCCACACACACACGGTGTTTAAAATCCACAGATCCCACCGCGAAGCTCCACTTGCCAGAGATGATCACTCTGCCACCGAGCTGCTGCGCCACTTATTTATTATAAGATTTAACCAAGAAGTAATGAAAGCCATCGTTGTTTGGTAGCCTTTATGGTACAGTCCTCAGAGAAAAGGTCGATTGGGTTATAAGTTCTAAACCAGGATATTTGCTTTCAGGGCTCATAGCGACTCACTTTTTTTTTTTTTTTTTTTTAACTAAAAGTTATTTTTTTTCAAGTTGGTCACTAAAAGTTACTTTTTTTTTCAAATTTGTCACTAAAAGTTACTTTTTTGGGAGGTAAAGTGACTTTTTCGTGTGATTTATGTTTTGCATTGGCAGTTTTCTAAGAAAAATATAAAAACAAATGAAAAAAGGCAGAAATTTGTTACTCATTACTCTTCTGAAAGCTTCAGAACTTGCTCCTACATGTGAAACAGTCATCTTTATTCTAACTTCAGCTTTTATTCTTTCTAAAGCACAGTGGATAGGTGGTGGATGCTTAAGCTCTCAAGGTGGGGTTGAGAACCCTTCTGTGTCTATTCTTTCTTCTATCATAATACTCTTTTAGCGTTCTCTCATAATAGTTAACGCTCCGCTCAACGTTGTGTGTTTGTGTGGTTCATCATGTTCGTCTTGTGTTATGCTTCTTGTATGTTCTTCTTAAGAGTAGGTCGTGAATTCGAATATTTCATGGCTTAGGGAACTCTCAATGCTAAGTTAAATATAATGTTTGGGCTGAAGAAATTCGGAAATAGGCCAGAACTGGTTCCACTTACTTAGAAACTTCTTACATCTACTAAGTTTGCTTACCGTACTACAAAGCATACTTAGAAAACCTAAGAAAGCAGGAAGCTCAGAAAGAAGAAGTAAAGAAGAAAAGATTAATCAAAAACCCAAAGAGAGAGGTGATGGAGAAATTGACAAAGGCAAAAAGGGGCATGATGAGATTTTGGTCACTTTTCAACTATTTACAAGAGACCAGACCACTACGAGCCCTATGCTTTGATTTAAGGATATTTTACTGGATTTAAGGATTTTATTATTATTATTATTAGTTATTTCGTTTTAAAGTATTGCAACAATTAAAGAGCATCGTTGAATTCTTCACTGAACGAAGGCTATAATAAGCCTTTCATAAAACATGTTGCATTCTTATTAATGCCGTCTCACTTTTTTCCCCTTAGTTTACAACGGATCAGGAGGTCTTATTAAGAATCTGACATACTAAAAATAATACAAAATTTAACATTTTCCTTTCGCTTGTTTTTTGTAAGTGAAAGGAGGTAATGAAATGCAACTTACCACAGTCATAGGTAATGGTATTCTACAACACAAACTGTGAACCTGAAGAATTTTCAGTGTTGCCAAACTAACATTTCTCCGAAAATCTAAGTTAAGGCAGCGACTAGAGGAACGAACTCAACTGCATTTGATTACGTATCATATTGTTTTGGTATCCTGTGAACTACTTTTTAAATAACATTATTATTTAATTTTAATAACTGTATGTTAAAACTAAAAAGTAGTTCACAGAATTCCAAGACAACATAATACGTAATCAAATGCGGTTGACTTTGTTCCTCTAGTCGCTGCCTTAACTTAGATTTTGGATGAAATGTCATTCTGGCAACACGGTAATTTATATGGATAGCAACACTGAAATTCTTCAGTTTAATGTTTTCTGTTGTAGAATAGCATTATCTATGATTGTGGTAAGTTGCATTTCATTATCTCCTTTCACTTATGAAAAACAAGCAAAAGAAAAATGGTAAATTTTGTATTACTTTTAGTATTCCGGCTCTTAATGTTGACACGTAGGTTGACGAGGGACGAAAATGTACAATGACAGGCAGAGTTCTACCTCCTCTGTTTCAAGCAGATCATTCTTTAAACTTATTTCATCCCACTCCCCACTGATCGAGTGGTTTGATTGCTGCTTGGGTGCATATTGTTCTAGATTCGATTCCCGGCGAGAGAGCATTGAACGCATAACGTAGTTTAGACTCTACTTTAAAATATAGGTCACGTTTTCATACATCCTCAGTACTGAAAGGGTCGCTACACTTTCAACAAACGACCAAACAGATTTCATTCTGAGCTAAGAGTTATTGTATGTGTGATTTATATGTACAGTCATATTAACAAATGCTGGTCATCCATCCGCATCCATCATATATAGAAGGAAATAAATCAAAGAGCGTCTGATTGCGCTGTTTGAGATCTTTATTTCAAGCCAAAATGCTTAAATGTGCTATTTTACAGTTGTCAGAATATAGCCTTTACCATTTTTTTGAAAATAAAATTGTACATTATTATTTTAATATTTTATTGTATAACTATTAAATTTAGTTATTATTACATTTCGAATTACTGATTAAAAGTAACAAATAAGCTTTTCGATGTTGTTTTATTTATTTATTTATTTATTTATTTTCAAAAAATTGGTTTTACAAGGTTGTGTCGCAAGTCACAATATTTCCCCAACCCAAACAGCAGATCCGTATGTATGCCGTGATCGACCGCAAGATGAAAGTCAAATTGGCTCAAGAGGTAATGTGGGAAGTAGACTAGTTAACACAGAGGCCGCCACGCCGATAATATTTCAGCCAGCTTTAAGTGGGAGTGACGACGTGTGCTCAACGACATCTGATACATGAACTGCACATGATACATAAACTGTATGAGTTCGAACTCGAGCATAACGGGGGCCGCGGTGGCTCAGTGGTAGAGCGTTCACCTCTGGTGCTTGGGGTCCCGGGTTCGATCCCAGCCCCCGCCAAGTGAACTTTGTGGTGGACAAACACCGTGTGCGTGGGCTTTCTCGGGGTTCTCCCGTTTCCTCCCACTTTCTTCATTCCACCATTTCATTCATTACTCATCATCACCGTCTCCTTTAGCCTACCCGGCATAAGCGTGGGACGTAAAACTCAAAGATTTCATTTCATTTCGAGCATAACGCTTCAACGGCAATCCAAAACATTTGTCATGTTGTTGTGAAACACAGCACAACAACTCGTTAGTTTCCCGAATTTCGTTCAAGTTGCAAATGTGTCGAAGATCAGCCAAGGTTTGGCCGCTCCAGGGTCACAGATTCTGAGATCATAAAATCCATCTCCCAGCTCACGACGATAATCAAACCAACTCGACACGGCCCTGTCCACTGAACTGCATCACCTTCTTGAACTCCGGAAAACCATCAGAAGCTGCCGGATTGGTCCATATGAGTTGATCTCTGCTCATGCCCAGAGGAGAGAGTGTGTGTGTGCCGACAACTATTGCAAAATCCGTGTGATGTGCGTTTCCTAAAACAGATTGTCAAATGTGACGAAAAGTAGGTGGGTTTTTTCCAAAATCTGAATGTGAAAAAAAAAAATAAAGTGGTTAAGGAAGGGCCAACTTCCAGGAACTGTCATCAAACAGGGCCATTTCAAGCATACAGTCATGCTCTGTATGTAGTAGAACTACGAGAAGGCAATTCAGGTCGAGTTCGTTCCTAACAATCGTACCATCAATGCTAGCCTTAATTCCGAACAGTTGAAGTGGATGTGTGGTGCGCTACGCCAGAGTATCCTGCATTGGTGAACCGAAAAAGCGCTCTGCTGCATCAGGATAACGCAAAACTACACTCACTCGAAAAACGCAAGAAAACTTCTGCAAGTTAACGCATCGAACTGACGTCACAACTGACCTTACCCCTTGGAATTATGCTTGTTTCGGTCCATGGCGCAGTTCCTGAATTACTATGCTTCACCAATCTGTAGGAGGTGGAAACAGCAGTGAAGGGGATTCTTCCTTCTAAGAACAAGACGTGAAATCGGCAGGAGAGTGGCTGCAGACAGGCCAACACGGGGAGCTATACTTTGAATGTTTAACCGGCTTTTATTATACTTTAATAAACACACGTATATTGTGTACCAAAATATTGCAAGACTTACGAGTAACCCTTGTACTTTTTCTTAAATTCTGGGTTTCGAAATAAGTTAGGTACAACAGTAGACACATTATTTCTTCATTATTCCAATCAATCTCCTCAATGTACAGGATATAAAGTATTTCTAAAGAGAAATCGTGTTTCATTTATTTTCTTTAAGGTAGGCTAGTAAACAGTATCGAAATTACTTGACGTAGGGACTGTTTCCTCTTATAAACCCTGATTTGCACAAAATGAAGTTTGCTGACGATTTACGACTTAATTGTTAAATTACCCAAAGCGATACCTTTATGTTATAATTTTATTAACATAAATAATTAATAAAGTTCAGAATTCAAGAAAACAGCAGATGTTCCGTTGAAATGGATATAATATCGATTGATAGCATTGTACAGTCCGCAGCAAAAAATCTGCAACATGAGCATGTAAGTTTATTGTGAAACTACGCTTAACAGCGCAGGGAATCAACATAACGTCTAAGTGGCACAAATCACGCCAGGAGAAACATCGGCGTCCTCCCCTGGACACTTATTTTGGAGCAAAAGACTTCGTCATTTCACAATAAACTTATATGCTCATGTTGCAGGTTTTTTGCTGCAGACTGTACAATTACATTCGCCGTACGTTTTGTCAATCACATCTTGTAAGTGAAACCCCTAAGTCGGTCACTCCTTTATGGCATTTCGAATTAGCATTTGATAAATTGCCTTCATAATTTCAATGTTTGTTTGTTTTGTTGTTTTGAATGTTTGTTTTGTTTGATTTCAGAGTTGATGAGACAGAAGAAGAAAGAAAAGCTCGACTTGAAAAATGGGACAAATTCATCAAAGAAGAAGATGAAAAGAAAACAAAATCGGATGCAGCAGCTAAAGATAATGCCAGTGCGAAAGATAAGGACAGTAAACCGAATAGTGGTGTCAGTGGCGTATCAGAAGGTGGTGAAAGCTCGAATACTACGACTGGTTCTGCAGAGGTTTGAACAGATTCAAGCAATAACATGAACTCAGCAGAATCACAATAATTAATGTTAGAACTACACTATGTGAAGTTCCTTGTATAATTCCAATATGCAAATTTGTGTTGCCTCCATGAAGTAACCAGATCAATGCATGTATTTGTTCAGGTATATATATGTTGTAAATATATAACAGCAACTATAATAATAATAAGCAAAGTAGTAATATAGCATAATCTTGTGATAGCCAGTTCCATATTCTTTCGTAAAGAATATATCGTGTACAGAAACGTTGTTTCTTATGTCATATGCATTTTATTGTATACTGTATTGTAAGTTAAAATGTTGGTAGATTGTATTACCAATATATACTATATATATATAATGTTAAAAACTTTACGTTCAAAGATTTTGTAATTCTCACTTGCAATTTAAAACTCCTTGCCTGAACCAAGTAATAGGTTATTGCTTTTGACGTGTAAACTTGTAATGTAAATTTGAAAAATGCAACTGGGAATTACAATTTATTAAACGTAATTGTACAGTCTTGTTGAAAGAAGGTTCTCTCTCATATTACTAATTAAAATTCTGTATTCACTCCCGAAAGTAACTAAGAGAAATGTACAGTTGATAAAAGTTGTTGTACATTAGCCAAGGAACGCCAGTGGAATCTTTAGATCATATTTGTTGTCATCTTCAATGATTTTTTAACCTTTAGACGCCCGCCAGGGATTTTAACAAAATCGTAGACTTTCACGTTGGGGGCTCTGGTGACCTCCGTTGGGAAGCTTGTAGATAACAGATTCCAACGAGACATTCGTGTTATTCCTGCCATATTCGTAGAAGAAGAAAAAGAAACAAACTCATTAAAAAATATGAAAAAAATTAACTTTGCGGGGCGCTGGCAACCCTTGCAGTAACCCTTCGCTAACAAAATGATCCTAATGTGTAAGCAACAAGTGCACATACAGATTATTATCATGTAGGAGGCTACTTCAGTGCTTCACATAACCAATTTTTATGGGTGTACCACAAAAGGGGGAAGAATGGCGCCCCAAAAACGTGATGAAAAATAAAAAAAATAACTTCATCCTCCCCCTCGGATATCACTCACATACTAAAACGGAGGAAAGTGTACTGGAGGTACCAAAATCATCTTCCTATCTTAATTAGGGGCTGAGATATTGAGGTTCAAAGGTCCAACTCAGCAGTTGCGTCAATGGGCTTTTAAAGGTTAAATATTATTTTCATTACTCAACTTTTTGCCGCGTTAACTAATTAAACTATATAATTTGGGTAAATATTGTCACGGTGAAGAGCATTTAATGCATTGCCAGCTATTTTTGGTGTGTATGTCAATCGTAGATTGATATACATAATCTTCACGACAGATTCCCAGCATGTGGTCCGTAGTATTTTCAAGAAAGTGAAAAAGTCAACTGTAGGATGAAAGGAAACGAGGATGCCTAGGAGATAGTCTCCTTAATTCAACTAAAATAGTGCATAATATGTATCCGTCTATATCCTTATAGACTACAATTTGTATGGGTAAGTTGAGCAGAAGTATATAATTTCTCTTTTACTTCATGGTGAATCATCTTTATGTGAAAAAGGCCTTGTTTTTTGTAGAACCTACAATCTTCAATATTAAATTCGCCCTCTATATGTCGACCCTGTACTCAGCCGTATTTGGTCTTTCTAAAAACTTTTGTCCGAGCATCATCCGGTATTATTTTGAACTGGAATACCGCGATTGTTGCAGTTATTGTTGCCACGAAAAATACTTCAATAATCGATGTGAATGATGGCTTTAAAATGGGTCATTATTTCTCGGGATTTTTCAAATAATCTGTTAATTACATTTTACATATGAGAGATAGAAAAAGAAATGTGTTAAACGTGTTAAGTAAAACAAATGAAGTTTTATTCAAAAAGATAAGATTATTATTTAGTATTTTATTTATATACTAACAGAAGTGCCCGTTCTTTGCATATATTGGACAGTATGTAACCTACAACACAGTCTAACTTGAGAAACCTCTGAGATTCTGTACTTTTTGATCCTCCAGAACATCGAAAATAAATAAATAAATAAATTAATAATAATAATAATAATAATAATAATAATAATAATGAAAAGGCTTCATTTGTGATAGATCTGATGAAAGATATATATATATATATATATATATATATACAAAATTTGATGACTATAGGCAACTCGTTTCTGTGTGAAAATGTTATGGCACTGAAACACACGCATAGTTTTTGTTTTTTTAATATACATATATTAGTAAGTATAAGGAATACATAGTACACACGGAAAAGAAAATATTTGACAGTTGACAAATTTTATTTTCCCAATACCTCGGGAACAAGTGAATTAATTTGTATCTTTTTGTCGTTATCCTTAGAATAGTTATAACTTGATAACTTGCCAAAATCGGTACTCCAATAGGTTAATTTATTCTGGAGTTATTAAGAAAAGAAATTTTGTCAACTGAAGAATACTTTCTTTCGTTATCATTTCGTAGCTCTCCTTGCTGGTTTAGTGGCTAGCACATGTGCACGTGGTCCCGATTTCGATTCCCGGTAGGAGAGCAGAAAAATTTAAAATTCATAATAATTCACTTTCATTAACCACTCATATCCTTTAGCCTAAAGGGCATAATTATGTTACATTAAACTAAGAAAAAAAAAGGCCTTTCTTGGATAAAAATTGGTATAGAGTTGTCTGATGAAATTTTTTCCGGTCTATTTTTGTCGTATAAAACTCGCTGGCAATGAATGGAATTTTCAATTTTTGGCGTCCTTTCAATTCCACTAACTGCTGCACGTCGGATAAGAACAAAGAACTTCAAGGGCGTTGCCTAGAGAGTAAAGACTCAAACTAAATGTAATTCTGGTTGCATATGTAATAAAATACATCTTGTCGCAATAATAATTCGAATTTGGATCGCATAATTGGAATTGTTGTATCAAACAAGCCATGAGAATTGATGTATTTGAGAAAGATGTGATTTGTCAAGAAATACAGGAAGCGGTGCCATACGGGACGGGACGGATCAGTACCATACGAGAATCGTTTGCGCTAGTACAAATTGTTTCTTGTCTGCAAGCCCTGTCTTTTACGATGGCTCTGCATCGCAGTTTCCATTAAAACGATTTCCGCAACAAAACTGTAACATCTAATGCTTCCCACACTTTCAGGAATAATTTGTATAAACCCTAAATGCCTAATGATGCACGAATGCTTTCACCAGTATCTCGGAGTATGGCATGAACTCAATAAGGGCCCTATACTCCATCTAGGAAATAGTAGAATGGGCAGTATGATTTACAGCCATGTTCTGATGGATAATAACTTTTGCTGTCGTCTTCACCGTAGTAATTCTGTTGCTAACAAATCTTTTGTTGCATAATGTCAGTATCATTTTTAAACCACTTCGTAAATATTAATTTGTTTTCTCTATTTTGCTAAAACATGAAATTGATATTATGGTTATTACAACTTAAATCGTTTGAAGATTAGTCTTATCAGTAAACTCAAATGGTACTCACATACAAATCAATTATAAATTCTCCCAAAAAAAAATTAACGCCGAATTTTTAATTGGCAACAGCCACCATTGTCAGGACATGGGTAAGGAAAGTTTTAATAGGATTAGGATGTGTATGAGAGCTAAATTTAAATCAATAAATAAAACTGTGAAGCAGGAAGAAGTTTTTGTTTACTTGTGTTGAACATTTAATTAACTCATAGATTGTATCCCTACTTAAGGTTTGTTTAAAGCGACAAGTTTTGAAGATAGATGTCCCTATAGTCTTCTTATCTCTCTCATGTATGTTTTACCTTTCACGAAAATTAACGATTTCTCTTACAAATTTCAATATAGAGACTTCAAGGTTTTTAGAGAAGGAACTTCATAACCTGTCTATGGCAATAATCCGTGCCGATTTTTTTATTTAGAATTTTCTTCATTGTTGAAAAGGATACCCAAACCTTTAACAGTGGAACTGTTTCAACAGTGAAGAAAAATCTAAAGTAAGACTATCCATGGCTTTGGATTGATTATTTTAACAAAAGAAACACTGACCAAAGCTTAAAACCCACTTTATTTTAAATTATAATTTGTAACGGTTTCGGATATCTATTATATATAGAGTGTCTGAAGAAGTATATGTTAGATATCCGAAACCGTTACAAATTATAATTTAAAATAAGTGGATTTTAAGCTTTAGTCAGTGTATCTTTTGTTAGAAAAATCTAAATGAAAAATCGGCACGGATTGTTGCCTTCGATAGGTTATGAAGTTCCTTCTCTAAAAATTTGAAGTTTGTAGCAGAAATTGTAAATTTCCGTAAAAGGAAAAAAAAAATACATGAGATAGATACAAAGACTGTAGTGACATCTATCGGCAAAACTTGTCCGTTTACTCCAACCTTAAAAGCCTTTTCTTACCTATAGTTTGATAATGCTTGACAATTGACAGTGAAAATTTGACGTTTAGTATGATTGGTTTTTGGAACAAAAAATAGAAAAGCTACGCGAGTATTATTTGAATTTATTGATCTTGATTAGTTTATGTGTATTTTGAAAACTTACTTCAGAAACGTGACATAATCTTGTAGTACTTAACAGTTTATACGAAAGAGTATAGAACCTTCACAAGGAAAATGATTGGAGCATCTTTCTTTTTACAAGACTACGTACATAAGTGTCGATTACATTACTTATTTATGTGAAAAACTTGCCAAAATGAAGTTGGTTCTTTTTATGTGTTTGTCAAAATGAAGTTGATTCTGTTTGTGAAATTCACAGTCACATACCTGGGTGAATCAATAAATTGTTTTAATAACAGAATCCAGATGGTTCATTATATACGTATGATAAACTTTTACTTTGGTGAGATTTTTTTTTCTTTCTTGGGAGATATTACCGTAATGACAGTTACCACAGTATGAATGTATAGTTATATTTAAATAGTAAGATTAAACTATTACTTTTCTTAAAAAAAAAAAAAAAAAATATCCTTACTTATACCTGTCACTTCTAAGTAGCATGTTCTGATATGGTACAGCACACAACTTCTGGTGCGGACATAAGTGACGGACAGTGTGTTACCACTGAAATATAGTAAAGAACCACTAAAGTGCATCAAAATGCTAGTGTACACATTTTATTTATTTATTTATTTTATAGAATATTCGGAAATGAAAAAAAAGAACCTTCTGAGGAATGTAGAACTCATTTTTCATTCAATGCTGTCAAAATTGTTTGTTCTGAGTCTTATACTAGTGATAGTAAACTCTCTTCCTCTTTTTTTCTCTTTCGTGATCGGGATAATGATTTCAGCTGCCGTTAGCAACACTAGGTCACAACGTTCAGAGCCGTAGCTAGAGATTTCGGCGCCTCCTACGGTTACCTTACCAAGCTTTCTTTACATGGAGGCAGTTTCTGTTGTTATGCTACGCTGAATTTTTATCAAGCTGCTTGAACAGACCATTGCAACAACCAAAAGCGATTCGATTTTATGTATTCTTTTATAAATAAGACAGGGTGTCTATCGGTCACGAAATCAGAAAACGGTCATGAAAGTCAAGAAAAAGTAATGAAATTTAGCATTTGGGTCACGATTTTTTTTTTTTATCTGTACAATTAAAGTTATAGGCTGAAAAATTTAAAACTTCAAAATTCATCACCAAAAGTGTCTATTGTCGGCTTTAGACGCTACCAAATCACAAGCAAACACACTTTTATCGCATGCATGAAAATTCGGCCCAATTCGCTCTTGAGAATGTTACTAAATGTTAGGGTTTGGGAAAGAAAAAGTCACGAAATTTCATTTTGGAATTTTAGTAGACACCCTGTAAGAGCTGTTTCAAGAGGCTTATTTTGGACTTTTTGTTGAACTTGACAAAACTACCTTTGGTTGTATAGAAATCCACTTAGAGAACAGGTAGGCCTATGGAAATATACAGCGTTTTATACTATCAATAAGAAATGAAATTTCAATACATTAGAAAGTATGTGCTTTTGGAACGATCAAAATGGGTGACAGTATTAATTTCCAGTAATAATTGTACACTTCTGTAATTTTTGGGCTGCTATGGCTCAGTGGTAGAGCGTTCACCTTTGGTGCATAGGGTCCTTGGTTCGATCCCACCTCGCGCCAAGTGAACTTTGTGATGGACAAACAGCGTATGCTTGGGTTTTCTCAGGGTTGTCCCGTTTCCTCCCACTTTCTTGATTCCATCATTTTATTCATTACTTATCATCACCGTCTCCTTTTTAGCCTAGCCGGCATAACCGTGGGACGTAAAACTTAAAGATTTCATTTCATTTCACTTCTGTAACTTTTATTCTGTATATGACCACACAAATAGCGTTTTAATTTCGATTCTTTTACGTTAAAAATATTGTGTGAAATGTAACGGAAATTCAGAAGGAGCCTTGTTTGCAAATTTCTCAAAGCCTTCATTCTTATCATCGTGATTAATCCAATTGGATAGAAAAGTGTGATTATCTAAGCAAACTCATTACCAGCAAAACGCCGAACACGTATTTCAGACTTTGGCCGTTTCTGATTTTGAAAACGCTCCTGCGTAACTATAAATCATTATTCGGCATCTTGTATTTTACATCGTCATAACAAATCATATATAATTGTTTTTAAAGTAATAAGTAAAAACTTGTGACTCTTATTGAAACGTTTGAGTTACGAGCGGAGCAAGCAAGAAATTTTTTAAACAAATCTATTTCTGTGCAAATGAACAACAATATTGATTTAATAGGGCGCCAATATGTTTTCTGGGCGACATGTCATTTACTCATTTCCAACACTTTTTTTTCTTCGTGCTCGTTCGGCGCCCTCTTACTATCAGCGCCCGGGGCAACTGTCCCGCTCGCTCCCCGTCTCCCCAGCTACAGATATGACAACGACCGAATAATAACGTTATTTCAAAGAGAAACCGATACGACATTCAAAAGAGAACGATGCTACACCTATAATTGGAATTAAAGCGCGGAGCACACATTTTTTTAAAACATAAATCATCTACTTCTGCGAAATCTTTAAAAGAGAATGAACGTCCTTGTATTGGGTGTGGGGATGAAATTATTGATGAATCACTGTTTTCTTGTTTCTTCAATAATAAGCAGTTGACTTTGAATTTTTGCCCTTTAGTTTGCCCCGAGATTATTAACCCTTTTAAATTGTATCGTGTATTTTTAGTATCCTCATTATTCGATTTAAAAAGTACTAATAAAGCTTATTTATTTATTTAGTTTTGTTTTTTCAAACCTGGAGGCATTGTAGAACTCGGTACGTATAGTTTCACGCCTTTCTGCGTGTAGACATGGGGCGTGATGACGCCATAACTTAAACGAATTTTTTGTTGGGCCTATTTTTATTATTTTTTGGCGGACTTACTTTTGCACCTACAAGATTGAAATTTTGCACACATTCAGTGCACCCTTTAGTATTCTTCAGGTTTGTTTCAGATCTTTGCGTTAACACAGGGAATACCGGAGTGGCAGAAAAGTAAAAAAAAATAAATAAAAAATAACAAAAATCCCCCTTTTCGCAATTTTCCCGCCTCAGATACATGATGGAGACATGTGAAAATGGTACCGTTCGAAAGGCTGTTCTATTCTGAAGAGAACGAGGTACAAAGCATGATCCTAGGATAAATAGAAATGATGCTCTAGCTGCTTGACTGGAAGTCTATAATTTACCTCTAAAAAAAGTCAGAACTTAAAAAGGTGAATATAGAATTACTTTTGTAGGAACATTTAGTAGAAGTAATTGGTTTATGTTTAGCTGATGACCAAATTATGAGGAGAGAGAAATGTAGAAGTATATAGACGTTTTGTAGAAAGTGGCGCAATGAAACAAAGTATGACGTTTCAGTATCCCGGTAAAGATTCATGTGCTAAACTACAAATATAGGTTTGTTACGAAGACTTCAGAGAGAACAGGAAAATACACCCTTACTAATAAATCAATATATTTTTGGTTTTCAACTTTTAACTTATCATTTCACTGGCTTTATCATCAGTATTATCACGGAAACATGTGAAGTATTTTAATAGATTCCCCTTAGTATATAAATGTTAAAATCAACAAGTATATTTATTTGTAAGAAAACCTTTCCTTTAAATTTAATGTCACATAGAATATTTCGTATCTTCGATGCTATGAATGTTTTGAAAGGCAATGATTACGAGAAGAGAATAACTACATTCCTTGAAATATTAATAAATAAATAAATAAATAAACTTTAGTAAAAGATAACAAATGTATACAGATAATTCTTCACTCCCTATGTACAAAGAACGTTTACAATAATTTAACTGTTTCAGTTTTAAAGTAACGAATTATGAGTCATAAGTACGTAGTTAATTAATTATGTAAAATGATGCTCTCTACATTTAGTTGACTCATTTTGTGTAGAGTCTACAACAAAGTAATCGGGAAAATCAATTAATTATTTAAATTTAATTTTATAGTATACATTTACCTTGATATCAAATTAATTTTGCTGAGGAAATAGGAACAAATGTGTTATAACAATTTTAATATGTTGTTTTGAGACTTACCTGATATATCAATTTTTACGACCAATCAAAAATGAAATGAAATCTTTCAGTTTAACGTCCCACAATAATGCCCTTGAAGCTAAGGGGGACGGATGGTTAAGACAAGAGAATGATGATGGAATAATTGGTGGAATGAGGGTGTGGGAGGATCACGAGAAAGCCCATGGACAAGATGTCTACTACAAACTAACTTGGTCGCGGATCGAACCAAGGACCCCATGTACCACAGGTAAGCGCTCTACCATTGAGTGACCGTGCCTCTATGACCATTCAAGCTCTTCTGCGTATTCACATTCGATTTTTTTGTTTGTTTACGTGACCTCGAATTAACGCGAAATAAAACAAAGAAATCCAATCCTTTATATTCCCTTTTGAAATGAACAGGATTTTACCTCAATGGCTTTCCTTATAATTCGTTCTGCTGTAGTTAGCTTTTGAGTGTAACGCCTTCACGTTTCCAAAATGTACAAGTATTATATAGACAATCGCATGTTGTACTATTTCTGACTTAGAGAAAGCCCAACCCAAAAAGATCTTGTTTTATTAGCAATTACTGCAATCAATTGTAGTAAAAAAAAAAAAAAAAAAAAAAAAAAATTAAAAGCATTCTTTAGTGTATAATCTTGTTCATTGGAATTCTAAGTCTAATTAAGGATGTGGTATTTTTATGTTTCATCAAAACGTTTCTTGTTTGTCTTTCAGTAAGGCTTTGAAGTAAAGATCAGGAGATATTATTACATAATAAGACAAAAGTTAGAAAAAGAAACGAAATATTTTCACGACTGAAGATTTTCTAAAGATCATTGTGCCAGTAATTACTTTTGAGCTGAACTAGGAATGACTTAATCTAGATATTTTTGCAATCCTTAATTTGAATGTATTTCTAAAAGGCTTTGCGACTTCTACCCACTCTGTACCCATTCGTTGTATGCAGAGGATAAGATTTATATCCTTTATGTAATGAAAACCATCGTTATTTAGTTTTTGTTATAGAGCATAATGTTTGTATATTATTACGGGTGTTATGTGGAATTTATAAATAAATAAAAAGATGGAATACTAAGATTCTAGTTTTATTTGGCTAGATTTGATGCGTACCACATTATAGAGTCCAGCGTGTTACATTTATAGGGCTGTACGAAGCACTTTATATATTTAATATCCATGAAATTGGCTTTATTTGACCATCATTTTTATGACATTAAATGTTTCAATATGATTTCGGGCATGTGGCCACCGCTGGTGCGTACATGGCTTAATCTGGAGGTCCAATTTTCACACACTCTTCGCAATAAATCATGCTGTACCTATTTCTAATGTACACTCATGTCCAAAATGATCGTCGCATGTTTATAAATCTGTTGTTCTAGGAATATAATTTGATAACGAATTCGTCCGGTATTTCTTATAATGTTAGTATGTGTATAATCGGCAAAGACATGTATGTGGTAAATTTCATGTCAAAAGAGCAGTAAATAAGAACAATAAAACGAAAATAAAACTTTATTCTTCATTTAGCAACATTTTGTTTTACTCATTCTAATTTTCGTATGTATAATTTTTTCCCTATGAAATTTACCACAAGTATACATTTCCTGATTATACACATAGTATCAGTATTAAAAGTACCCTGCAACATCATTATCAAATTATATTCTTACACGAAGACAGTTATAGATATGCGACAGTCATTTTGGACATGAGTGTACATCATGCTAGGTATTTCTTCAATAACGCATCGAATGTTGGCTTCCAAGTGCTCAATTGTTTCTGGTTTCTCGGCGTAGACATGCGACTTTACATATAACCAGAGAAAATTATCCAATGGCGTCAAATCGCACGAACGAGGTGGACAGTTCACAGGTCCATTTCGTGAAATTAATCGTTAAGTCACGTGTGAATTAATTGTGGCATACGCTGTGTAGCTGAAAGCACATGTCTGCAGCATTAATGTCTTGTCAATTGAGGCACGTAAAAGTTAGTGGTCATATGTCTGTTCTGCTCATCGTTGATTGTAACGTTCTGACCAGCATCATTTTTGAAGACATATGGACTAATGATTCCACCGCATGAGTATTATCGTTTAAATAAACGTATTGCGTAAACGATCCATAGTTTCTCGAATTAATCGCTCTGAACACCGTAAAATTGCACGTATTGCTCGATGAGTTTGTTGAATTGAACCATGATTTTCAAAATAAATTTGCACAATTTGCAAACGTTTATCCGGCGTGAGTCTATTCATGATGAATTGCCAAACTAACCTAACCTGAAAACAACCGAGAACTGTAATAACAGCTGTCAGAGAAAAGAGTGTTGCCAGTTCAAAGTTCTCCGCCTCTTAAAAAAAAAAAAAAAAAAAAAAAAACTATATATGAATACAGTATGTAGACAAATTCTTGTATTGCGTACGAAGTGTAGCAAGTTAATACCTGGAATGTGTGTGGCATGAACACTTGATAGTGACTCCATACAGCTATCTTAGAGTTTACTCATGGGCATTTTCTGGCATGCTTGATTACATACGCTCTGTTGGATCACAAGCTAATTGCCTCAAAAGACATTTTCACTTAGTCGATTCAGTTGAACCAAAGTCACTTTCGACTCAGTCGACCATGTAAACAGGACTTAGACTAAATCGCCTGTTAGTCGAAGGCGACGAATCGATTGGCAACGGAATTGAAAGCGCTTATTTTCTTTGGTCGATTCGATCAGATCGACCAGCCAAGTCAACTGCGTTGCCTAGCTCCAACATTTCACTTGTCACCTGGTGGAAAGAGAACGCGAGTGCTTTGGAAATAGCCCGTTTTGGAACTAGTGAGATTATATATAGTTAAATAATAATATAATAATAAATGATTGCACCTAAATAAATCTTTGAAAGAAATCTGGTGCAGATGTGTGATCATAAACCGAGAAAATATAGTTTAGTTTCGTGAAATAGATCGTTTTTTTTTTTACGTCATACATATACAAAGATATATTAATTGAGAAAGTATTGCGACATACAAACCAAACTCCTTCACGTAGTGTACACCAGTGCCGTGCCGTGGAAAATCAGCGCCCGGGGCGAGTATACGACGGCGCCCCCATACATATACGAGGGCCATGCCGAAAGTTTTTAGCAGCGCAATAATCTAACATCACAGCAACATTTTGTTTATTGCATTCGACACTGATATTTTGTGACTTTCAACCATCAATGGCAAATATGAGTCTGTGATAGCATGGTCAGAGATAAGAGAGATAGGAAAGCGCGCGTGACCCATTGTCTAGTTAGCCATGGAGCTGTCAAGACGTGACTTTCGATTACAAGAAGGGCCTTGAAACTTTGGTGAATACTTTTGGGGGAATCTACTCCTTCGCGAGCCAGTGTTGGAAATTGGTTTCGGGAACTTAAAAAGAGGACGTACGTCACTTGAAGATGAACCTCGTTCCGGATGGCCAAACACTACAGTGATTCCCGAAAACATCGAAGCTGTGAGGCACATGGTGAAAGATGATCCCCGTGTATCTTTTCCTGGAGATCGAACCGACTCTCAACATTGGGTCAACAGCAGCGCAGACAATTATGCATGAATACTTGGGTCTCAGGAAAAGGTGTTCTTGTTGGGTCCCCCATTTACTCACGGAAAGAGGAAAAGAGGGTAGGGTGGAATGACGTGAATTTATGTTGAATAAATTCAACCAAGGAGCAAGTCGTGATGTTTACAACATCGTCACGGGTGACGAAACGTGGATTTATCATTATGATCCGCTTACCAAGCAGCAGTCGCAAGTGTGGTGCTTCGAGAATGAAGATCTCCCAACCAAAGTAAAGAGACCTCGGAGTATTGGAAATAAAATGGTTAGGTCTTTTCTCTCACGGAAAGGACGTCCCTACGTCCTCCTCGTAGAGAATTTTGTTGGCGACGATGAAATTAACGTATGAAAAATCCCAAATAACGAACCAATATCCCGAATTCCAATTTTAACGAAAATTCCCTTTATGTCAAAAATCCCACAAAATGGTGTTTTCCCAGGAGTTGGTATCACTGCTGTGCATAAATATCGAGATCGTTATAGAATGGCTTAATCCGTCCATCTGTCTGTTTATCTGTCTGTCTATCGGCAAGTATCAGAGCTAAAACAGTGAGAGATATCAAGAAGCTCCTCCTTTTTTTTTTTTTTTTTTTTTTTGTAACCGATTCAGCGGTCCCAACAATAAGTTCCATATCTTAGGCTAAACCTTCTATTCAAACCGGAATTGGTAAAAAAAATAACCATTTCCGGTTTCCACGTTTATCGTCATAGAACAAAAATATAACTTTGCAATCGGTTCAGGGTCTCAAGAGAATATCATCATCATCTGCAACATTTTACCGAGACCGGATACAGTTCAAATTTACTAGTACTTCCGGTTGCGATACTGACTTCCAATAGCAAAAAAACGATAAATGGTTTCGAGAAGCTATTTCTTGCGAGAAGGGCTATTTGAATGCAAAGAAAAATGTTCTATTTAACACGAGCGCTCGAAAATAATACAATATAAATAGATTCAAGATCTTTCTACATGTATTGGTTCTGTACGGGAGACCTGTGTTCGATCCCAGTGTGAGCTCATGTACTTCGGATTCTACATTTTACAAAGCCTCGGGGCGTGAAAAGCAAAACAAAATATAGAAGGGTAATATAGCAAATAAAACAAAAGGACACTAAACTCGAAACCATTTATGATTGGTTGTTTCTGTACTTTCTCCTGTAATGGAGAAATTCGTGCACTTGCAGTGAAATATTGACTGTTTGATCCGTAATATATTCTGATCCGTTTTGTGATATAAGCATGAAGATAGTTTCGACTGTGGCCGAAAGAGGACACACGTAGTTGGTGTTCTACCTTCTGATTTTATGAACTCCCAACAGATGTCGTTGAATGCTTTGTCTCAACTCGTTTAGTTTCGAAACACTAACAATCAAAATCGCTTGGCTCTTCTTTTTCTATTTTCTTTTTCTTAAATTTTCTTTCATAATTACTGTCATTGACACACATACAGGCGTAACTAAAAGGAACCATCACCTCTAGAATGCGAATCTGTCCGATTTGCGATCAGTCCAGTTTGCGATAAAAACTATTTTAGTCCGTGTAGCGACTAACTTGGATTGGTATGATGATATGACTAATGAGCCACGAATAATAATAATAAAAATAATAAATCCAGTTTGCAATCAAATGGTTACTAGTTCTTTGAACGATTCATCTGGACAGATAAATCACTGAACCAGTTGTTGATGTTATTCCTTTATATTATGAATAGTCGTAACTAACACAATAAAAGCTGAAGGGAATTGCTTCTTAGTATGAAGCAGTTGCTATAATTACTAAAATAAAAATAATACAGTTAGTCGTCAACTTACAACCACTCGATCGGTTGGAAAGTTTAGATTAAGTGGTAGTTATTATGAGTGTCCGTTAATAATAGATTTGATTCTGAAAAAAAATGAAAAAAATGAAATGAAATCTTTGAGTTTTACGTCCCACGGTTATGCCGGTTAGGCTAAAGGAGACGGTGATGATGAGAGATGAGTGAAATGGTGGAATGAAGAAAGTGGGAGGAAACGGGAGAACCCCGAGAAAACCCACGAGCACGGTGTTTGTCCACCACAAAGTTCACTTGGCGGGGGCTGGGATCGAACCCGGGACCCCAAACACCAGAGGTGAACGCTCTACCACTGAGCCACCGCGCCCCCCTGAAAAAAAATGAAATTTTTGAGTTGAGTTTGAGTTTAATGTCCCGTTCAGCAGCGAAGCTTTATGAGACGGGGACCTACTAATTAACGTGGAATCCGAACCACATGAGCTCCCGCCGGGATGAAATTTTTTTTATTTTAACGTCCCACGTTTATGTCCTTTAGGCTAATGGAGACGGATGATTAAGGCAAGTGAATGATAATGGAAGAATTTGTGGAATGAAAAAGCGCAAGGAAACGAGAAAACCCACGGACACGATATTGTCCACCATAAACTTACTTATCCGGGGATTGAACCAGGGACCCCACGCACTAGAGGTAACCGCTATACCACTGAGGCCACCGTACTCCCAATTTTTGATTTTTCAGATTAGCGTCCCTTTCAGCAGCGAGGCTATATGAGACGTGGACCTTTAGCTGAATGTGGGATCCGAACATGAGCTACCGCCGGGAATTCAACTCGGATCTCCCACGCCAAACACGCGTACACTAACTGCTTAGCCACGAGGGAGTCCATAATAATAATATAAATAATAACAGTAATAGCATAATAGTAATAAGATTATGGTTTAAGCTATTCTTCCTCGAATTATCTTGTATGAGTACCGAACATCTATTAGATCAATAAGGTCTCATAATACAGTAAAGTAGGATTTATGTAAATCTGTAGTTGAATCCTTGTAATCCGAAAATTTCGAAACAACGATAAAATTACAGCTTAGGTACAACTAATAGAAGCATAAGTTGCAGTCCCGAGTTCGATTTCCGGTGGGGACAGTCGGTTGAAAAAGTATTAGAGGTTTTTCAACTCAGCAATCCTGAATGAAGTTTCCCTCATTCACTCCAGGCAAATGCCGGGATGGTATCTAACATACAAATCCCAGGCTGCTTCCTTCATTCCCTTTCTTCAGATAGTGTGATCGCCGAGGACCGTCATCCCTCATACGTGACGGGCTAATGGCCGCTGTGGCTCAGTGATAGAGGGTTCACCTCTGGTGCTTGGGGTCCCTGGTTCGATCCCAGCTCGTGTCAAGTGGGCTTTGTGGTGGACAAACAGCATGTGCGTGGGTTCTCTCGGGGGTTCTACTGTTTCTTTCCATTTTATTCATTCCAACATGGCATTCATTTCTCATTATCACCGTCTCCTTTAGTCTAGTCGACATAAACGTGGGACGTAAACATTAAAGATTTTTTGTGACTGGCTAACATTAGTCATAAGTACCAAAAGCCCAGAAACCTAATTCGTAACCCTAATGGGGCGTTTACACTTAGTCGATTTGCGTTCGATTCAGTTGAATTGACGTCACTTTCAACTTAATCGACCGTGTAAACGGGACTTCAACTTAATCGCTTGTTGATCGAAGGCGACTAATCGACTGGCAACTGAATTGAAAGACGTTCTATTTTCTGTGGTTGAAATAATTGAGCACATCCATCGATCTGATTCGGCCTAGTTGCTTCGATTTAGTGGCAAATGCAGCGAGTCGATTTAGTCGTGCGACTAAATCGAACAAGTATAAACGCCCCATAAGAAGCACAAGTTATCGTTACTTTATTGGTAAACATTCTATTTATTTAAGTGAAAACAAAGCATTTTAGGGCAATTTTTATTGTCTAAAAAAAGTTGCCAATAATAATAATAATAATAATAATAATAATAATAATAATAATAATAATAATAATAATAATAATAATAATAATATAAAACTAGAAACTGTTATGGTGTATTCCATTCCAGATTCCTTGTATCGGATTTATTTGTATGCTACAAGTAAATGTATGGATTGTAACTAGAAAAAGTCCCTTTAATTTCTTTTCTTAAACAAGAATTTTATGAATGACCCCTCCCCAAAAAAAAATGCATGAAAAGATTGCGATCTTGGCCAATAACTACTTTTTGGATCAGGAGCCACAAAATTTTTGAACGAAAAGAAAGAAAGAGAAAAAAGAAAAGAAAAGAAAGAAACTATGGGTTCCCGTTGAAAATGCTATATCACTCTGAAGATCTTACGTGCATTTCTGAAATAGAAGGAAATGAAGTCTTTATTTAACTTTTCATGTTGTGTTATATTAAAACAGAAGGATTCCGAGGAACCGCGGTGGCTCAGTAGTAGAGCGTTCACCATTGGTGCTTGGGGTCCCGGGTTCGATCCCAGCCCCAGCCAAGTGAACTTTGTGGTGGACAAACACCGTGTGCGTGGGTTTTCTCGGGGTTCTCCCACTTTCTTCATTCCACCATTTCACTTATTTCTCATCATCACCGTCTCCTTTAGCCTAACCGGCATAACCGTAAAACTTAAATGATTTCATTTTAAAGAAGGATTCCGAATGCGTGAAAGTAATTATGAGTTTATGGAATGTAGTGCAACTAAGCTCCAATTTTAGCAGATAGTACAGCACAACCTCGGATGGCTAGTCTCTTATATTCAGAAATCGAACCATTGACTCTTCTTACTAGAAGTTAAGCCGTGGTAGGGGGGGGGGAATGATTTTCGAATGGTAATCAGTCATTTTAAAAGTAGTTTTGTCTTCATGTTAAGTCAATTGCTCGTTATTGGATGGGAACCTAATACCTAATACCAAATGGTATTCTGACACGTACCATTGGATCCGGGATGAGAAAGAGGTGCATCTCGACGTGTTCACAGTACCTCTACGTTATGAACTTGCCTTTAGACGATAGAGGTAGGCAGGGCTGAGACCTGAACCCTATGGTTTCCAGGGCCTTCTAGTTTGAGTTGTACTCTGTCGGCACGGGGTCAGACTGTGGGATTCGGTAGTTAAGGCTTGTACTGGCGGGAGATGAGTTTGTCGTAACACTCCAGTGACAATATAGCAGATTCTGGAAGATTCCTACTCGCTGGAGTTTTGGTTCTGCCGCGAAATGGGCGTATCCCATTACCCTATTCAGAGAAGTGTTATAGGTTACGTTTCCAGTCGTTTTGGTGGGAGATCAGTGTGGATGATGATAGTAAGTTTGCATTGGCCGGTCCCACCAGAGATTAGGTCTGGGAGGGGAACTTTGGCTATCCGCAAATCAGGAACATCCTGATCAATCACCTCATTTCCCAGTGCAAGGATTTCCCTGTAAAGAATTTCAATTTCAATAGAAAAGAATTTCAATGCACAGGTAATAGAAGTGTGACCAAATTGAAGCAGTAAGGTTAAGAGTATAAGGCACTCGCCGAGGAACTGGCGTGTAGAGGTTGTAACCACAGAGAAAGAAGCAATGCCTCGGATCGCTTCAAAGCTTACTTTAGAGTGTCCTTTTTCAGTGTCGAGTACATATGAATCAAGATCTATTACTTAAAGTCTAGGATCTTATATACTCCATCAGGAAGTCGTGGTCGAAAAGAGGGATTGCCGCCGGCGGCACGACGATCTACTTGTTCAAAATTGCCGACCTTTTGCCGAGGTGGCAAGCGGTCGAAAATCGTCAAGTAAAATTCCCTTTGCCGACTGTTGCCGACCGTCAGAGCCGGCAAAACAATCGGAAAGGCCTCTTTCCGACCCTCTGCCGACTCCTTATGCCGGCCTCTTTTCGACGACGGCGCCGGCGCATTTACTGCGCCTTTACGGTTGTTTGCCGACTGCTCGGCAAGACAACTTTCCGACGGCGGCGTCGGCGCATTTAATGCTCATTTCCGGCTGTTTGCCGACCGCTCGGCAAGGCAATTATCCGTCGCGGTCGAAAATCGCGCTGAAAGACGCCGGCGTCCGGCGCCGGCAATCCGACCGCGGTATCTGGTCGGCATGGACAAATTGTCCGACTGTAGGCGGCAGAATCCTGATGGGGTATTAGTTGGGCTTATATTAATAAATAATACTCACTGACGATTGAACCCGCCGACACATATACAGAAGGTATGAGCACAAGACACTTAGCTACGGAGAAATACGTGACCTATCATAATCCTATAGTCAGAAGTAAAGTGAGAAAATAAAGAAAAAATTAGAGACTGTAAGATAATACTAATTAGTACATTTTTATGTCACATAATTCTTTCCGAGATGATCGTTAGTTTGATATGATGTTTAGTTAGGTAGTTACCAAGCGTGGTGAAGACAGTTTAGTAAATTCTGCTTTGAATTCGATTTGGTTCTTTCGCTAATAAAAAATATTGATTCAACGCTTTTACTTTACAAGCTGAAGACATCGACTCAGGCTCTAAATATTGTACCAGTTTGACCCCATATTCTTAATCTGTACAAAAAGTAGTTTTTATTTCCCTAAATTTGATTTAAGCTATTTGCTGAGTAAAGCAATACATTTATTTCGCCAACTATCTGATGAAATCAAGTGAATAGTTGGCGAAATTGTTACACGTTAATTTTTACAATAAACTATTGTTTTCTCAGCAAATAGTTTAAATCATGTCTATAAAAAACAAAGCTTCTACAATGGAAATATTACAGTATTTGTTATGCAAATTATTAATTTTTTGTTCAAATTTATATTCAAATTAATGCATGTCTATAAAAAACAAAGCTTCTACAATGGGAATATTACAGTATTTCTTATGCAAATTATTAACTTTTGTTCAAATTTATATTGAAATTAATGCATGTCTATAAAAAACAAAGCTTCTACAATGGAAATATTACAGTATTTCTTATGCAAAGTATTAATTTTTTGTTCAAATTTATATTCAAATTAATACATGTCTATAAAAAACAAAGCTTCTACAATGGAAATATTACAGTATTTCTTATGCAAATTATTAACTTTTGTTCAAATTTATATTGAAATTAATGCATGTCTATAAAAAACAAAGCTTCTACAATGGGAATATTACAGTATTTCTTATGCAAAGTATTAATTTTTTGTTCAAATTTATATTCAAATTAATGCATGTCTATAAAAAACAAAGCTTCTACAATGGGAATATTACAGTATTTCTTATGCAAAGTATTAACTTTTGTTTAAATTTATATTGAAATTAATGCATGTCTATAAAAAACAAAGCTTCTACAATTGAAAATATTACAGTATTTCTTATGCAAATTATTAATTTTTTGTTCAAATTTTTAGTTCCTAGGCATAGATAAATAAATTTGAATGTTTCAGCTATTGTTTTTTTTCGAACCCATAAAATATCCATGGCATTCCTTAGCGTCATGACTTCCAAATTATGCAAATCCCTATTTTCCCCCGATTAAATTTCTATGTATTTGTTCAGAAGATGGTATCTCTTTTGTAATGAATATCTACTTCGAACTTAATTACGATTTATTGAAATCTATATTTCAGTATGAACAAATTTGCTCTTGGATATTTTTTTTTTGTATGTATGTAAGGAAAAAAGATAAGACTGTTTATGGATTTTTCCCCATCACAGTCGTCAGCCATTGTTAAGACCTTCGATTCTTTTTCTTCTTCTTAGGTTTATTGGATTTTTATCTCTGACTGGTGAACAACTAACTAATGATTGCGAAACGAAAGGGTAGTCTTGTCTTTAAGTGAAGCATGTTTTCCCATTATTGGTATCGCTGACGGTGATCCCTTGATGTGAGACAAGAGCGGCCGGCAGATTGCTCGTTAAAGAAGAGAATACGATGGCGGCTTAACTAAGATGGCGTCGTGATAGTTTCTATGAGCGATAATGGCCGCTTCGAAACCATTTACAAGAGCTAAAAGTTGGAAGTTTCTTTCTGGGTGGTCTGTAACCCCCTTCTTTTCCCCTCGGAAAAGCTATTCCAGTCCAATCGATATCTTCACGACCCTTGTCCAAGAAGCAGGAGAGAAGGGGGAGAAATGCAAGACTGAACCAAGGGGGAGGGAAATAAATTGTCTGAGAAGAACGAGGAATAAGCGCTGTGATGAGAAACCATTACGAGAGTTATCGCCTCTGAGAGTCCGTATTAAACAAAACAACAGCGAGCGACAAAATTCAACTGCACTCAAAGATACAAGACCAAAAGTGCAGTTAAGTACTAAATCTAATATATATATTTGGTTTTAACACCATCTTAGGTTGGATATTAAGGTAAAATGTTGCATAATTTGTCTCTTTTCAGTAGAAAATGGTCGTAGCAATAATACTAGAATAATTTCTACCTTCTAAAAGTAAAGGTTTATAGATTGCAAAATATATAGTGTAAACATATCACACTTGATACAATCTTGACAAAAGCGAAGTGCGTATAATTACATTAGCAGCATACTAGAGGTTTCATTACGTAACACTTTGCGTCAATGCAATGCAAAATCTGCATTTTAGTTCGCGATAATCTACATAGCAGTTATAATTGATTTCTGTATGTTATGCGTTGCCTTACACGTCCCAGTTTTTGTGAAGGCTGATACGGAATGGGACTCTTCCCCACGTTCGGATTTGATAATTCCAAATAGAAAGTTGAAAAATACGTTAGCCCACGGTGGTTTGAATGCATGTTGGTCAACCTACAATTTGCCGTCATTTATCCGATAATTTCGACCTCACATTCGCAATCTTCTCTTGAAGATACTACGTTGAAGGTTGAGTTGGTCGGCGAAAGGTCAGCAAAGCAGTCAATTCAACATTGGCAATTGACTAGCCTACATTTTCTCATTATAGGGTTTTGGGCAGGGCCGTGACTTGCGTGGGGGGCAACTAACCTCCAGATAAGCTTCGCACCGTTCGAGGGCACCACTTTAAGACAAAATTTTCTTACTTCACATACGATACGAACATGAAATTACAAGTGAAGCATCAAACAGGTTCACTCCATTACATAAACAAAACAGCACACAAAAGGTAAGTAAAACAAAAATGAGTACTGGGCCCATTTCAGTAAAAATGTTTACTATTAGGGGCTCTAGCGATAATATTTATTCGTATGGCTTTGAGATTTGTCAATATTGTCCTCTTAATTAATTTGTCATGTATGGAACGGGCCCAGGGGCGTAACTAACGGCCCCGCAGACCTTGAAGTGCGGAAGGGCCCACTGGCTTTAGGATCCTATAAAGAATAAAAGAAATATAGAAAGAGGAGGCACAAGAATTACAAAAACAACTTTTTCTGGGGGGGTCAAATACGCGTATTAATGCTTGCCCCCAGAAAGAAATCTAGATTACGGTGCTGGTCCTGGGGAGGGGTGAGAAACCTAAGTCCTTAAGGCTACATGCGCCTTCAGAGTCATAAAGAGCGGTCTTCTGGGCTTATTGTGAAATATGATAAATTATATAAAGAATATGAAATATACGAAAAATGTAATTCTGAAGTTTTATATAGGCATATAATTAACCCATAATAAAATAAATAAATAAAAGCAGTGGATCTCAATTATGAGCAACTTACGTTAACAAATTAGTGAAGAAAATACGTTTCTGGTTATATACGAGTTAAATTGGAAATAATCCTACTCTGTATTGTTTTTGTAGGATAAATTTTAATTAATAGATTTTAAAGAAGTTTTAAGTTTCTGTACGATTATGCTAATTAGAGAAATAAACACTTTGGAAAGAAAGAGAAGGGAAATTGAAAGTCAACATTCAATTAAATTACAATAAGAAGAAGGAAGCTTCATAAAAACTAAAACATAAATTTTGATCTTTCCTTTTGCAGTTTACGCTAAAGTTGATTGTACTAGAAGCGCAAATGTTGACATAATATAAAAGAAATATACAGATAAGACTTGTTCTGTGAGTAACACCAACGGCGAGATAATTGTGGTTTTGAAACATCTGTTTAGCAATTTTATACAAGTTCCAATCACACGCAAAGAAGATATAAGATTGATTTATCGACGATGTTAAGTAATTGAATATAGATTATTCACATTTAGACTGTTTTTTTTTTTAAAGAAAGAGTGTTTTTTCTAAAACGATTTTTTAATTTTGGAATGTGGCAAAAATTTGAAGAAACCTGCAATATTATTGCTATTATTTAAGAACTTCTGTTTGTAAAGGAAATAAAAATACACAATGTCTACAAAAATTAATTTGGCCCTGTGTATCTATTGTGCAAATCAACATGATAAAGTATACAATAGAAATATGTTGTTTTTTTAAGCAGAAAGTTGATACACCTTTAGTGTCTCATTAAAAAAAAACGTTAATTTTTTTTAAAAAAATTAAAAATTAGTGAAAAGAATCATTTATATACAACATTTGCAACTGCCGAACAACTGACAGAGAATTGAAATATGTTAATTTATAAAGTAACATTTTGGTGCTGATCGCGGTAGTTCTTCCTTTGTATCTGACACAATAATTATTTCTTTTATTTTTATTTTAATTTACGGAACTAATGGGACAAAACAATATAATCATATATATTTTGTTTTTTTCATAATGAGCAAATGTGATACTATAAGGTTTTTGGCTCATTAAGACCTTTGTTTGTCATTTAGTTATAAGATATGTGAGGGGCCGTAAAGGAAGATAAAAGCTGTTACATGCGTTAAGATCTCGATCTGTCCATGGTTCTTTTTTTATATATACACAAATATATAGGAGATATATAAACAGAAAGCCTGCCGACGTTTTCTTCTCGGTCAGCTGTCCCAGGATAATGTTAATTAGATCAAATGCTCACCTGCTGTTCGGTGCTGCTGTGACTGACTTGACTACCCGTCAGCATGCGAACCACAGTGTTTTAAAATAATTAAAAAAACAAGAAAGAAAAGGGAGGGGTACAATTGTCGAATTCATTTCTTAGAAGCTGTCACAATATGAAGATAGTATGGCTTGTTTGAGGGGGTGGGTAAAAAGAAGCGGAACATAAGTAACAAATGTAGCAAATAATTTTTACGTACTTACATTACACGCTTGTCATGCTTGCGTCAATTGTTAATCTAATTACACTATTATTTTTTCTTCTTAAACTTATGATAACGCTTCGCCATTTTAAAATATAGATCATATCACTTTTTTTTTTTTTAAATTTAATGCTCGTCTATCACTTCCTGGCATTTCTTATTTATATAAACATTTAACAAAATATAGTAATTACATTAATATTTCAAATTTCAAAAGTACCAAGTTATAATATCTAACTATATATAAAACTACATAGGCTGACAAATTACTGAGCACTTCTTGTAGGGCTACAATGATTAAATTTGGCATGACTGTAGCTTTCCGAAACTAACCCACAGGAAAATTGCCAAAAGTGAATATTTTTCATTTTTAGGGGGTCTAAAGAGGGGATGAAGAATTTCTCTATGTTATTTAAATGGACCTTGTTTTGGACCTATAATTTCATGTTTTAGGTAGTTAGAATTGGAATAAAAACTTGAAATTCGGTATGCTTGTATGTTTTCGTTAGCGTTACCTCAGTGTATCATCAGAAATAAAAATTTCCAACCGTAGAGTGGTTTTATGGGGAACTGAAAAATCATATCCTATTTTTTAACGGGGCTAGTCATATCCTATTTTTCTAATATTGAAACAAAGCTTTTTAATGTAGAATGATAGAAACTACACATGGCACCGTTATGTGGCACCAGTAGTATTGTCAGCAGTTGAGCTAATTTTGTACCCCTGGATCCCTGAATCAGCTGTCATGGTCCAGGAATACCTATAAGCACCCATCTAAATTTTAGTAATGTATACATTGGCCCATTCCTTAAATTTCGGGAGGGATGCATGGGACCACTTCTTGAATTGTACAAAACAGACATGGTACGTATCATTGCAAGTTTAGGTGGTCCATCTCGTTCCCTTCTATATGGATTTAAAAACTGCAAAAAAATGTTGGGAGGTTTTTGACGTAATTTATCCTATTTGATAAGGCGTTATTGTATCACATGTTTATATGGATAAGTACTTACTTACTCTTCGACGCTACAGTCCATGTAGGATTAGGGCCTCCTCAACTACACATCTCCATTCTTCTCTTTCCATTGCCTTGGTTCTCCAACGTCGTATTACCATTTCTCTCAATTCTCTTTTCATTACCTTGGTTCTCCAACGTCGTATTCCCATTTCTCTCAATTCTCTTTCCATTGCCTTGGTACTCCAACGTCGTATTCCCATTTCTCTCAATTCTCTTTCTAATGCCTTGGTTCTCCAACGTCGTATTCCCATTTCTCTCAATTCTCTTTCCATTGCCTTTGTTCTCCAACGTCGTATTCCCATTTCTCTCAATTCTCTTTCCAATGCCTTGGTTTTCCAACGTCGTATTCCCATTTCTCTCAATTCTCTTTTCATTACCTTGGTTCTCCAACGTCGTATTCCCATTTCTCTCAATTCTCTTTTCATTGCCTTGGTACTCCAACGTCGTATTCCCATTTCTCTCAATTCTCTTTCCAATGCCTTGGTTCTCCAACGTCGTATTCCCATTTCTCTCAATTCTCTTTCCATTGCCTTTGTTCTCCAACGTCGTATTACCATTTCTCTCAATTCTCTTTCCAATGCCTTGGTTCTCCAACGTCGTATTACCATTTCTCTCAATTCTCTTTCCATTACCTTGGTTCTCCAACGTCGTATTACCATTTCTCTAAATTCTCTTTTCATTGCCTTGGTTCTCCAACGTCGTATTACCATTTCTCTCAATTCTCTTTCCAATGCCTTGGTTCTCCAACGTCGTATTACCATTTCCCTCAATTCTCTTTACATTGCCTTGGTTCTCCAACGTCGTATTCCCATTTCTCTCAATTCTCTTTCCAATGCCTTGGTTCTCCAACGTCGTATTACCATTTCTCTCAATTCTCTTTCCATTACCTTGGTTCTCCAACGTCGTATTCCCATTTCTCTCAATTCTCTTTCCAATGCCTCGGTTCTCCAACGTCGTATTATCATTTCTCTCAATTCTCTTTCCATTACCTTGGTTCTCCAACGTCGTATTCCCATTTCTCTCAATTCTCTTTCCATTGCCTTGGTTCTCCAACGTCGTATTCCCATTTCTCTCCATTCTTGTAACCATCTCAGCCAAGGTCTTCCAGTCAATCTTCTTCCCCTTGGTCTTCCTATTCGGTAGTCGGTCCTTATCCATGCGTTGAACGTGGCCTACCCATTTTATTCTTCGTTGTTTAATGTTTGCTACTATATCTAAACTTTAATATATTTGGTACAGTTCTTCATTTGTTCTTATCCTACACGATTTCTCAATCCTTTTTGGTCCGTAGATTTTTCTGATCCATTTTAGTAATACTGTTTCGTTTGCTGTCTTGATATCCTTTTGAAATTGATGATTTTCTGTAATGCGTACAAGCGCCTATTTCCTGCCGCTACTCTTGCTTTAATACCAGTTTGTTATGTTGTTTGCTTCCCTCACTATGGTACCAAGATACTTAAACTCAGCATATTTTTGTTCTTTAGTTCTCTTGCGCTTCTTCTCATTGTTAGCATATATTTCGTTTTCCCTTCGTATATGCGTAGACCGAGGTTTTTCGTTTCTCTTTCAGTCTTCAAACGCTCCTGTTAGGGCCGGTACCGTCCGTGCTGATATTATCACGTCGTCTGCATACGCCATGTGCTGTGCTAGCCTATTATTTGTGCATCCTCCTGAGTTTACTTTATTGCTCTTACGACTTGTTCCAGTGCAATGTTAAAAAGCACCGGCATTCTCCTGAGTTTACTTTATTGCTCTTACGACTTGTTCCAGTGCAATGTTAAAAAGCACCGGCATTCTCCTGAGTTTACTTTATTGCTCTTACCGCTTGTTCTAGTGCAATGTTAAAAAGCACCGGCATCCTCCTGAGTTTACTTTATTGCTCTTACGACTTGTTCCAGTGCAATGTTAAAAAGCACCGGCATCCTCCTGAGTTTACTTTATTGCTCTTACCTTTTGTTCTAGTGCAATGTTAAAAAGCACCGGCATCCTCCTGGGTTTACTTTATTGCTCTTACCTCTTGCTCTAGTGCAATGTTAAAAAGCACCGGAAATAAGGGTCTTCCTGTCTTAGCCCGCTATTTCTTTTAATCTCTTCCGATCTGGTGTTCCGTATCTTAACTTTTCCTTTCGTCTCTTTCAGTGTCATTCCTATCAATTTTCTCAGTTTGTGTGGCAAACCCATCCTTTTTAGGTTTCTCATTAATCCTGTTCTGTTTAGGCTGTCGTAGGCTTGTTTGGAGTCTGTGAACAGATTATGTAAATTTATATTATATTTGTATGTTTTCTCTATCATTTGTCTAATGGAGAATATGTAATCTAAGGTTGATCTTCCCGGTCTACATCCTTCCTGGTATTCACCTAATATTTCTTCTGACCATTTTGAGACTCTTCTATTGAGTATTACTGCTAATATCTTATATACCGTTACCAAAAGAGCTATGCTTGTGTAGTTGTTGCACTCCATTTTCTGCCTTTTTATGTATAGGAGCGATTTCTACCATATACCATTCTTTGGGCATTTCTTCCTTTATCCAAATTTCAGATATCAGATTACGAATCAGCTTGTGGAATTGCGTTCCTGTCTTCTTTATCTGTTTCGCCTGCCCGTCTGTCTCAATTGCCTTTTGATTTTGTAAGCATCGTATCACCTCTTTTATTTCTCCTTCGTCGGTCCGTTTGCTCTTTTGACTCTCTTTCAATTTCTTCTGTTTCCATCAGGGAGTAATCTACACCCCCAACACCCCCCTAACACCCCTCCAAATTTCTTTACACACACCCCTGGATGGAAAAGGAATACTCCCCCAAATCCAATTGTATCAATCAGTATCATATAGGTTATTCATTACATCAAGTTAAAAAAAGGTTTAGCGTTTAGGAAAGAAGGCAATATTCTTATTTATTTATTTCACTTCAAAATACGAAGCGACCTCGTTCTCATGTACGACTTCGAGAACCACATGACTTCATTGTTTCGGGCGGTGTTTCGGTCGAAACAATTGACAAAACAGACCCGCTCATACCTACCCTCCTGGGCTCCGCGGGAGTTCTTAAGTTGACATAACCACAGCAACAGGACATGACGTCACTTAATGTCGTCACTACCCTGGAACACTTAATGCGCAGTGTATCCATAAGCCAGGCAGTTCTGTTGACAGTATTACTGTTGAGATAATATGCCAAGGTGGATTATAATTTAAGACATACCTGGAATTTGTTCGTGTACTGGTGGAGAATAAAAAAAACACATTATGTTGTTACAGCGGTTGTGTGAATTGCGTTTTACATTCAACAAATGAACAAGATTATACACAAACAATGCACTGAATAATGCGTAAATAATTGCGGCTTGTCCCATCAAAGGCGGGAAGAACGCCGGGATTTTTTTTTTTTAAATCTCATTTCGTGCTGCGCACTGATACGTGTATCAAGATTGAAATTTCAGGTTTCCTCAGTTATGTTCTATTTTTTTAAGTGTGCTGACATTCATGATATATAAATTTATTTTAGCATCAAATGAACTCTTGTAGGTTTAGTAAGTGTTTTGGAGTGACAGAAACGGGATTAAGAATACGTGGACATTTTTAAAATTACAATTTACTGGTAAAAGGTGTTAATTAAGAACAAAAGAGAAATGTTTAGGGAATTTATTTATGAAGGCGCAGAATATGTAAGTCATCTGTGAACATAGATACAGCAATAAGATATTGCTTTAATTCTATGAAACTCTCCATAAGGGCGTTATTCCAGGGCTGCAAACTAATGTACAAGGGACTTGAAATATGACTATTTCGCTGCCTGAACCTACCCTAACCTAACCCGAACTACTGCTACTCTACTAGCACTAGTATACTATTATTACTACTACTACTCAACTACTACCATTATTGCCTGACTATACTACTAATACTACTGCTACTAGCCTATTATTATACTATCATTGCTACTACCAGGGCCGAAACCAGCTACAAAGGTTTGGAAGGACCGTGAATATGTTACGGGGGACCAAGTCTTTAAAATTATCTTATAAATATCTAAATTGTGTTTTTTGTATTAATAATAAAATTTTGATTTGAAGTCTGGAGGGGCCACAAAAAGTTTAGAGGGGCCTGGCCCCCCTCTGGTTGCGGTCCTGGCTACTACTCTACTACTACTGCCTTACTACTACTACTATACTATCATTACTACTATTACTACTACTAAGTGTGCACCCATATTTATTTTTTTTAAATGTAATTTTTGAACAATTATCTCTTGTAGCGCCCCTGAATTTTACCTGTTCCTGGTGGATCACTGGCATGTGCCAACACATATACAGTCTAGAAGGCGTGATGACACTATTTTCATCGAGAAATGTGGGATTCAAACTAATATGAATTTGCCCACGTATTATTGATCTGAAGTGCGGAAACTGCTCTATCCCAATTTAAGGATGCACATTAACACTGATGCAATAAAGTAATTATGCAGCCTATACCTAAGCTACACGAGGTTTACGTCTACGCACCCACCGTTTCAACTTTTGAAGTATTTCGTTTTATTAGCTTATCGACGTCGACCATACCCTAGACGCCGCATGGACAAAGTCGCACATAGTACGAACTATTCGCAAAATCAAAGTAGGCGAATCACTTATCGATAATTTTCGCATTTATTACTGCCTTAAAATCGGGAGGTCCTTAAGTGACATGAATTCCCGCCTATATCTGTGTGTGTTGTGGATTACACGCACAACGTTTAATGGATTTATCAAGAAATACTGAACCCACAGGTTCAGCACCCACATAACTGCATTACTTATGAACAAGGGCGCCCATCAAGGGGGGCAAGGTGGGGCGCTCGCCCCCTCAGAGGAAATTGTACTTGGGAATACTGAAAACCCAATAGAATTTTTACATTACTTACAGCAAAATTTGAAACTATATTTGAAACGTCGCTTATACTTGCCCCCCTTTGAAACCACAACATGGGCGCCCTTGCTTATGAACTGCACACTAAGAAAAATCCGTTCTCCGGACAGCGGTATATTGTACAAATATACAAAATCCTCTTGCTTAGTACAAAGATCAGTATGGAGCATATGCTACATACGCACTGCCCTTAGATGTTACATCATGCCATTGCAGGATGTCTGACATCTAACAGTTTTCCGTATATCACATCCATATACCTATGTTACATTCTTCAGCTATACGTTATATACGTCCATTTATATGTGAGATCCTGACCGCCTACATTGTTTTATACAGAAAGTACGTATAGATGTAACACTTACACGGAAAATATTATTAAACATGCGTTTTCAGTTATACGTCTGTTGTACGTTAAGTCCAAAAACTACAGAATTACGCATGTAACCTATCTACCGTTTTGAGTACGCTACCTACAATTTATTTTTCTCAGTATGTGCTTTGAAAACTAGCCATATGTCGGATTACTGGGAGAAAGCATTTTTTGTTGAAAATCATTGCTGTTTTCTTAAATGTTTTTGAGGTTAATCTACCTAAAGCCAAACATACCACTAACCAAAGAGTTTCAGACAGTATTGGTGAGCATGAGTAGTCGCTAATGCTCTCGCCTTTGGTCCTGGGCTCGATTTCCGGCAGGGTCAGTCGGTCGAAAAGGTGTAACAGCTTTTTCAGGCTAGCTATCCGAAATGAGTTTTTTTTCTGGGATTTCCTCATTCACACCAGGTAAATGCCGGGACGGTATCTAATTTACAGGCCTCAGGCAGTTTCTTTCCTTATCCGTTCCTTATATCCATCCCCCGTACCGTGATTGTGTGCTCGCTTAGGATGTCATCCCTCCAACCTGACGTGCTTAAGGCCATAGATGCCGGTAATGGCCATGACTTGTATCAATAAATAAATAAATAAATATTGATGAGCGAGCGCTAGCAAGCGAAGTCGGGTTAGAACGCCGCAATGCACGTTATATTTGTCCATTCTAATTACTAGCAAATAGTAATTGCAAAATTTTCCATTCAGCACACGGCATTTCCAGTCTACTCAGTTCACAAATTACTCACATATCGATATCAATTTTCTTTCCGCAACATGAACTCATTCCACCTATAAACATTGTGTTTTTACGTAGTTTTTGTCCCCCGTAACCCTACAGAACCCGAGAAATATATTACATGCTTCTTTCGTAAATTTTGCAAATTCACTCATAAAATAGGACAGCACCATCGTTTTCTACGTACAGTAAACGTTATATAATTTTTAAAAATTAGTAGTACAGTCCTCTTTTACACGCAGTCATTCATTTTAATCATAAATTGCTGTTTTTATGTTTATGTATTCTACACCTGCATCCATTTATCCAGCGCCGTAACTTAGATTGTTTTCTTGGGAGGGGGTAAACATTAATACTCGTATTTGATGCTCCTAGAAAAAAGTTGTTTTTCTAATCTTGGGCTCCCTCTTTCCATCTTTCTCTTACTCTTCATGGGCCCGGGTCGTTAGTTACACCTTTGATCCCGTTCCATACATGACAAATGAATTAAGGGGGCAATATTGACAAATATCAAAGCCATACGAATAAACATAACTTCTAGGGCCCCTAATAGAAACTTTTTTATTGAAATGGGCTCACGACTCATTTTTGTTTTATTTACCTTTTATGTGTTGTTTTGTTTATGTAATATAGTGGACATATTCGATGCTTCATTTATAATTTCATGTTCGTATCGTACAGAGTAAGAAAATGTTGTCTTAAAATGGGTCCCCTCGAACGGCGGGGAGCTTCCTTGGGGCTAGAAATTGGCGACTAGAAATTTAGAGCTGGCGACCAGTGTTCAGTAGGAATGGTTTCTGTCTGAACTCACAGGGCAGCGCATTTTCTGTTTCGTAAGAAAATAATTGTCACTGAGTGAGAGAAAACACGGAATGTGAAGTCTTTCTTTGTCAAACCAAAGGGCATTTGGGGAGGGGACATCTCAATTTGTACGTGAGACATACTGGGACCATTATTTTTGGATTGGCGAGTGCGTCTGACTTCGAAATTTTGCACCCTGTTATAGTTCATTTGCAAGCGTACTGTGAAAATTTTAGGGGACCAGTACCGTAAAAATTTAGAGGGGCCCTCCCCCTTAGACCCCATGGATAAGGGCCTGTCACATATTAATATGATGTAGACCTGTCATTAACTTTTATGTCAATTATATATTGTAGATCTCCAAATTTTTTGTGGCAACAAATATTTCGCGGAGCACATAATCAAAAAACGCGTGTGGAAATGGTATGTTTTCATACAAATATACAAACATCTCTTTAAGTATATTACTTCATTAACAGATAATCATTTTTAAACATATTTTCTTTACCGGTCTGTTACTCTAGTATAAAATTAATAAGTTGACGCCAAATCAGTTGCAAACACTGCTCAACTTACTATCACATTTAGTGACGTCATATTGTGTGGTGCTCTGGTTTTGTCAACTTAAGATCTCCCGGGCTCCGCGGTCGTTTCCGAGAAAAGAGATTGATGGACAGATGCAGATGACTAAAATTGGCAACGTCTCGAGCGGTCATTCACCTACCTCCTCCTAAATAAGGAAAAATGTGACAATATAGTAATAAGCCTATACCAGATTCAGTTGGCAAGTGCTACTCTGCAACAGGCTCGCAACCAGAGGGGGGTAAGGGAGGGCTTGGCCCTCACTTAATTTTTCATGTCCCCCTTCAGACCTCAATACAAATTGCACAATTTAGATATTTGTAAGAGAATTTTTAATGACTTGGCCCCTCCTAACATATTCATGGTCCCCCAAAGCTCTGTGGCTGGTTTCGAGCCTGCTCTGCAAGTGGTGTATCAACGGACGGACGTTAGAAGGGTGTAGTCAAAATGTTTTTAGAAATGAAGAGATCGATCGAAGTAAGAATTATATATATTTTAGACTGAGTCTAGTGTTATGTAGGAACGCATTTGGCGCTAGCTTAATTTTTTGTGAAGCATATTTTTATTCACGTAAATTCATTGAGTGGAACAAGGCTCATAGCGAGTTACTGTTCAGAGCCAATAATGTAGCCAGGAAGGGGAGATTAAGAGATCAAATAATATTACAACAATTAACGTTAACAACAGGGTTAGAATATTAAAATAATGAAATTAGAACTATGTACAGTATAAATTACTAAACGAATATGATTTCAGCATGGGACGAGGGAATTTTTTCCCAATTAATATTTTGGAAAAATATCACCCACTAAAACTTGCTGGCGGTGAATAAACTGAAATAATAGCAGAATTGTGCAAAATAATTACAATAGTTCGTATGTAATGAATTCACGTGTAATTACTGGGTAAAATAGTGGAGGTTAATTTCTAATACAGTGAAACCTCTCTTAACGGGCATCTCTCAATAGTGGACATCTTCACAAGAGGACCTTCTTTCTTATTCTTCCATTCCATAAATATGTATGGTGTGGTGTTATGAAAGATAATCCTTCCTTTTAGAGACACCTCTCATTTACGGACAAATAATTGTGTTCCACCGATGTCCGTTTTGAGAGGTTTCACTGTATTACTTAGTTTCATAATACAGTAATAATAAATGCTCAAATGTGTGAACTTACTTTATTGAACCTACCATCTCGAAGAGCTGATATTATTATTATTATTATTATTATTATTATTATTATTATTATTATTATTATTATTATTATTATTATTATTATTATTATTGTTATTATTATTATTATTATTATTATTATTAGTAGTAGTAGTAGTAGTAGTAGTAGTAGTAGTAGTATTGTAATAGTTGCGTAAAATAATATACTGTTTTCTTGTTTGAGTTTGTTTAAAAATTATATCACTATTCTGAGAGCACACACCCCCTTTTATTTTGAACACCCCTCCAAGTAAAAATTTCTGGCGTACTTACTGGTTTCCATATCGTCTATTCTAGGTCTTGCTCGATTGTCTGTTTCATCTTCCATCTTAGGTTTTAGCAACTCCTGAAAATATTCTCTCCATCTGATCGTGATCTCCTCTTGTCCTGTTGTGACTGATTTATCCTTTTTCCTACATGCTTCTACTCTTGGCTGATATCTGGTCCTAATATCCTTAAATTTCTTTGTAAACTTTCCTGCTTTCATAACTCTCTTGAAGGTAGAGCATATATATTTTTTTCACATTCCCTTTTTTGCTTCTTATCAGTTTGCTGGTTAATGTTTTCTTTCCCTGGTATTTCCCTTGACTAGCTTTTGTTTTTAACTGTAGCCACTTTTCCCTTGCTTCGTTCCTTTCTTGGATTACTTTATCACACTCTTCGTCATACCATTCCGTTCTTCTATTTCTCTTTCTTGTTCTCTTTTGTGTCGTATCTTTTAATATTCGTTTTAGAGCTTTCCATTTTTCTTCGACGCTTCCTTCTTCCTTCCAGTAAAGTTCGATTCTTTTACTTATCTCTTCTTTGTATTTTTGTGTTACTCCTTTCTCTTTAAATTTACTCAAATTGTAACTTGTTTTCCTCTCTGCAGCTCTTTTTCTTTGTATTTGATCCTGCTTGAAAAATCATCGGTATTGCAGTCTGCACCTCGATAGCTTCTTACATCCTCAATGTCTGACGCATGTTTTCCATCGATCATCTCATGCCATCTCTGGCCTTGCATACAGTACATATTCACACTTCTGAATGTAGTAGTATCTGATTTAGACAAAAATGTGTTTAGTTGATCAATGTTCCTAGCGCAAGAAATAAAGATTATTATTATTATTATTATTATTATTATTATTATTATTATTATTATTATTATTATTATTATTATTATTAGTAGTAGTAGTAGTAGTAGTAGTAGTAGTAGTAGTAGTAGTAGTAGTAGTAGTAGTAGTAATAGTATGCAAGACGAAGGTTATAAATAAAGTTCGTAATATTACGAGGACAGTTCTTCCTCTTCTTTGTGACAGGGATTGAAAAAAAAAAGTGTCATACTATATCACCTTTCTTATAAATGATCGTCGTAGCTAGGAGGTAGTAATACAACTTGTACTTTTTCTTTTTTCCTTTTTTCTTTTTTTCTTCTTTTTTAGGGCTTTAAAATTAGTGTAAGGTTACGCATCCCGGAAGACGAGAAGGATTTTGGTGAGATCAAAAGTCTCTTCAGAAAAAAAAGAGTGGAAAGCAGTGTTGCAAGTACGTGTTATGCAAATATCCCTCATAACAATGTCAGATTTCCCATTTTTTTTTTTTTTTTTTTTTAAGTGCTTAAGTTCAGTGGCACTTCGAATAACGATTCTTCCCTCTTGCTCACAATTCCAAAATGCGGAAAATGCTCTATTGGTCAAATAATAGACAAACATTTAAAAAATGTACGACAAAGCGTTTAATTAATTTATTTATTTCAGTTTTAACGTATCATTATTATGCTCTATGGCTAATGAAAGCGTTAATAATAATAAACGAAATAGTGGAAGAAAAGTTGGGGACATCTGTCTAATGGTTTGAACGTTGAACTCACGTGCACGTGGTCCGGGTTCGATTCTCAGCCGGTGCTTCCTACTTTTCGGCGTTCACCCAGCGGGTCGTGAGGCAAACTGAGGAGACACGTGAATGAAATACGTGACGGCCACTAGATCTAGAAAACTCCCGATACGCTGGATAGTGACGGGCCATGCAGAGCGCTGACCACGTGGTCGTCCCTAGGCTGGACGTAGTTCAAACAGTCGCTGACAGATGGCGTTGGAGCGGCTCAGGCTCTCAAATGGGCTATTAAGGGTTAGAGCGTTAGAGAATCTAGAGTTAGATCGTTGGACTAACGCCCACGTGGTTCCAGGTTCGATTCTCGGCCGGTGCTTCCCAATTTTCGGCGTTCACCCAGCGTCGTGAGGCAAACTGGGTAGTCACGTGAATGAAATACGTGACGGCCACTAGGTCTAGAAAGCTCCCGATACGCCGGATAGTGACGGGCCAGGCAGAGCGCTGACCACGTGCTCGTCGCTAGGCTGGACGTAGTTCAGCCGGTCGCTGATAGATGGCGTTGGAGCTACTCAGGCTCTCAAATGGGCTATTAAAGGTTAGAGCGTTAGAGAGTCTAGGGTTAGAGCGTTAGACTTACGCCCACGTGGTTCCAGGTTCGATTCTCGGCCGGTGCTTCCCAATTTTCGGCGTTCACCCAGCGTCGTGAGGCAAACTGGGTAGTCACGTGAATGAAATACGTGACGGCCACTAGGTCTAGAAAGCTCCCGATACGCCGGATAGTGACGGGCCACGCAGAGCGCTGACCACGTGCTCGTCGCTAGGCTGGACGTAGTTCAGTTAGTCGCTGAAAGATGGCGTTGGAGCGGCTCAGGCTCTCAAATGGGATATTAAGGATTAGAGCGTTAGAGAGTCTAGGGTTAGAGCGTTAGACTTACGCCCACGTGGTTCCAGGTTCGATTCTCGGCCGGTGCTTCCCAATTTTCGGCGTTCACCCAGCGTCGTGAGGCAAACTGGGGAGTCACGTGAATGAAATACGTGACGGCCACTAAGTCTAGAAAGCTCCCGATACGCCGGATAGTGACGGGCCACGCAGAGCGCTGACTACGTGGTCGCCGCTAAGCTGGACGTAGTTCAACCAGTCGCTGACAGATGGCGTTGGAAGCGGCTCAGGCCCTCAATGTTAAGTCAAGTGATTTGGTTTGGTTTTAGTGGAAGAAAGATAGCAAGAGGAAACGAGGAAACCCCAAGTGTTTGTCCAACATAACGTCAACTTGACACTAGCTGGGATTGACCTAAGTACAACACGCACCAGAGATGAACGCCTACCACTACACCACAGCAGCGTCCTCCCTTAAGTATTTAGTTGTGTATGTGCGGAAAACCTTTTCTCTCAACAATGACCCGTTTTATTTTAGGGATATAGGATTTAGATTTCTGGGTTTTCAGCAATTAAGGCCATGCTAGCCCGTCACGTTTGAGGGATGACGTCCCTCGACGAGCACACTATCCGGGGTAAGCGGCCTGGGACTTATATGTTAGGTGCCACCACGAAATTCACCTGGTGTGAATGAGAAAAACCCAGGAAAACCTCATTCCGGATGACTGGCCTGAGAAAGCTTTTTACACTTTTTCAACCGAGTGCCCCCACCGGAAATCGAACTGAAGGCAAGAGCATGCTATGCGGGGCCACCCGTTTTATTTTTAATCTTATTGCTTTTCTTTTTCTTCTCTCTTTCTCTCTCTCTCTCTCTCTCTCTCTCTCTCCTCATTTTAATTAGCGTTTAGAATTGAATTTAGAGACTCTTGATCCTCAATTGACCTTCTTTCTCCCTTTTTTTTTAAAAAAATCAATATATGTTGTTCTTTCCAGGGGCGTACGCGCGCGGGGGATCCACAGGATCCGGACTCCCCTATCCTCAAAACTTCGTAACTCGGCATATATTTGTACCCTTTCTCAATAAAACTATATTTGCTTAGCACGGAAATAACTGAGGTAGTCTAAGATTTGACCTTACTCATTATATGTACTATTTCTTTCTTGTTAAAAAAAAACACACACATACACACACACAGTTTTATAATTTTTCGTCAGAATATACATGTCAGTACGTAGGGATGCGCACGAGACAAGATTTGTGCCTGTCTCGTCTCGAAAAAGTGATGTCTCGACTCGAAAAATGTATATTTTTCTATTGGAACAGCCGTGTCTCGACTCGAATTTTGTCACGAAAATCCTGTCTCGACTCGTCTCGTGCGCATTCCTATATCAGTACGTAAAAATTACTTATCTGTTTTATCTTCAGCTGTAAAATAACACTCGTTCGATTTTATATAAGTGTAGTGTACTGTATTATGAACCTCCAACCGCAAATTTTGGACCCCTCCGAACAAAAATTTCTGGGTGCGCGTCTGGTTTTTGCCAGTACCTTCTGGTCCATAAATATCTATTTGTCATACAAGCACGCAGCGTACTTTCTCTATTTATTTTTGAGAAACAGGTACAGGTATCTTCACTGTATATTGTACCATGGTATTGAAATACATAAAGTGATATTTAAGCAATGAAGTGATGTAATAAGTAGTATGTGCGTTATTGTTAGCAGTACGCTATGTGTCTCACTGTTAGAAGTATGTGTTTCACCGATAGCAATAGTTAAACAGTATTTTTTTTTAACATATACTGTATAGTAAAAAATAATTAAATAATCTGTTCGAAGCAAAATAAAAAACTATAAATTATTATAGGCTATGAACATACTTATTAACGCCAAAAAAAATCGTTTCCATCAATTTTTCCGAATATTGCTCATGTGATTGTAACATGAGAGTGCAACGCCCCATTTCAATGGTGATGTTCATCATCATTTGAATCCAACTTCCCTAATCGTTGGATTACAAGGAAAGGTCCTATCCAGTGGCCAGCGAGCAAGCCGGATCTCACTCCTCTGGATATTTTTTTTCCTTTTCTCATTCGTGTATGAAACATCAATAGACTCTAAGAAGGACCTGCTTGCTAGGGTCTTAGCTGCCTGCTTGATTGTGCAACATGACACCGGGAATATTTGCGAGAGTGCAGCAAAATTTCATGCGCGGTGTTGTTAAATTATCAAAGTTGGTGGTTGTCACTTTGAATGCAGAAATTAAGCGATCAGATATAATATTATGTAGATTCTACATTGCTGCATTATATATACACACTGCAACTTCTTCTTTGTTCCATTGTTCCAGATTGCGTGGTGCTTACAATAGGCGTTTCCTATCTTAGGTTCTCTCTCTCAAATTAGTTTTAGTGGACCTTCTACTATCTGCATAAATATGACCCAAGACATTATAGACACTCTGTATGTCTCATTTTTGGAAAGTCTATTATTATTATTATTATTATTATTATTATTATTATTATTATTATTATTATTATTATTATTATTATTATTATTATTATTATTATTATTATTATTATTGAATTATGCATGAAGGCTAAGAAATACGGTGATGATGATCATGTATGAAATGATGGAATGATGGAAGTTGGAGGAAACGGAAGAATCCCGAGAAAACTCTAGCACGTGGTGTATAAAGCCCATCTGAGATTGAACCAAGGTCTCCACACACCAGAGGCGAGTGGTACGACATTCTCAAAATAAGTTCAATTCAGGGTACGAGAGTTTCAAGATATGAGTAACTATGTCGAAATAATTAGTTTTATGTGACTGAAAAAAAAATTCGGGATACGAGATTTTCAAGATACAAGTAATTATCTGAAAAGAAAGTTTCTTTTTTTATAAGTTGAAAGAACACTATTTACTTTAGCTCCGCTGCTGATAAAGGACATAAATACCCATCAATCAATCGGATTGACTCTCATATTTTAAATTCATAAGCAGTGGCGGATCTAGAAGGTAAAATTTGGGGGGGGGGCAGCCTAAACCCCGACTATGATAGGTATATCGTGAGTTTACTATAAACTTTCAAAAGTGTTTAAATAATAGCATATTTTTTTGTCACAAAAAAATTGGGGACTTAGGTCCCGGACTAGATCCATCAATCTCCATAAGTTGTGTTTGGTCGACTCTCGCTCTAAAATTCGGCTCATACGTATCTCCTCTGCACTTAACATAAAGTATGGATTTATTATTTGGTCGTAATTCATATCGATCAAATTTTAGGAAAATATATTTTTTGAACTCTCATCTATTTCCTTCTAAAATTTCCCTTCAGTACGGAAAGGAAAAATCCCTCCAAAGTAGCACCACTGACGTGAAGATGAGAGAAGGCCACCCGAATGAGATGAAAATGAGGGAACAAGAGCGAATAAAAAAGAAAAAGAAGAAGAAGAAATGAAGAAAGACGGAAACTTTAAATCTTGCAAAAATAGGTTTCCTTCGCTGGCGCTTCGAAGCCATAAATAAGCGCGAGGAGCAAATGGTTTTTCGGCCTGCGAGAAGGGGGATGAAACGCGGGGAGAAATTGGATAAAGCTGCGGAAAATGGGCAGCGAGCGGCAGCCATATTTCATTCCCAGAGTCCGACATATTGTTGCTTAGAGCCAGCCGAAAGGAAGGAAGAAAAGAAAAAGCGAGCGGAGACAAGACATTCGGAAGAAGATGCAAAGTCGAGAGTGTGTCTTGTCTTGGAGAAAACGACTTCTCGCAGTCTGCAATAACCAGTGGGGAACAGGGGGAACTGGGGGGAGGGGGGAGGATTGTCTCACCAGCTGGACAAACTGCTTTTGCAAAACGGTGGCAGCCGTGTGCCCAAGACAATGACATTTACAAAATACACCAGTCAAGAAATTTTGTTTTATGGTTCCTTTGTGATGATCCGAATCAAAGACCCGCTTCAAAATAAAAATTAAAATGTACATAGAACTAGTTACAATCAGATCAGTCTCCTGTTTGATATTCTATCTATTTTCGAATAACATAAAACAATTTGGCTAATTTATTAAAAGAATTAGCCCGTCACTCATTCAGTAAATGAATACGGTAGTCAATCACTACGAGTTTTAATAATTGTTTGCAAATTACTTATACTTTTATTTATTACATCTACTTTTCAAGTAGATTAAAACGTTAGGATTAAATTCAAATTATTGGCATTACAATAAATTATGTTCTGTTACACTAAATAGAAAAAAAAAAAAACCTCATGTAAACGATAGAACGAAGAGTTCGTCAATTGTTCTGCTAAAAGTTGCAATTATCACTTGTTCATTCCAGGAGTGTAGCCACAGGAAGCAAATGGAGGCCTGGTCCTTAAGAGGCTTAATCCCGGCGAAATTAAAATACCGCTAATTTTACAGTAATCATGTGATATCTTCAAATAATTGAAAAGATAATTGAAATGTGGAACAAGAGCGCCCTAGGCAATATTATTTTGCGTGAGGTACCGTTATCAGAAGTCACCTATAGTGGCTTTCCATTTTTAGCCGTTTAGAAACGCGAAAATAAATGCCGATATTCAAAATGGCTCGAAATTGAAAGCAGATAAGTGAGTTGTGATAACGGCATCTCATGTAAAATGATATTGTCTAGGGCGCTCTTGTTCCACATTTCGATTACGTATCTTTTATCTATTTGAAGATATCACTTAATTATTGTAAAATTAGCGGTATTTTAATTTCGCCGGGATGAGGCCTCTTAAACGATATTTTGCTACCTTTGCACATGGGCTTCACCTGTTAGGTGTTTGTTTAGTTTGTTTAATATTTATGTCAAATGAAAAATGTTTATACAGTTTGAAAGATTTAATTATACTAGAAAATGGAAAGAACTTTATAATCGGTGGCCCCGCGTAGCGTAGTAGCTAACGCTCTCGCCTTCGGTGTGAGTGGTCCCAGGTTCGATTACCGGTAGGGGCACTCGGTCGAAAAAGTGACACTCAGCTAGGTGGGAGCACTCAGCTTTTTCAGGCCAGCTATCCTGAATGAGGGTTTTCTCGGGTTTTCCCTATTCACACTAGGCAAATGCCGTGATGGTACCTAACATATACGTCCCAGGCCACTTCCTTCCTCCCCTTTCTTTGAATAATGTGATCGCCGAGGGACATCATCCCTCATACGGACGAGCTAAAATGGCCATAGACGCCGAAAGCCCAGAAATCTAAATCATAAATCCCAATTTCTTTATATTCGCTATAAAAAAGACGCCGCGAAAAATTTCGCAGAGATAAGAGGAAGCACTTGTAAGAAGAGGAAAACCGAAAAAGCACTTCTCGGGAAATAATATATGTATGTATTTCCTCAACATAATTTAAATAAGAACGTCAGCAAATAGCGCGATTTATTTCTACAAGTATTTTAATTAACAATTATTTGAAATAGCGCCCGCCCCTGCGCCTTTCGCCCATTAATCCCTTGTGGTCGCTGCCACTCTTTCCGGTTCACGAAGGAAATCCGACCCTTCACGCTGATGTAGTATCTACTAGCTCACGATTTTTGTGTAATGGTCTCAAGTTCGGAGACAATTTAATTTAAAGCATCATGATGGTTCGAATTTCATCTTGAACTCTAAGTTCACGCAGGCACGTAGCCAGGGGAGGCCCAGGGGCCGCTCCCCCTTCTTTCGAAACCAGAAATGAAAAAAAAATAAGAAAGGATGAAACAAAATGAAATGAGAAAAAGAAGGATCAGCGTTAAAAATAAACTATAGGAAGCTTTTGGTTACTCTTTCTTATGAGGAGATTTGTATTACTTGCAATACATGGTGGCGAGGTGAGCGAGATATCCTAGAAGAGTCAGGGAATTTGAAATTTCTAGAAAAGTTACGGAATTCTCAGAATTTCTGCTACTAGTCAGGGAGATTTCAAGCTTCCGAAAGCATAGTACCGTTGTAAGTATAGCGTGGATATTTTGTATCATAATTTTTCGTCATCGCATCCTTGCAGTATCAAACATGTTATTTCAAAAACAATTTTCTACTACTCCTTTAATCTGTCATTTGGAACAGACAGTAGTTGACGGAATAATAAAAACAAAAAGTTATGTGGAAAGAAAGTTCTGTTAACATTTGATTCAACAGCGAAAAGAACGCAGATATTGTAAAATATTTTACAAGAAATCAGGGCCGTGCCGTGGCGGGGGGTGAGCGGGGCGACGGACCCGGGCGCCGAAGTAATGGGGCGAAAAAATCGGGAGAAAAAGGGGCAAAAGAAAGGAAAAATTACTTGGAATATATGTATGGTGGCTCCGTCGTCTACTCTCGCCCCGGGCGCTAATTTTCCACGGCACGGCCCTGCAAGACATTATAATGAAAGGAAAATTGTTATATTTGAATAAACAGAGAAAGGACGTAAATATTGTATAATCTTTTTCAATACGTTTTTTTATTATTTTACTCGAGATTTCTTCATAGTTTATTAAAATACTTACCAACATATCCTCATTTTATTGTCCTAACAAACCAATATATGTTGATAGTAAAGTAGTTTAGATTGATCGACCTCCTTGACCTTCAGAATTTCATGTCACCCTGGCTAAACGAAACCCTGGCTAAACGAACCAATGTATGTTCCAGTAAAATAGTTTAGAATGATCGAGCCCCTCGTGTGATGACCACAGTATTTCATGTCACGGACCCCCCCCTTCACGAAATCCTGACTACGTGCCTGGTCTACGTGTCATGTCCGTTACCTAGAAGGAGACGAGAAGCTTCTAGTCTCGTCTCGGAAAAGACGATAAGTAAATATTTTAAATTCGAAATGAGGCATGACATGACATGACAATTCTCGTATTCTTTTTGAGGTAAGACGAGAAATCTCATGGGTTTCATAGGTTACGTTAATTCGTTCAAATCTTAGATAGATATAGATATAGATATATAGATAGATAGATATAGATATATATAGATATGGATATAAATAGATAGATATAGATATAGATAAAGTGATTATACGAAAAGAATGAAGCGCATTATATTAATATTTCAAGATACTCAAGTCATACACAATATATTTCAGTAATAAATATAGTTTAACTGTTATTACATCAAACTTTTTGTAGACCTTTCCTGACTCGCAACGACTCTGGTAACTTCTAAATGAAATTAAGAAAATATCAAGGCATAAGTTTAGTATATAAATTTACAAAGCGACGAGAAAGGAAGAACAAACAGTATTTCCAAATGAAAGCAATGAGAGTCTCTTATGTAAATGTACTGACAAGTCTGTTTATAAAAATTTTTAAAAATCACAATCGCACTTTGTTTAATAGTTTGATCTTACAATTAATAACACATCCAAAGAATTTGTCGGTTTATAATGACATATATAATGAGACAACTGAAAAACAGCACAATGGGTGTCCGGCTCGACAACTAAGCCGGACATGGGACAGGTCCTCCAAAAACAGGACTGTCCGTCCAAAAGCAGGACATCTGGCCATCCTATTTATATGGAAAGAATATAGCTTATGCTTTCAAGGTCTACTGTCGAGCGTGACTCGACATTTAATTTTGTCCATACTACTCTAATGTCAGGTCACACTAGACATGCTTTTTGCTGGTAACATTCGTTCAATGTCGAGTGTTACTTGCTTGGTTGTTTGTTACATCTAGTGGGGAATCTATAAACCGTGATTTCTACCCGCTGTTTTAACAGATCAGGTTAATGTTATAGGATTTAACTATGGTATTCGGTTATTTCTAATATTGATTTTTTTGCAACTCCAACTTCAGCGAATTCTCACATTGGGCATTTTATACATATGCACACACACACACACACACACACACACACACACACATATATATATATATATATATATATATATATATATATATATATATAGGCACGAATCCAAGAGGGGCTATAGCCCCCCTTGACGATCAGGTATACACTCGATAAAATGCGCTTCAATCCTGCTTTACACTGGATAAAGCGGCTAACTATGGTTTAGCCTTTCCCTTGATCACATCCGGGATCCGCCACTATATATATATATATATATATATATATATATATATATATATATATATATATATATATATATATATATATATATATATATATATAATCAGAAATTAGATTTCCCTCTTTATACAGAATTTTCGAAATCGCTGAAACAGATATTTCCTTATTTTTAATTTAAATTTTATATACCGAATTTCATACCTCCAACTTAAGCAAATCCTCATATTGGACATACTCTCTGACTAAAGATTTGAAAATTTGAATATTATACAAATTACCCCTTTTGGCCTTTATGAGTGGAATTTCCGAAAACGCTAAAACATATTTTCATTTATTTTTAGTCAGGAATTAATTTTGCTGAGTTTCATCTCGGTAACTTTGAGTATTCGTGAGATTCTCAATTTTTTCATAATAATAATAATAATAATAATAATAATAATAATAATAATAATAATAATAATAATAATAATAATAATAATAATAATACCCCTTTAACCCCCTTAAAATACATATTTAAGAAAAATCCTTATTCCTTGCTTCAGTGACAAAATGAGTTTTCTGTCCAAATTTCACGTTTCTAGATATAGAAATATAGTTTAAGCACAGAAGAGTGAGTGAGTTCTTTTGGTCTTTCACTGTACATTAACTCTTAAAAAATAGATACTAAAATTCTCAGTTAATATTCCCAATTATATTGGCCGAAGTATTTTGCTTTTACATTAATACCATCTAGAAAATTCTATAAAATGTCCTTACAAGGCTATCTTCTATATTGAGTCGCCGAGTTCCAAAACGGTTCTTGTCCATTTACAGAAAATCCCAGAAAACTTAGGAAAAAAAAAAAAAAAAAAAAGAGGTATGATCTGCATGTTTTGTAGAACTTCAGTGTGTTCATGTGAGAAAAAAAAACTTGAACATCCTCAAATATTTTCAGTATGGCAAAACGCATCAATCCTACAGTTTTCCTCGGTTTTCTTCAAATGGACAAGAGCCACTTTTGAAACTGGACAACTCATATATAAAAATAAAATTGACTATGTTTGTAACTTAATAAGCCTTGAACCATCCTACTGATCCCGATCAAATTTTCAACATAGATGAGGTTCCGGCCTAGGATGGTTTTACACTGAGGAAAAAAAAAAAAAAAAAAGGACTAGGATTTCCGCGTGGATACATCGTATTTACGCGGGTGCGCTCCATAAGTAATGTAATTTCATGTATAAAAGTACAGCAGGTGGAAACACCATGCCAAATCTGGAGTTCGGCGTCGAACTAGACTCGCTGTGATTGGATAATTTTATTCACATGATTGATTTCGTATTAAAAAGCTATTACTCTCGTAAGGTAGGGACTCACAGATTTAGAAAGAACCAAGAGGGGACACTCGTAGGAAGGTAGTAACAACATTATATACCTATGTTACCACCGTCGGAATGGGTATGCCGTTAATTCTAGATTTGAAATGGTGGTCCCACAATTCAAAATTTTCGCTGGACGGTGGTGTAGATCGTACTACTGATGAAACAACATTACTTAATGTGATGACGCGCGTAACCTGGTAAAAACAGCATTTACAAGCCGACTGGATTATGCATTTTTCTCCGTGTATGATTTCACTTTGATAGTGTAACTTCGGGGAGGGGGAAGGAGGAGATATATATAAAAATTATCGAAAATGGCCTATGTTAGTGCCAAATCCATATAGTTTTCAGAATTGTTGTGATGAACAGTGGTACTTCCGATGCCATTTAAATCAAAATTCAGACTCGCAACTTGGAGTAGGGGGAGATTTATAAAAATGATCGAAAATGGCCGATATTAGTGCCGAATCCATAGTTTTCGGGGTCGCTGAGATGAATAGTGACATTTCCGATGTCGTTTAAATCCAATGTCAGCCCTCATGGTGACATATACAAATATTTGAAAATGACCGATATTAGTGTCGAATTCATAGTTTCTGGGGTTCCTAAAGTTCATTGGTGACACTTTTGGTGCCCTTTATGTGAAAAATGAAACGTATAACTCCCCGTGCGAAGAACCGGTATTCTGGTAGTCTGAAATTATAAAATAATATTTTAGGGCACTTTTGGAGTATCATATAACCTAAAGTTTTATCTGTTACAAATTTTATTTTTATTTATCTTTTTAAAACTCTTTCTTTCTCTCTTAAAGTTTTGAACATAAATTTCATTTGCTCTGGGTTTAAGGTGCCAAGTTATTTGCCAAGAAATTTCAATAAGTATACTTCATTTCGAAACACACACGTACGTATCCCCACACTCACTTTACTCACACAGAAACATACATGAACAATTCGTCTTAGTTTGCGAGCCAAATCCTAGGTCTATCTTGATTTAAAAAGAAAACAAAAACAAAACAGTGTTTGTTAGTGTTTACATTAAGCAGTGTTCGCTTCATTTGTCATTTTTGCTTACATTCAACGAGGGAATTGTCATGCCAAGACGAATTTTGTGTACGATACTTTGCGTTAAAGAAAAATTTGAGTATACCTTTTAAAATGAATAATTTTCCTCTTCTTCTATGTATATATACACGTTCGCTACACATTAGTCTTTTTTTATCTGCTCTCCTTCGCTTAACACCTCTTTTAAGTTTCAACTTTGGCGTGAAGATGGCATTGCTATAATCTTTCTTTTTTTCCCTCCAAAGTGAAACGAATAAAAACAAAATGAGCAAGTAGTCACGCCTGGAGTGTTTGAAAGCTTGAATTAAAAAAGGTAAAAAAGAAAAGAAAGAAATATATAAGGATTTTTGTGTAGTATACTGTGTAAGTTGGACTGTTGCCAGAACATGAGAATTATAGTACGTAGCGGACCACTTGGAAAGTTGAAATTGGTTGGGAAGGAACATTTTCTCATGTTAAAATATGACAATCTTTACGGTCAACCACTCGTGGTAATCTATTTGTTCGGGAATTCAACTGGATACAGCAGACAGGGGGATTTGGTATCTGATAATTTATGCGTGTTAAACTGGCACAATGTTTGAAGTAAGTAGTATATTAACCCTTTTAGCTATTAACCATTATATGTAGACAAATGCTATTCACTGTATGTTTACATTTTGATTTTATTTCCTTCCTTGAAATATATGTAGTTTATTGTTTTAAGAGGCATAGGGTAAATAAACGAAGCAATATACATAAGACAATAATAGTTCTTATTTATTGTATGGTGTTTGATTTACAGTAGACATTTTGTTTATGAACACTTCTTCAGATCCCACACTTATCGCTTCGGTGTTTCAAAGGAAAGTTTAAGTCCAATCAAATCAAATTATTAAAAAAATATTTTAGATAAAACTAATTATGTCAGCTAAATATTGTACCGAATATAATTTCACAATAATATATTGAGGAATTTAATGACATTATTACAGTGATATGTGTATGTCACTGTTAAGACTGTGTGTGTCACTGTTTGTAGTATTTGGGTCACCGTTAGAAGTACGTGTGTCACTGTTAGCGGTATTTGTGTCCTTGTTAGACGTATTTGTTACTGTTAGAAGTATTGTGTTACTGTTAAAAGTACGTATGTCACTGTTACGGGTATGTATTTCACTGTTGAAACACAAAAGTACTTTTTGAGTTTCTCAATAAGTCTGCAAGTTTTGTGGCAATATATACAATAATGAAGCTACAATGAATTTATAAAAGCGGGTCAATCATTTGAAATAACCCGGTACAGCATAATCAGATTAAATGGAGATTAACGTCCCTTTCTAGCACCTAGGCTCATTGAGACGATTGAAGTTCAACGTTCCTTTTCAGCAAATATGTTCATTGAGACGAGATTGGAGTTTAACGTCCCTTCTAGAACCTAAGTTTACTGAGACGAGATTGGAGTTTAACGTCCCTTTTCAGCAAATAGGCTCACTGATACGAGATTGGAGTTCAACCTCCCTTTTCAGCATTTAGGCTCACTGAGACGAGATTAGAGTTTAATGTCGCCTTCTTAACACCTAGGTTCACTGAAACGAGATTGCAGTTCAACTTCACTTTTAGGACGTAGGTTCACTGATATTAGACTGGAATTTAACGTTATTTTAGCAGTTAGGTTTATTGAGACGAGATTGAAGTTTAACATCCTTTTTAGCACCTAAGGTCACTGAGACGAGATTGTAGTTTAAAGTCCCATTTTTACTACTTAGGCTTATTGAGGCGAGGTTGGAGTTTAACGTCCCTTTTTAGCACCTATGCTCACTGAGACCAGATTGGAATTTAATGCCCCTTTTTAGCACTTAGGCTCACTGAGTAGAGGTTGGAGTTTAACGTCCCTTCTAGCATCAAGAGTCACTAAGACGAGATTAGAGTTTAACGTCCCTTTTCAGCACCAATGCTGACTGAGACTAGGTTGGAATTTAACGTCCCTTTTCATCAGCTAGGTTCACTGATACGAGATTGGAGTTTACGTCCCTTTTAAAACATAGGCTCATTGAAACGAGATTGGAATTTAACGTCCATTTTTAGCACCTAGGCTCACTGAGACGAAGTTGCAATTCAACACCTCGTTTCGTGCTTAGGCTCACTGAGATGAGATTGAGGTTTAACGTCCCTTTTTAGCACTTAGGCTTACAGAGATGAGGTTGAAGTTGAACATCTCTTTTTAGCATATATGCTCACCGAGACGAAGTTGGGGTTTAAGGTCCCTTTTTTAGCACATATGCGCATTGAGACTAGATTGGAATTTAACGTCACTTTTAGGACGTAGGTTTACTGAGATTAGATTGGAATTTAACGTCCCTTTTTAGCATCTAAGTTCAGTGAGAATAGGTTGGAATTTAATGTTCCTTTTAGCACCTAGGCTCACTGGGACGAGATTCTAATTTAACGTCCGTTTTAGCACCTAGACTTACTGAGACAAGGTTGTAATTTAACGTCTCTTTTTAGCACCTAGATTTATTGAGACTAGGTTGTGCTTTAACGTCCCTTTTTAGCACCTAGGCTCACTGAGACGAGATTCTAATTTAACGTCCTTTTTAGCACCTAAGTCTCACTGAGACGAGGTTGTAATTTAACGTTCCTATTTAGCACCTAGGCTCACTGAGATGAGATTCTAGTTTAATGTCCCTTTTAGCACCTAGGCTCACTGAGACGAGGTTGGAGTTTAACGTCTCTTTTTAGCATCTATGGTTGCTTATACTAGATTGGAATTTAACGTCAATTTTAGGACATAGGTTCACTGAAACTAGGTTGGAATTTAACATTCCCTTTTACACCCGTGCTTACTGAGATGAGATTGGGGTTTAACATCCCTTTTCAGCACCTAGGTTCACTGAAACAAGATTGGAGTTTAACGTTCTTTTTAGCACTTAGGCTCATTGAAACAAGATTAAAGTTTAACGTCCCTTTTAGCATTTAGGTTCGGTCATACGAGGTTTGAGTGCATCCCTTTTAGGACATAGACTCACTGAAACGAGACTCTAATTTAACGTCCCTTTTTAGCATCTAGGCTTACTGAGACGGAACCTACTGTCTAAAGTAAGACCAGAACAACTACCTCCAATTTGAATCTGAAGCAAGTACTAAAATCAGTATCCAATTCGGAACCACGTGTAGAGGAAGCACTCATGTCAATCATTTGGCTATGAAATATAATAATTGATTGATTGATTGACTTTTATTTACATTCTTACGCAACACAGAAGTTATGAAGGGTCTGTTTACGTGGGTACTGAACCTCGCCTGGACATAAATCCGGTGCAGTTGGTGGGTGCATAGCCCATCATGCAAGACTACCTTTCTCAGAAAAAGTCATTCCTCACCAAGTCATGAGACCTAGGTTTCAAGAACAACAGGTCCTGGCACGAAAGGGTAGAAAGAAGGTATTAGAAGCTGTTCGTTCTCTTGCCATATGTTACTAATACCTATTACACGACAATTAACTTAGAGAGTGTTAGCGATAAAATACTACTAAAAACATTTGTTCTTTTGAACTGATAGTAGCTATTTTAAAAACTAAATATGTAATTACAGCGTAAATAAATGTAAGTTCTGATATTCCATCTAATGTTATTATTATTATTATTATTAAAACTGGCGTTTCAGAGCCACCTGACTACTTTTATCATCAGACCAAACCAAAGCAAAGCGAACCACTTGGCATAACAGCCCTTTGTGAGCATGAGCCGCTCCAATGCCATCCGGTAGCGACCGGCTGTATTACGTAGAGCCTCACGACGAACACGTAATCAGCGCGCAGCGTCGCCCTGTGTCTAACAGGCGTATAAAGAGCTGTTAGCTGTTAGACTGTTAGCTGTTAGACTGTTAGAGTGTTAGACTGTTAGCTGTTAGACTGTTAACTGTTAGACTTAGCTGTTAGACTGTTAGCTGTTAGACTGATAGACTGTTAGCTGTTAGACTATTAGCTGTTAGACTGTTATACTGTTACCTGTTATACTGTTAGCTGTTAGACTGTTATACTGTTAGCTGTTAGACTGTTAGAGTGCAAGACTGTTAGCTGTTAGACTGTTACACTGTTAGACTGTTAGCTGTTAGACTGATAGACTGTTAGCTGTTAGACTATTAGCTGTTAGACTGTTATACTGTTAGCTGTTAGACTGTTATACTGTTATACTGTTAGCTGTTAGACTGTTAGAGTGCAAGACTGTTAGCTGTTAGACTGTTAGACTGTTACCTGTTAGACTGTTAGACTGTTAGACTGTTAGCTGTTAGACTTAGCTCCTAATACACTTGTTAGAGACAGGATGATGCAACGCACTGACCACGTGTTCGTTGCTAGCAGTGGCGTATTTAGGGGGGTGACTTCCGGGCTTAAGCCCCCCTCCCCGAAATATTACTTACTATAGTAAAGTATATGAAATATCTTGCAGAATTTTCACATTTTCAGGCAAAGCCCCCCCCGAAAGCTAGCATAGCCCCCTCCCCCGAAACAAAATCGTAAATACGCCACTGGTTGCTAGGCTGGACCTTTGCACTGAAGTTATGTGGATGGAACTTTAAACTCAGTGCAAATTATGTGAAATACATGACTAGATATTTAATTTAAAAAATCTTGATTCCTTTGATTTGTGTAATATTTAAAAAAATATATAGGAAATATGAAGTAAGATTCCGTGCATCCAAATGATTTCTAAGTGTCAGTGATCTGGGTTTGATTCCCGATGGAAGCACAAATTTCCACTGCCGTGGGCTAAATTGGGAAGCTAGTTGAATTACAGCGAACTTAAATCTAGAAAAATAATGTTGGAATTGATGCGCTGACCACGCATCGCGCAGTTAAAAATGTGCTTTTGGGCAGCCTATGGTACGCCTTGATATATTGTATCGCTACAAAGTTAAATTTAGCTTTTGAAGGTTTAACCAACAAAACACTATAAAACATTCGTAAGTACATGTAGATTTGGTTGCATAACATGCAGGCGGAGATGCAATTTCTTCCCAGCCAATCTGGCTTGTCGTAACTGTCTCTCGTGTTTCAACCTCTATTCTACATGAAATATGCTTCTCACATATGGACACGACTTCAGATTCATAGTCTTTAAATGTCCTTACAAGTACAAGAGAAAAAAATTATGGTAGGTAGGTCCCTTTCGCAGGAGAGCCAACTAAAATTTGCTAATTCCTACTTGATCAAAAGGGAATAAAAGGAATTTTAGATGGCATTTCGAGAGTAACTAGAAAAGTTGTTATGGCGACATACAAAATACTTCTCTACCTCTTAAAAATTGTTTCTACCTCAGCATAACCTCTCCTGACAAAAACGCACATTATCCAACGATGTTCTAATTCTTTATGCGATGCTGGAAACCAAATTCATCCAAGCCTGTAAAACACTTCTTCATTGATACTTTAAGCACTCCACTGATACATGGGCTCTTTACCTACATAAATTGAAGTCCACCAAGGAATTTTTTTCAGTTTCAGGAACAGAGTGAATTCTGTTGGAGCTAAATCTGGTGAATAAGGTGAATGTTATAGCAAATCTGATCCGAATTAATCTATTTTAAACATTGCAATGGTGCTCATATGAGGGACGAACGTTGTCGTGGTACAAAATCAGTTTCTTTCTTTATAAACTTGGATCATTTCTGACATTTCCTTCCTGTAGTTGGTCCAAAAGCTTTGCCTACACAGAGAAAAATCCGTTCTCCGGACAGCGGTATATTGTACAAATATACGGTATCCTCTTGCTTACTATACAAATCAGTACGGAGCATACGTTATCCGTATGCTACATAGGCACTGCCCTTAGATGTTACATCATGCTGTTGCAGGATGTCTGACATCTAACAGTTTTCCGTATATCATATATATATACTTATGTTACCTTCGTCAGCTATATGTTATATACGTCCATTTGTATGTGAGTTCCTGACCGCCTACATTGTTTCATACAGAAAATACGTATATATATGGAACACTTATACAGAAAGTATTATAAAACATGCGTTTTCAGTTATACGTCTGCTGTACGTTAAGTCCAAAAACTACAGGAATTACGCAAGTAACCTATCTTTATAAGTACACCACCTACAATTTTTTTCTCAGTGTACTAATCAGCGATAATGACTTTATTAAGTGGAAATTATTAATGAAGATACCTTTTCCATCATGTAGAAAAGAAAATAACCCAAGATTTCCCCGGCAGACTTTACACACATGCTTTCTTTATAGAAAAAGAAGTTTGTTGTTTTCATTGTTCTTGAGTGTATTTTGTCCTGGAGTGTAGTATTATATCTACGAGGGCAATTTGATAAGTAATTTGGTTTGCATGCTAATAGATGGAACTAATGTCAACTGTATATGTAGTTATAAAGTTTTCTTTTTTTTATGAATAAGTAATCTGTGGTTTTAGGACATTCCGACAGTAATTCTTTGTTGCCACTTACTCAAACTGAAGTATTTTGAGTGAAGGGAAAAAACGAAGAAAATTCATAAGAGTATTTTACTTACATTAGTGACTTTTTTTTGGTAATAATCTGAAAATGAAATTGATTTATTTGGTCTGATTTGTTTATATAAAGATTTTGGTTTGCGAAAGCTCTCTTATATACAGAATTTACTTTGTTTGCCGGTCCATTTGGTCGGGAAATAAAAAAGAAAATCAAGAACTACTTGATTGATCACAATCAATTCTAGCCAAACTGTAGATGGTCAAACTCAATTAAGTGTCCCCGAGAATACATTTCGGCTTCACCTGTAACTCTACGAGGGCTGATCAATAAATAATGATCATAAATGAATAAAACATAATTACCTGTACAAATTAGTGGTGGTCACAAAAACCGGTTTTTGAAAATTTTCAGGAAAACTGGTTTCGGTTTTCTCCAAAAAAGGTTCGATTTTTCACCGAAACCAGTTATCGGTTTTCTCCAAAACCGGTTCAGTTTTTTTACCGGATCCGGTTTCGGTTTTCTTCAAAACCGGTTCAGGGTTTTTCCCGAAAGTTCTTCTACTTCTGACCAGATTAGTATTTCGTTGTTCCCTGGAAACCGATTCCGTTTCCAGAGAAATAGTTTTATGTGTTTTCCAAAAGTTTTCACCGAAACTAATTTCGGTGAAAACCGAACCAGTTTTCAAGAAAACTAAAACCGAACCGATTTTCGGAGAAAACCGAAACCGGTTCCGGTAGAAAAAACCGAACCGGATTTGGAGAAGACCGAAAGCGGTTTCGGTGAAAAACCGAACCGGTTTTTGAGAAAACTGAAATTTCGTTTTTTCTAGAAATCGGTTTCCGGTTTTTATAAAAAAGGATTTTGCCCATCCTTAGCACAAATATTGATTATCTTTTTCAAAATAGTCTACACGACATGCAATGCACTTGTCCCAATGTTTTTCCCAGTCATCAAAGACATGCTAGAAATCATTTTTGGACAGATCCTTCAAAATCGCTTTCAGAGCTTTCACCACTGCCCCTGAAGATGCGAAACGCCGTCTCGGGAGGTGTTTATGCAAAGTTGGAAAAAGGAAGAAATCACAAGGGGCTAAATCAGGGCTATATGGAGGATGGGGTACACACGGAACGTTGATCTTTGCAAGATTGTCCACAGAATTTCTGTACTGTTCTCCGCGTGTCACTTCCATCTTGGCTTATGCGAAACTAAAACTACGTGTGCTTGAATGGCTGCCAAGGTCACATTCCTGACGTCATGGCCTTCAAACTTGCTCGATCTATTTGTCACCTCTCACATTACGCAGACGTGTTTCGTTTTCTGTGCTTTGCTGTTGTATTCACCTCATAAACACTGATGATCACTCTCTATTGATCAGCCCATGTATTAATAACGGGAGCTCCTTCATGGTCAAGCGGTTAGCGTACGCGCCTTTGGCGTGGGAGACCCGGGTTCTATTCTCGGCGGGAGCTCATGTGGTTGGAATTCCACGTTAATCAGTAGATCCCTTCTCATATAGCCTTGCTGCTGAAAGGGACTACTTCACCTCTATTAATAACGGAAATGATAGATATCCACTACAAATGTTGGTTTCAATATTGATCTACACAGAGCCAAAACGAAAAGGGATGGCGAGAAGCTTATTTTAGTATTGATTTAGCGTCCTAAGAATAGATACCTTCATTTCTCTTAACCCTGTACTCAAACCGAAAATGGCAGAAATCAAACACTTCCGGTTTTAACGTTGATTGCACTGGGGTAGAAATGGTAATAGATAGGGGAAAAATTGTTTCCTGCAATAAATTGAGTGTCCCAAGAATATGTGCCATCTTCACTTTAACCTCTCTATTAAAACCGGAAGTGTCAGAAACTTACTATCACTTCCGGTTTCAATATTAATTGAGAAAATATCGCGCCGTACAAACCAAAGTCCTTCACGTAGTGTACACGTGACGCAGCTACTTGTTTTTTGAATACATCTTGATTTACTTAAATTCTATAGAAGAATTTGAGATCATTGCTAAGCCGATTCGCCTACTAGTATTCATTCCATCTAACTTCACAAGAGATCAAAACAAACTTTCCCTTCTATCACGATCATGTTTTAGGTCTGTCAAAAGTACGTATTGCTGTTCCTCTTATAATCATCGACCCCGCTTGCGGAAATTTAGTATAAACTTAAAGCATAAAGTTAATTATATCGTTCATGATAAAAGTACTTATTTTTTCAAAGCTTTTATCACATTCAACCATGTTAACGGTAGGGATGCGCACGAGACGAGTTGAGACAGGATTTTCCTGACAAAAATCGAGTCGAGAGACGGCTCTTCCAATAGAGAAATATACATTTTTCGAGTCGAGACATCACTTTTACGGCACATTTTCGAGTCGAGACAACCACAAATCTTGTCTCGTGCGCATCCCTATTAACGAGGTAAGTAAAACAACTCTTGTAGTGTAATTATAAATTTAATTGAATATTGCACGCACATTAGGTAATCGGGATCAGAGATGGCGTGGTTCAATGACAAATTGACCCACTCTGACCCACGACCCACCATCACCCACCAACACCGTAACCCACTCTGACCCACTCCTACCCAACACCCACCGTGATCTATTCCAACCCACTATCCACCATGAACCACTTTGACTCATTCCACCCACCAAAACCCGTCATCAACTCTGGCCCATGATCCCCGCGCTCCTCTACACTGACTAAAGAATTTATACTTGTAATAAAACAAGGCTGTGAAATTTTTTTCTAATAGAACTTCTACGGTCAATCACTCAAGCATCGTTCTGTTACAATATCGCTGGATCTGAGCATTACGATATAAAGTGGTTTGGTTAAGTGTTTGTCATGGGGCATATTACGATGAATTACAATTAAATTATCACATAGGGTACAGCGGGGTAATTCGAATAGGTGGGGAATTTGAATAATGTTAAGCATTTTGCCAGGTGGAGTGGAAACGCGGATCGCCATGTTAATGAACCTGTGGTGGATTTGTAGGTGGTGGTTTGCAGAAGTCGCTCTCAGAAATACAAACTATTCCTTCGATTCTGAAGGCTTATACGGTTTTTTGTTTGCTGCAAGGTAAGTACGAATGTATGTATTTTTAGGTCGTTATAATTTTCAACGTTGTTTCCTTAAGCTTTCCTTATTATTAACTGGATAAAATGAAACCGCTCTGGATTATAATCGTATCAGTAGCATGTGGGGCATTGATATACTGTACGCTGGCGTCAACTAATCAGCAGTTTTCATACCACGTTCTGAATGGAATATTCCTCGACTGCGGGGCAATTTGGATAATTCAAAACGGGGCAATTTGAATAGCAGTGAAATTAGAACTATAGGCCTGCTATTTTATATTTGTTTGTCAAAACCGAGAGCTTCTAGTGTTAACAAGGAAACTGCGAATTCTTATTTTGACTTACTGGGAAAATTAATGAACGAGTATGATCTCCATAAACCATCGTAACCGTATTTATAATATGGACGAAAGTAATCTTCCTCTAAATAACAGACCGCTAAAATTTTTGCAGAAAAGGGTAGAAAAGAGGTGGTAAGTTTAACATCTGTTTGGCGAGGGGAAAATATAACGGTGATAGCATGCTGCAATGCCAGAAGGTCTTTTATACCTCCTGTAGTAATATTCAAAGGCGTACGCCTAAATCTCACTCACAACCTTAGAGTTCTACCAGTCACGACATCGAAATGCTTTACCTACCTCCACACACAACACACGTATTATAACCACTCTATCGCTCTGTTTTTAAGGCCCTTAAAGTCAATTACCACCAAGAGGCAACTATCTGGATTCACTAAAACCCGAGGTCAGTGATTAGTAAATCTCAGTTCTGCATTTTGTTCACTGAAGCCGAGAAGTGTTGGACTGGCAGTTAATGGGTTTTCATGTACTGGTATCTACCCGTTTAGTCCACAAACTATTGACGAATTTCGATTCGCCCCTTCGGAAACGTATGGCCTTATTATACATTTTGAGGAAAAGTCTTCTCGGGAAGAAGATCTTAACAACGCGCCTTCTTCTTCCGGTCATGGCTCTCAAAACTTTGTCCCAACGAAGCCTATAGATGAACCCATACAACAAGTGCTTCCCAGCCCAGAAAAAGTTTAAGTGCAGAAGAGACGTCGTGTCGCAGGAAAATCATGCCACTCAACTTCTGAAAATATTCGGGCAATGAGAATAAAACACCTCCGAGGAAAGACGCAAGCATCGGGTGCAACAAAATCCAAAGACACTACAAGAAAGAAGAGTGCTAATACAGAACCTGCCAAGAAAAAAACAAATGAATGCTCGAAAGAAACTGATATCCTCTACCCCTTCCAGTGATGAAAATGTAGGCCTAAGGCTAAAAATGGCTGCAGGCAATGAAAGTCAAACAAGGAATTGCTGTTTTTGCCTTCTTAATTACTATTCAGAACGTTCTGCTAGAAAGGGAGACTGGATTCGTTGCCAACGTTGTAAGACATAGTTCTACGAAGTCTGTGTCGATGCAGAAGGTCGAAAACAGTTTATCTGTTGTTGTTGTCGTTAAATACGAACGATGGAAGATGAATTAACTAATTACGGCTCTTTGCCTTAGATAGTGTTCTGAACAATTTTTTTTAGTGTAGGCCTACATTCAAAAAGATAGCAATAGGCGACGCATATTTACAATTTATGTAGGCCTACTTCTTTTCATTCAAAACTAGCATCTTTCAACTACTGTAGAAATTGCAATCTAACTATTAAATAGTTTATACATTATTTCTATAAGACTTGTTTATTTTGTTGGTTATTCATATTACCCCACTCGTTATTCAAATTGCCCCTCACATTTACGTTTTTCGAAATTTCGGCGGGGAAATTGAATACCCAAATTTCACAATGATGTATCTCAGATACTATCTTAAGAAAAATTGTTAAGTAATAGTAAGGTTTAAAGTTTTTGTTCACAATTTTATATTTGAATACCAATTACAGTTTCCGAGATATATGAGAAAATGTCTGAAATTATTCAAATTACCCCACTGTACCCTATAATTATTTCCTTGTTGAATTACAAATATAAAATAAGATGAAATTTAAAAGTCTAAAATCAGGGTAAAGTAGGCCAACGTAAAGGGGGAAAAACTATTTTTTTCCATATACGTGGTATGATTGGAAAGTTTTAAGACAGTTGGCAACACTGCTCAGAAGGAGTAGATATAATCGGCCGTTAGCATGGAAGCGGTGGCTTGGTGTGTCCTTGAGACATGTTGAAACATGCACTAACATATCTTTATTCAGTACAGCGTAGCAACCAGTTGAATGCGGTCGTGTATGTGTGTCTTGGTGGATTTTTAAGTGCGCAAAATGGATGGAAAATTGGAACAACGCATTTGTGTGAAATTTTGTTTTAAAACTGGGGAATCTCCTTCGGAGACTTACGAACTATTAAAAACAGCTTTTGGAGACAAATGTCTGAGCCGGTCAAACGTGTTTATCTGGTTTCACAGATTCAAAGATGGCCGCGAGTCAGTAGAGGATGACCCCCAGTCTGGCCGGCCTTCAACATCAAAAACTAACGAAAACATTGCGAAAGTTGGCGATTTAGTGCGCTTGAACCGTATACTTACAATTAGGGAGATGGCCGAAGAGGAATTTGTTTCTATGTGGTTCAATTTTAACTGATGATTTGAATATGCGTCAAGGTGATGAATCATGGGTTTATGGGTATGACCCAGAAACAAAGGCCCAATCTTCTCTCTGGAAGGCCCAGATTCACCAAGACCAAAGAAACCGCAACAAAGTCGGTCGAATGTGAAGACAATGTTTTTTTTTTTTTTTCGATTCTAAGGGTATCGTGCATCACGAGTTTGCCTCTAGGGAGCAGACAATCAACCAGGAATACTACAAAAGTGTCCTTCAGCGTCTGTGCGAAAATGTGCGGCGGAAAAGGCCTGCCCATTGGAAAGAAAAGTATTGGATTCTCCACCATGACAATGCACCAGCGCATTGTGCGTTCTCGATCCAGGAATTTTTGGCCAAATTCAACATTCTTGTGCTTTCGCAACCATCGTATTCCCCAGATTTGACCCCGGCCGACTTCAACTTCTTTCCTAAATTAAAATTGTCAAAGAGAGGGAAGAGATTTGACTCAATTGAGGACATTCAAGCAAATACGGAGAGAGTGCTTCACGCCATCACGGAAAATAATTTTCAGGAATTCTTTTAGAAGTGGAAAAACCGTTGGAATCGGTGTGTTCATTCAGCAGAGGGCTACTTTGAAGGAGATCCATCACAATAGCCTGTAAGTACTGCCATTTTTAAATTACAAGCCGAGTCTTAAAACTTTCCAATCACACTTCGCAATTAAGCATACCGTACAAACTTAAATATCCAGTAATTAAGCTTACAGGACAAATTTTATGTGTATGTTTCTCACAATTTTATGGTTTGATTGCCTTGTACTGTGAACGCTCCATATAATAAACACAAGTTTCAGTAATTATTATAATAGAAAGTAATGGATATAAAATGCAAAGCACTGTAGTGTTTGTTTCTCAGTTAATAATTGTTTCTCAATTTATTTTTCAACGAATATCGAGCTTTTCGATTATTTTTATATATCAACCCACTATCAATTTCTCATATATAGAAAGTGCCCCCCATTAAAAGAGAATTTTAAAAAAAGTGCTAGGATACGTTCTGTTTATATTTAATAAAGAGTCAATATACTGAATTTCAACTCTCTGAGTTGAACGGCTCCCTAAATGCTCAACTATTCGCAAAAATACGGACCCCCTAATTCCCCCTTAGGATATGTAGAGGAGAGGGTGCAAATGTGGAAACCCAGTTTGTATTTCATTTGTAAAAAAGCAGTGAAGCGTTAATTTAACCTGGAAAATTGCCTCAAAATGCCTTAGAATGTTAGAAATATGGAACCATAATTCGCAAGTGCAAAAGCCATATACGTAGAAAATAAAAAAAATATTTGGCACATGTACTATCATATTTCGATTTAAAAAAAAAAACTGAGGGTAATGTGGAAACACCCTAAAATTACAGTAAATCAATGTGTAAACACATAAAGTTGTTGGATCATAATATGTTTTTAATGATAGTATGTTTTTACTCTGTAGATGAACAAAGACAACAAAAGATTTTAAATGATCACAAAGTTAAAAAGCTGAAAGTTACAAAGTAAACAAATTTCGATTTAAAGTTTTGTTGTAAACAGACAAAGATGTTATTTAGGTAAGTCCTGTTTGCAGAAATCACAAATTTAAATGCCTGTTTCCACACCGGCACACTAAGAGTGACTCCATTCCTCACATAATTGACATTGAATCCATAGTTCACCACAAAATGGATTTCCATAAAATATGCACAGAGTGTCTTTTTCGGTGGGCTCTTCTACTCCAACTGGAAGAAAGATTGCAGAAGTTTTTTTTTTTGTTTTGTTTTCTTAATTGCAGGAGGAACTTTGGGCATTTTTCTAGTTTTGTTACCGCCTGCAGGCGGCTTCTGTTTAGGTCTAGTCGTACTCTTACGGTTAGATAAGGATTCTTTGAGCTGTTTTTTGTACGGAGACGATGTGAAAACAGCGCAAGAACTCGGCTTACGATCTCTATTCGGAGTCTTCCTCTTCAAAAAGGGTATTTTCATTATTTCATATGGTAACACACAAACTTTTGAAGAGGTGCTCGGAACGTTGGGATCCTCTGAAGAGGTGCTTGGTACGTTGGATCCTCTGAAGAGGTACTCGGTACGCTGGGACCCCGTAATAAAAATCGTGGAGACAATTATTTGCCTTTTTTCCGCCTCTTTGTCAGTTTCCACTTTGCTTTACTCCTAAGCCTTACCCCTCACTTAGGCCATGAATAAAAATATCTAATATAGTACTTGTATGATTCAAATGTGTGTTATCTTCAATAAATTATTTACTACTAATAAAACAATGGAATGGTCTTTAGGGTGAGGGAAATATGGAAACGTTTCCACATTTCCTTCATCCACAAGTTTCCAAGTTACCAGCACTGTAGTCAAATTGGATTGTACGAGTTAAGTTAAAAACACGTTTGCTTGTGTTTGATTGAATGCCACCAATACCTTCCCAATAACTCCCTTTCACAATACTCTGATATGTATTACACTACATCTATGATACTTTAGACTTAATATTACTACACACTTACCTCCAAAAACTTTACGAAAATGTGTAAACAACAATCGACGCACCACTATTAACTACATTGGCCGACCGCTTCATAGCGTTGTGCCGTGACGAATGGGGACGAGGATGATTGTTTACGTCAATCGCCGCAAGGGTAAAGCTCTCTGCAGTCAACATACGTTACGTTTCCACATTACCCTCACGTTTCCATATTTGCACCCTTTCCTCTATTATAATGAAAGCGATATAATAACGTTCTAGTTGTGATTGGGGCCTAACTATGTAACAAAAGTATTTCATTTGGATTTGCCATTTTGCTTTGATGATCACGAACATATAATTATATACAATTTTTTTATGTAATCATTCAAGTATTAGAGCTGATTAAAAAATTTATTTTTCCTGGTAGTCAGCTCCCACAAATTCTGTTTCGAAAGCCAAGTAGTAAAAAATATTAAATTAAATTAAATTAAATTAAAACTTTAAATTTTACGTCCCACGTAAATGCAAACTATGCTAGAGACGGTGATGATGAGAACTGAATGAAATGATGGAATGAAGAAAGTGGGAGGAAACGGTAGAACCCTGAGGAAACAAACGCTCACGGTGTTCGTCCACCACAAGGTTCACTCGGTGTGAGCTGGGATCGAACCAGGGACCCCAAGCACCAGAGGTGAACGCTCTACCACTGAGCGACGCTCCAGAGTAGTGGAGCAATCCATGTGATCCAGTAGTGACGTCCAGTTGAAATAGCGGGCGGTCATTCAATTTCTGACTACGGAAGGTTAAGCGCCCAGGAACATTTAACGCCAGCGATGAGTCTTGAATACACCATTACGACCCAGAAACGAAGCGTCAGTAGATGGAATACCGCCACATGTCCTCTTCTCCGTCCCAAAACATTCAAAGTTGCCCCATCTTCTGGCAAAATGTTGTTGAGATTCTACCTCATCCTGCCTATAGTTCGGATCTTGCGCACTGCTACTTTTAGCTCTCCCACAAACTTAAGTATCACCTTAAGAGTCTTCATCCCGGCGAAATTAAAATACCGCTAATTTTACAATAATTCTGTGATATCTTCAAATAGATAAAAAGATAATTGAAATATGGAACAAGAGCGCCCTAGACAATATTGTTTTGCGTGAGGTACCGTTATCACAAGTCACCTAGTGGCTTTCCGTTTTCAGCTGTTTAGAAACGCGAAAATAAATGCCGATTTTCAAAATGGCTCGAAATCGAAAGCAGATAAGTGAGTCGTGATAACGGTTTCTCATGTAAAATAATATTGTCTAGGGCGCTCTTGTTCCACATTTCGATTATTTTTTTTATCTATTTGAAGATATCACATAATTACTGTAAAATTAGCGGTATTTTAATTTCGCCGGGATGAAGACTTCACCGACAGCATAAAAACCTGTTTCGAGTTGGCGCAAATGTGTCTCCCGTAATGGGGACTACGTTGAAAAATGGTGCCACCATTTGCAGCTGACGTAAGCTTTCCACTGATACCTGTATCGGTGATATCTCTCAAACACAAATAAAAGTATCACCTTGGAAGCATTACTTCCTGAATCACCCTCGTACAACGTAAAATGGACCAGAAAAACGTAAAATTTACGGGGAAATAATAAGATCTGGAAACTCTATTCTATCAATGATTCATATATATTAGATTGAAACATTATTGACATATAAACTTTTTATTTGTCGGACATCCTACTTCTGTCTAACCAGCTGCTATAATTTCTCTTAAAATTTCGATAGTTAAAACATTATTCATATAAGTTATTTTGTCGTGCATCAATATTAGTCTACAAATAGGCAAAGAAAATAATGAACAGAAATATTTATATATATGCAGCTTTATTAATTTAGTTTTGTCCTTTCGAAGACCATTAAACTCAACGAGTCCATTATACATACAGTATATGTGGGTATTTTCTTAAATATAATTTTCATTGTTTTTTCTTTATTTTATTCAAAACACATCCACATAACGAAGAAATGAAATTCCTCGTTTTGGCATGCAAATTAAATATTTATACGACTTCAGCCTTGTGTTCTGTTTCTCCATATAAGAAAAAAAAAAAAAAAGGTGAACATGTACGTAATACATACAGGAGATATTTAACTTAAATAAGTCTTTGAACAGAATACGCGTACAATAGCGTAATAATAGTAATACTGTGATAAATTTGCATGTATGTAGTATATACAGTGGCGTATTTAAGGGGGGCTTCCGGGCTTAAGCACCCCCCACCGAAATCTTACTTACTATAGTAAAGTATATGAGATATCTTGCAGAATTTTCAGAATTTCAAGCAAAGTTCCCCCCGAAAGTTAGCAACCCCCCCCCCCGAAACAAAATCGTAAATACGCCACTGAATACATAATACTTATTATCGTAACAATATTGCACACGAGTTTTTTTCTTTATATATCATAAAGGTAAATGTACTATAGAGTTTTGATATTATAACTTGTGATATCACATGTATACAGTAAAACCACGATTATCCGATGTTACGCAATTCGATGCAACTAACGCAAAATGAACGCCCGAAGTCATTTTACCTTTCAAGTATGGTTATAAAAGATCGTAAATTATCACTGGATGGTATCCTTGAAGTATGTCTCGTGACAGTACACACAAAGAAATGAAACGAAAAAAAAAAAAACATCAAACAATATGAGTTCATTTTGACTTCGTTTAAGAGCAGTGGCTCCATTTACGTAAGTTTTTGATAAAAATATATCTCGGGCCATTCAAGTGATAACTGTAGGGAATTGAAACTGCAGAATCTATTGGATCTAAGGTTTCTAACTTTTTTAAAAAGTAAAAATTCGACTAATTTAGTACATGGACTAAAATTCAACTCATTTAGTACGTGAACTAAAATTCGACTGACTTAGTACATGAACTAAAATTTGGTTACCTAACTTATCTGTGCATATCATCATCATCATCATAAGTATTCTGCCATTATTGGCAGGTCACTTGCTGCAACTGAGAAGCTTCCATGCTCCACGATCTTCCGTTAACTTCTTCGTCTTCACGTACGATTTCTCTGTTTTGACATCGTCCATTAATTGTAGTCTCCTTCGCTCCCTTCTTCTCTTTCCTGACATCATACCTTCTAGCACGTCCCTCATGATACAGTTCTCCTTATCCAATGTCCTAACCAATTTCTCTTCCACTTCTTAAGAGTCTTCATCCCGGCGAAATTAAAATACCGCTAATTTTACAGTACTTATGTGATATCTTCAAATAGATAAAAGATAATCGAAATGTGGAACAAGAGCGCCCTAGACAATATTATTTTACATGAGAAACCGTTATCACGACTCACTTATCTGCTTTCGATTTCGAGCCATTTTGAAAATCGGCATTTATTTTCGCGTTTCTAAACAGCTGAAAACAGAAAGCCACTAGGTGACTTGTGATAACGGTACCTCACGCAAAATAATATTGTCTAAGGCGCTCTTGTTCCATATTTCAATTATCTTTTTATCTATTTAAAGATATCACATAATTACTGTAAAATTAGCGGTATTTTAATTTCGCCGGGATGAAGACTCTTAATAATATTTAAAATTGTTCTTTCTCCCTTACGATTTATAACACTATCTCATTCATTTTCTACTCGACCCAGTTAATTCTTTCCAGTCTTCTCCATACCCATATATCGAAGGCTTCCAGTCTTTTTCGTGATTTTTGCATAATGTCCATGTTTCTGATAAATACAGTACAATACTCCACACGAAGCATTTTATGAATGTTTCTTTCAACTCTTTATTCAAGGTCCCACAAAATAGTATTTTCTTCCTCCTAAAAGCATCTTTTCCCATTCCTATCCTTGCTTTTATTTCACGTTCACATTTCATATCATTACCAATTACTACCCAGGTATCGAAAACTAGTCATCTGTTCTATTTTCTCCCTTCCTACTTCTATATATGACATCGACTCCTTCGTTCCAATCACCAAAGCTTTTGTCTTGCTAATATTTATTTGCATCCCATATTCTTCACGGCCTTTCCCCAAGTTCAGTTATCATTTCTGTACATATAGTAAAAAAAAAATCTATTTTCTCATTGTTATTGTTTATTTTATTTATCTATTGTTTGTTCTTTGTTATTTTTTTGTCAACAACGATTTATTTTGATTTCTCAGTAATTTTAAGAATTCCATCCAAGTAATAAATATGTATTCACAGTTAAAGTAACTTCTACTGAAGGCACGTCAAGGCTGGTGCTTTTAATCTTTATGAAAAAAAGATTGTTCAACCACTGGACAACTCGGAGCAACAGACATTCAAAAATTCCACAATTTTAAGTAAATACGGTGTCTTACAAAATTTTAGGAAGAAAACTACTCAGGTTTAGGTATATTGATTTGTTTCCTTTAGTGAAATCGGAATTTGACCCCCTGAAGCCCCAAATGACGCCACTGGCACGCCCCCACTAGCGTCGCCACTGTTTCGAATTTGGATCGAATAATGGTAGTAATTTGTAGCACAATTTTCTTGAAGAAGATAAAAGTGTTATAAAGCAGGCGTGCCCACAAGGGGGGGGCTATGACTCAAAGTGCGTCATTGAAATATTTGGGGGGGGGTTAAAAATCTGTATAAGTATGTTTGAGGGAGTGTAAAAATTAATCGAAAAGAAGATTTTTTAATGGCAGAAGACCTACGGGTAGACAATTGGGGGGGTACGTCATGGACATAAGGGATGGGTGGGCACCACTGTACAAAGTGATATAGTAGTAATCGCGGGACTTGAGGCCATTTTGGACTTTGACCCCGACCTTTGTGACGTCATAGGTCAAAGGTCAATGACCTTGGCCCGGGGTCAATGACCTAGGGGTACCTAGGACCACCCCCTCTAAATTTTGGCAGGGGTACCTTGGCCCACCCCCTAAATTTTGGCAGTGGTACATAGGACCACCCCCCTTAAATTTTGGAAATTGCCAAATTTAAAAATTGGGTGTGGTAGCCTAGGACCATAGTATGTACCTCTATCAGTATTGGGTGTCTATGTCGTTCCCTTTCATGGGTAAAAAATTGCCAAAAATTGAAATTTCGGGGGTTTTTGACCTAATTTATCCCCTTGGATGAGGTGTTATTACCCTATATAGTTATATGGGCGTATACAAGGGTTCATTACCTTTCATAAGACATGGGTATATTTGTGCACCTCTTGAGAAATTTGGGAGGGGTACCTTGGCCCACCCCTTCAATTTTGGAAATTGCCCAATTTCAACATTTGGTATTATAGTACAGGACCCTAATATGTATTATGATAAATTTGGGTGGTCCACCTCGTTTCCTTTTAGGGGTACCAAATTGCCAAAATATAAACGTAAGCAATACGTTGTACCACGTGTTTGGTTTTTGGCTCAATTTATCCCCTTTGATGAGATGTTATTACCTTATATGGTTATATGGTCATGTATAGGGGTCCATTACCTTTCATAAGACATGGGTATATTAATGCACCCCGGGAGGGGTACCTTGGCCCACCCCTTAAATTTTGAAAATTGCCCAATTTCAACATTGGGTATTATAGTACAGGACCCTAACATGTATTATGATAAATTTGGGTGGTCCACTTCGTTCCCTTTTAGGGGTACAAAAATTGCCAAATTTTAGTACAACCACATGTTTGGTTTTTTGGCTCATTTTATTCCCTTGGATGAGGTCCTATTACCTTATATGGTTATATGGTCATGTATAGGGGATCCATTATCTATTATAAGACATGGGTACATTGGTGCACCCCGGGAGGGGTACCTTGGCCCACCCCTTAAATTTTGGAAATTGCCCAATTTCAACATTTGGTATTATAGTACAGGACCTCAATATGTATCATGATAAATTTGGATGGTCCACATCGTTCCCTTTTAGGGGTACAAAAATTGCCAAAATATAAACGTTGTACCACGTGTTTGTTTTTTTGGTCCATTTTATCCCCTTTGATGAGATTCTATGATTACAGGGGTTCATTTCTTATCATAAGACATGGGCACCCTTCTTAAATTTTGGCAATGGGGGTCCACTGAAATTGTCCAATTGAAGCATAGTACAGGACCTCAATATGTTTCGGTGGTCCTATTACCAAATTTGTTTAGTACAACCATGTGTTCGGTTACTGACTCAATTAAGGTTATAAGGTATGGATGGGTATCCCCTTTCAATTTGGTAGGACCCTTCGGGTGTAGTACAGTCACGTGATCGATGATTTGGTTTTAATGCGCGACGAGGTCCCTGGTCAATGTTCTCTAGGAAAGATTCTTGCCATTTAAAACTTTTTTTTTCAACTTTTCAAACTAAAAAAAAAAATGAAAACAAAAATTGAAACGAAAAAATTTCGAAACAAAAATGTTCAAACAAAAAATTTTAAACAAAAAATTCGAACATTTTTTAAACTTAAATTTCAAACAAAAAGTTTTTAGTTTGAAACAAAAAAAATTTTAAACAAAAAAAAATTGGAAACGAAAAATTTCAAAACAAAAATTTCGAACAAAAAAAAATTTAAACAAAAAATTTTGCAACAAAAAAAATTAAAAATTTTCAAACGAAAAAAAATTTCAAACAAAATTTTGAAAAAAATTTCAAAACAAAAATTTTCAACAAAAAAAAAATTTCAAACGAAAAAATTTTTAAACAAAATTTGAAACAAAAATTTTGAAACAAAAAATTTTCAACAAAATTTTTGAAACAAAAATTTCAAAACAAATTTCAAACGAAAAATTTTCAAATAGAATTTAAATCAAACAGTGATCAGCTTTTACGGTTAACCGTTAAACTTTATCCGGGTTTTAACTATTCGATTAACAAATAAACGGTTTTCAACTATTCGATTAACAAATAAACGGTTTTCAACTATTCAATAAACACATGAACGGATTTTTCCTTTTCACACCAGTGAGTGCAAGAATTGTTGTACTCGCTTTAAATACGCATCATTTTTGAAACAAGGTGTTAGTGTTCATCATGGATACACAGTGGAAACATCCATTTACCTGTATTCTCGCAGGGCCTAGTGGGTGTGGAAAAACGTATTTTGTGAAGCGATTACTGTCACATCTCCCAACCATGATCAATGCAAAATTTCGTAAGATATACTGGTATTATGCAGAATGGCAAGACGTGTATGCAACAATGCCAGTTCCAGTAGAATTTCACGAAGGACTTCCACGAATGAAAGATTTTCAGCCTCAAGATGGACCACATTTGATTATTATTGATGACCATATGCGAGAAGTGAATAGTGATATTGTTGATATGTTCACAAAAGGATCACATCATCGAAATATTAGTGTGATTTTTATAACACAAAATGTATTTCATCAAAGTAAAGCAAATAGAAATATGAGTTTAAATTGTTCGTATTTGGTGTTGTTTAAAAATCCACGTGACAAGTCACAAATCAAGCATATGAGTTATCAAATCATGCCTGAGCATCCACTGTTTCTACAAGAAAGTTATGCAGACGCAACAAGAAATCCACATGGTTATTTACTGATGGATCTTAAACAAGATACACCCGATGAAATGCGATTTCGTACAAATATTTTTCCCGACGATTTGCATCATTATGTTTACGTACCAACAAAACATGTTTAAATTATTGTGCATGTGAAAAGAATGACTTAGTCTGTCACGATGTCTCCTACAGTGAAACACGCTGATCTGCTACGTGCTCTGCACAAAGCTAAACCAAGATTGCGTAAAGCTATAATTGCCAATGCAGACGCTTCATTAATTCATAGTATTTGTGAATGTTGTTATAATGTCTTAAAAGGCAATGTTCCACTGACAAGTGCGCAGAAGTTAAGATTAAAGCGTTACAAGAACACGCTCCGCTATCTCGTAGACAATACAAAATCATTGGATAAAAAGAAGAAACATTTAGCCGTACAACAAGGAGGATTCTTACCTGCATTACTTGCACCTATTGTAGGAAGTGTGTTATCCAGTATTTTGTTTAAACAATAAACTTCATGGAACATAGCAAGAAGATGGTTTTAGTGCCACCAGAAATGCTTCAACGAATGCATGCATCATCATCCCGTGCGAGTGAAAATCGAGAATCTAATCTCGATCGTGAAATGCAATCTATATTGAATACATCGTATCCAAGTGATGAAGAAAAATGGAATCAGTACAATAGAATATTACAGAAATATCTTTATGTGATACGTAAACAAGAAGAACCAATACCACTTACAATTACATCAATGAAACCTGATGGTGACGTCCCGAATGTTGACGATAGCACGAAACAAGAAATTTTAGCCGCAATACCACAAATGTATCGTAAGAAAGCCGAACTACTATTCCGTCGTTTAAAACAAGATGACGCAATTACGTGGGATCATAAAGGAACAGTGTACATCAACGACAATAAACTACATGGATCCAATATTGTAGATTTAATGTGCGATGTGACTCGACCGAGGAAACATTCTAATCCTCAAGGCTGGGAATTGTTTTGCAACTACCTTGCATCGTCAAACACACCGCAAGAATTGATTGGTAATCCACGAAGATTAAACTATATTGTCAAGCATAATAGTACAACAGCATCTGAAGGATCTGCACCACCAAAACCGGCACCTGAATTATTTTCTTCCGGAGAAGAAGAAGAAGAAGAAGACGATGATGATGTTTTAGAAGTCCGACCAAAAAGAAAACGTATCATTCCACAATGGTCAACGTACAAACCATGAACAAAAAGTTGAAATCCATTTATTACAATCCAGCACATCCTGCATCGTTTTCTACTGCAAAGAAATTATGGCAAGCCACAGGAAAATCTATACCTCTAGCCAAAATAAAACTTTGGTTAAACAAACAACCTACCTACACGTTACATCGTCCTGTACGTCGTCGTTTCCGTAGAGATTTTTATCTTGTCAACAATATTGATGATCAATGGGAATGTGATTTAAATGATTTACAATCACTTCAAAACTATAATGACAATTACCGCTATATTCTTACAGTGATTGATGTGTTTAGTCGGTACGGGTGGGCTGTACCACTAAAATCAAAAAGTGCCGAGGATATAGTGAATGCATTTGAAATGATTTTCCAGGAGAGGAAACCAATTGTACTACGTAGTGATCAAGGAACTGAATTTACCAACAAGACAGTACAAAAGTTTCTCAGAAAACACAACGTGCAACATGTTACAACAAAGGATCCAGATATTAAAGCCAGCATCGCAGAAAGATTTAATCAGACATTGAAACATCGTATGTGGAAATACTTTACCAAATATCAAACATACAATTACATCAAAGTATTGCCTTTACTTGTAAAAGCATACAATGAAAGTCGGCATTCCAGTATTAAAATGGCACCTGCAAACGTTTCTCAGGACAATTTACTGGAGGTGTGGCATAACTTATACGACAAAAAGCTACAACGTTCAAAACAAGATACGGATTTATCTGTTGGTGATACTGTTCGTATAAGTAAAACAAAACGTATCTTTGACAAGGGTTACCTCGAGAACTGGACTTGGGAAATATTCAGAGTAAAAGCCATTGTACCAAGAAACCCACCAGTGTATCGACTAGAGGATTTAAATCATCAACTTATCGATGGTGTTTTCTACAGAGAAGAATTACAACCAGTACCGCTCCCTTCGACGTTCCTCATCGATAAAATATTACGTACAAGAACAAAAGGTCGCAGAAAGGAGTATCTCGTCCAGTGGAAAGGATATCCTTCCTCATTCAATTCGTGGATCCCTGCAACTTCATTGAAGAAGAAGAAGAATGGAACCTGATCAAGATTTTTACGTTACACTTCCCAGTAATAGTTCCATGGATTATTTTCCAGAAAATACATTGACTTCATATATTACGAAATTACAACGACGTGTAGAGTTTCGCCAGAAATGGGATGTGGCAATTGTAGAGATTCATTATCCACATTCTTTGCTGAACATTAACAGTAAAAACAATAAAATATATTACAAATCATCAAGTAGTAATGATCAGGAACCGTGGAAGGTTGTAACGATCCCTGTACGCTATTATAACAATATACGGGATCTTATTCATGCAATTAATATACATCATAAAGAAACCAATTTATTTATATCTCATGACGCAACTAATAATATATGCCTCATAAGACATCCCAAAAAGGAAATCCATACTTCTGTACAATTGTCACCAAGTGTTAGTTTAATGCTTGGATTTGACCCGAAAAGTGATTTAAAAGATATGGAAAAGGGACAATATACACCGGATGTACGATTAGGCTTACCATCACAAATGTACGTCTATTGTGACATTATTGAATCTGTCATTGTTGGAGATACAATGGTACCCTTGCTACGAATTGTCAACATGGATCCTGTGAATCATACTTTTGGAAGTCATGCAGTACAAATCTTTAATCCTGCACATTATGTTCCGGTGGAAAAAATGAATTTTGAGCAAATACAAATCGATATAAGGGATAGCACAGGTCATCGGATGCCATTCACCTTTGGAACGGTGTGTACAAAACTACATTTCCGTCGTCGTCGTCATGACTGATCCGTATTTGCAATACTACCAAAAACAAGCGTTATCCGGTATCGGCAACGTCTATGTGGGAAGTCCCTATCAAGCAGGACATGGCATTGGAAGTTTCCTTGGTGGCTTATTTCGTTCAGTGTTACCACTTGTGAAGCAAGGCGCTAAAACTGTGGGAAAAGAATTATTAAAATCAGGTGCCAATATGATTAATGATGTTGTGATCTCGAATCAACCGCTGGAAGAATCGTTTCATCAACGTATGCAAGAGGCAAAATCGAATTTACAAGAAAAAGCTAAAAACAAGTTGAAAACTATGCTGGGAAGTGGATATCATAAACGAAAATGGGATGACTGCTCTCAGTTTGAGGTTGACCTTCCAACGATCAACAACACCATCAATCCTACAAAGAGACGTAAATTATCACATAAGAAGAAGAAGAGATCATTGGCATCGTCACCAGATATTTTTGATTAATTCAACGATGGCTTTCTTACATCATCAATCCTGTGAATGTGTAAAAAGTGAATTGGACATTTTTTCAACGTTGCCCACGCAAACCAGTGTTCTGGACAATCGTATTATAGGCTACAAACCAATTAGTTCAATAGCTGAAAATTCACCAATAGAATTTGTAGTGAGTGGTAGCAGTGATGAATATATTGATTTACCACAAACCTTATTATACATCCAAGCACAAATTGTGAAACCAGATGGTTCCGCCTTCATCAATACGGATAAAGCAATTGCACCTGTCAATGATTTTCTAAATGCTATGTTTAGTGAAGTACAAATCTACTTGAACAATAAACTGATTTCATTTCCGTCACATAATCATCCATATCGTTCGTACATGGAAAAACTACTCAATTATAGTGATGGAGCTAAAAATACACATTTACAAACAGCAATGTGGTTTCAAGATACGGCTGGTCATATGAACGCAACCACAAGTGAGAACAAAGGATTTCAACAACGCTATGAACTGACAAAACAAAGTATGAAATTCGATATGATTGGACATCTTCATTGTGACATTTTTAATCAAGATAAATTTTTAATTCATGGAGTGGAATTACGTGTGAAACTTATTCCTGCAAAGCCAAACTTTTGTCTCATGGCCGGTGAAAGTGGTGTCAGTGCAAAAATCAATATTCTAGATGCATCATTGCAGGTGAAAAAAGTCAGCATCAGCCCTAGTGTCAAATTGGCACACAATAAAATTTTACAATCTACACCGGCAAAGTATCCTCTGACAAGGGTTCAAATGAAATCATTTACCATCCCGAAGGATATACAATCCAAAACTATTGATAACCTGTTTATGGGAACATTGCCAAATCGTATTATTGTAGGATTTACATCGAATGAAGCATCCAGTGGAACTATTACCATCAATCCATTTGAATTTCAACATCTAAACATTAATTTCTTTACATTGTACGTGGATGGAAAAGCTGTACCTTCAAAACCATTGCAACCCAACTTTGAAGAAAATCTCTACATTTCATCGTACCACACATTGTTCTCAGGCTCTGGCATACATTTTACCAATACTGGAAATACAATTTCAAGAGCCGACTACAAGAATGGATATACACTGTTTGTATTTGACCTAACTCCCGATTCTTCTGCTGGAGATTGTCACTATTGGAATTTACAACGACATGGAGCCATCCGATTGGAAGTTCATTTCCAAGAGAAATTAGCAGCACCTGCAAACTGTATTGTGTATGGAGAGTTTTCCTCACTCCTAGAGATCGACCACCAGCGCAACATTATCCTGGACTTTTAAATTACAAGGTACGTATACGTTATGTATCATTTCCATTCACGATGTTGAATACATTACAATTAGCTAGTGCTTTACACGGTAGTCCATTATTCAGAAATCATTTTACCGGGGTATTTGCAAGCGATGAGTTGCCCTCACGGATTTCTCTTCCTCTGGCAATCATTGTAAATACAGATCCATCCACAAAACTAGGAAGTCATTGGATTGCAATTTATATTGATCATCGCGGTGTTGGAGAATATTTTGACAGCTATGGCCTTCCTCCTTATGTACCACAACATGTTGCATTCTTAAAACTTCATTGTATATACTATAAATATAATAATAGCCAAATGCAAAGTCTTGGTTCATCCGTATGTGGCTATTATGCTTATTTTTATTTGTGCTGTAAAGCCCAAGGAAAATCTCTGCGTGAAATTCAATATTTGTTCACAACAGTACCCACGGTTAATGATCGTAGACTGTTGCAATATACCTTCCAGGTAATTTTATCATATTTATCATTGTAAGTGTATTTGTTTTATCATCATCTATTTCTATACTAATCATCTTTTTCCTCGTTCTTTTTTACAGAATTCACAATACGAAGCTTTGCAAACGGGTGCTATGCTGCAAAACATGGAAACAAATCATCGCAATCAAGAAGAGGAGGCAGTCTAATGAAGAAACCCAGCTCAATATACAAACATTGTCAATAAGAAAGAAAAAGAAGAAACCAGAAAAATGAATAAAATACAATTTATGCTTATTTATGTGTTTTTATTGTCCATTCCATATACAACGTTATCAGATTCTCCTAAAGAACTGTGCGATATAAGACGAGAACCCTGTGCAAAGTTTCCACCTAATTCCTAGAGAACATTGACCAGGGACCTCGTCGCGCATTAAAACCAAATCATCGATCACGTGACTATACTACACCCGAAGGGTCCTACCAAATTGAAAGGGGATACCCATACATACCTTATAACCTTAATTGAGTCAGTAACCGAACACGTGGTTGTACTAAACAAATTTGGTAATAGGACCACCGAAACATATTGAGGTCCTGTACTATGCTTCAATTGGACAATTTCAGTGGACCCCCATTGCCAAAATTTAAGAAGGGTGCCCATGTCTTATGATAAGAAATGAACCCCTGTAATCATAGAATCTCATCAAAGGGGATAAAATGGACCAAAAAACAAACACGTGGTACAACGTTTATATTTTGGCAATTTTTGTACCCCTAAAAGGGAACGATGTGGACCATCCAAATTTATCATGATACATATTGAGGTCCTGTACTATAATACCAAATGTTGAAATTGGGCAATTTCCAAAATTTAAGGGGTGGACCAAGGTACCCCTCCCGGGGTGCACCAATGTACCCATGTCTTATAATAGATAATGGACCCCTATACATGACCATATAATCATATAAGGTAATAGGACCTCATCCAAGGGAATAAAATGAACCAAAAAACCAAACATGTGGTTGTACTAAAATTTGGCAATTTTGTACCCCTAAAAGGGAACGAGGTGGACCACCCAAATTTATCATAATACATGTTAGGGTCCTGTACTATAATACCCAATGTTGAAATTGGGCAATTTCCAAAATTTAAGGGGTGGGCCATGGTACCCTTCCCAAATTTTTCAAGGGGTGCATTAATATACCCATGTCTTATGAAAGGTAATGGACCCCTATACATGACCATATAACCATATAAGGTAATAACATCTCATCCAAGGGGATAAATTAGGTCGAAAACCAAACACGTGGTACAACGTATTGCTTACGTTTATATTTTGGCAATTTTGTACCCCTAGAAGGAAACGAGGTGGACCATCCAAATTTATCATAATACATATTAGGGTCCTGTACTATAATACCCAATGTTGAAATTGGGCAATTTCCAAAATTGAAGGGGTGGGCCAAGGTACCCCTCCCAAAATTTTAAAGGGGTGCACAAATGTACCTATGTCTTATGATAGGTAATGGACCCCTATACATGACCATATAATCATATAAGGTAATAGGACCTCATCCAAGGAGATAAATTAGGTCGAAAACCAAACACGTGGTACAACGTATTGCTTACGTTTATATTTTGGCAATTTTGTACCCCTAAAAGGGAACGAAGTGGACCACCCAAATTTATCATGATACATATTAGGGTCCGGTACTATAATACCCAATGTTGAAATTGGGCAATTTCCAAAATTGAAGGGGTGGGCCAAGGTACCCCTCCCAAATTTCTCAAGAGGTGCACAAATATACCCATGTCTTATGAAAGGTAATGAACCCTTGTATACGTCCATATAACTATATAGGGTAATAACACCTCATCCAAGGGGATAAATTAGGTCAAAAACCCCCGAAATTTCAATTTTTGGCAATTTTTTACCCATGAAAGGGAACGACATAGACACCCAATACTGATAGAGGTACATACTATGGTCCTAGGCTACCACACCCAATTTTTAAATTTGGCAATTTCCAAAATTTAAGGGGGGTGGTCCTATGTACCCCTGCCAAAATTTAGGGGGTGGTCCAAGGTACCCCTGCCAAAATTTAGAGGGGGTGGTCCTAGGTACCCCTAGGTCATTGACCCCGGGCCAAGGTCATTGACCTTTGACCTATGACGTCACAAAGGTCGGGGTCAAAGTCCAAAATGGCCTCAAGTCCCGCGATTACTACTGATATTCCAAGATTGAGAACGTTGCTTCTGTGTTCATTTTCTTAAGAGGACACCACACTACCGTACTAATTGCTAACACAATTCGAACCATCTTCGAACAATGTCCACGGATATCGTCTGATATTCACCTCATATTCACTCAAGAGGTTTCAGTCACCAATCAGCGTCCTGTAATAGCGGGGAAGTGTGAAATATAATGAGTTTAGATTGATTTCTTGGGAAAAATAATTTTATCGTGCTAATATAAAAATTTTATTCCCACTTACCCAACGTAAGAAATAGGTATACATAAGCTTTATAGGATTTCCATCTTGCAAAGTTACATGAGACACCATTTGAAGAGTACGACAGGCACGTAGCCAAGGGAGGGTCCGGACCCCACCCCTTTCGAGACCAGAAATGAAAAAATTAAGGAAGGATGAAACACAATGAAATGAGAAAAAGAAGGATCAGCGTTAAAAATAATTTTAAAAACTACAGGAAGTTTTCGGTTACACCTTATGAGATTTGTATTACTTGGAATACATGGTGGCGAGCTGAGTGAGATATGCTGGAAGGGTCAGGGAATTTGAAATTTCTAGAAAAGTTACAGAATTCTCAGAATTTCTTTTACTAATCAGGGAGATTTCAAGCTTCCGAAAGCATAGTGCCGTTGAGTAAAAGCGTGGACATTTTTTATCATAATTTTTCGTCATCGCATCCTTGCGGAATCAAACATGTTATTTCAAAAACAATTTTCTATTGCTCCTTTAAATTGTCATTTGGAACTTACAGTAGTTGACGGAATAATAAAAACAAAAATTTATATGGAAAAGGAGTTCTATTAGCATTTGATTCAACAGAAAAGGAACGCAGATATTGTAAAATATTTTAGAAGACATTATTGAGTATGTACTTTTTATAATAGTGAATATGTACTTTTCATAATAGTTGAGATCGTAATGAAAGAAAAATTGTTATATTTGAATGAACAAAGAGAGGAACGTAAATATTGTAAAATCTTTTTCAACACTTTTTTTTATTCTTTTATTACTCGAGATTTCTTCATAGTTTGTTATTAAAATACTTACCAACATATCCTCATTTTATTGTCTTAAGAGGCCTCCTCCCGGCGAAATTAAACTACCGCTAATTTTACAGTAATTCTGTGATATCTTCAAACAGATAAAAGATAATCGAAATATGGAAGAAGAGCGCCCTAGACACTATAATTTAATATGAGATACCGTTATCACGACTCACTTATCTGCTTCCGATTTAGAGCCATTTTGAATATCGGCATTTATTTTCGCGTTTCTAAACGGCTGGAAACGGAAAGCCACTAGGTGACTTGTGATAACGGTACCTCACGCAAAATAATATTGTCTAGGGCGCTCTTGTTCCACATTTCAATTATCTTTTATCTATTTGAAGATATCACATAATTACTGTAAAATTAGCGGTATTTTAATTTCGCCGGGATGAGGCCTCTTAACAAACCAATATATGTTAATAGTAAAGTAGTTTACATTGATCAAGCTCCTGAGCCTTCAGAATTTCATATCACGCCTCCCCCTCCCCCCGTTACGAAATCCTGGCTAAACGAACCAATATACAGTATGTTCCAGTAAAATAGTTTAGAATGATCGAGCCCCTGGTGTGATGATCACTGTATTTCATGTCACGGACCCCTTCCCCCCTTCTTCACGAAATCTTGGCTACGTGCCTGGGTATGAGTATGGTATATTTGAAGATTATTCAACAATATTATTCAATTTTACTTGTCTTGTGTTTATTTATTCATTTTTATTTAACATGTACATACAAAGATCTAGTTCAAGTTTTATTGCATTGTGTGTGGAAAACATTATACACACTAACCCAACTAAATTTTATCTGGAATTTTCTTGTAGGCATCATCTCCTACTTTTCTATCAATATTGTTAAATGCACTGTTTCGAAAATATACCAAACCAAACCAATTGGCCTAACAGCCCTTTGTGGGCCTGGACCGCTCCAACGCCATCTATTAGAGACCGGCTAAACCACGTCAAGTCTACCAACTAACACGTGGTCAGCGCGTGCATGTCTCTAACAGGGATATCAGGAACTTTCGACTCACGTTACTCTTCTATTTGCCTCAGGACGCTGGGTGGACGCCAAAAATTGGGAAGCACTGGCTGAGAATCGAACACGAGACCACGCGGACGTGAACGTGAGTCCAACGCTGTAACCATTAGACTACCTTGTCTCCTTTTCGAAAATATGACTGCTTAAAAATATTAACAATTCTCCGGAGACGAAGTTCTAAAAGTTTCAGTGGATCGATACTATTTGGGAGATTTCCTCTTATAGTTTAGTGTGCACTACCTCGGATGAGCCACTGTCCAGTATACTGTATAATTCTTACGAAACACTTTTCATGCCTCAATTTGTAATGTATCACATATAGGATTAAGATTATAAATCCGCTAAAAGCCCCATTACAAACCCGGGAAAACGAAGTAAACAAATAATTGAGTTACAAAATGTGCTTACATGTTCACATTATGTTCATATGTTTCTTTAAGTACTTAATTCCATGTTAATATTGTGGCTAATGAGTTAAAAACTAAAATTATCTATGGATCATAACTGGTACAGTTCGAAGCATAGAAAATGTTACAAAAAGTTTAAGTCCAACTTAGGAACAAACTCTTGCGCCGTGTGCTTATGCATTCCGAAATACACTTCTCATCGACTAATTACTTCCGGTATTCAACTCACTCACCCCCTCCTCCATCTCTCCTTGTCTAAAGCGGTGTGTGACGTAATGTTCTCTTTCCATTCAGACGAAAAAACAGAAACCAGTTTACAAGGTTTATCGCTTTAAAACCGTTTCTTTAATTCGTTTGTTCTGAAATGCCTTTCTAGAGCCTGAATAAAACAAAACGTCACAAAATGTTCCCATAGCTTCATAAACACCCTTATTTGCATTAATTCCCTTCTTCAAAGGCTGCATATCACATCAACCTAGGAAGATGCTCCTGGTGAACTCTATGGAAATTGTTAATCATGACAGTAGGTTTTGTGCTTCCCAAAGTCTGTAATGCGGGCGCAGAGCTCTAAAAACTACTGACAGAAATGAGTGTTATTCATTTCTTGTCAGTAATTGCAAGCAAATGTTCCAGTTATCGTCATTTGAGCAGGAGAGAAGGGTGTAATTGCCCCCCTCCGTTGAGCTTGAGAAATACATATTGTTTGATCAAATGTGTCATCATCATCATAGATGCTCTTTCCATTCCAACCCTATCTTTCCATTCCAACCCTATCTTTGTTAGAACTCCCAACAACAATTCCCAATTCACGCGGTCGAAAGCCTTTTCTAGATCGATAAATACAACATACACCTGTTTCCCTTTTTCTATAAATCTTTCACCGATCACCCTTAATAATCCAATAGCATCTCTTGTGCCCTTGCCTCTTCTGAACCCGAACTGCTCTTCCTCAACATCTTTATTTGTTCTTCCATATGTGTTAGAATAGGGGAAGAACTGACGGAAGAGAGTGCAATTGGAAGGGGAGTTCGACAAGGATGCTGCCTCTCGCCAACACTATTTAATGTCTATCTAGAAGAGATAGTGAAAAAGAGCCTACATGATGATGATGGCATTTCGGTAGGAGGTAGAATGATTAGATGCATAAGATTTGCAGACGATATGGCCCTTGTTGCAGAATCTGAAAAGAAAATCAATAAAATGTTAGAAAAAATTAGAAGGGGCTTTGAAGAATATGGGATGAAAATAAATGTTAAAAAGACAAAAGCCATGGTGATTGGAACAAAGGGGTCTGTGTCAAATATAAAAGTAGGAGGGGAGAAAATAGAACAAGTGAATAGTTTTCGATACCTGGGTAGTGTTCTTAGTAATGACATGAAATGCGAACGTGAAATAAAAGCAAGGATAGGAATGGCGAAAGAAGCCTTTAAAAGAAAGAAAAGTCTGTTTTGTGGGACCTTGAACAAAGAGTTGAGAAAAAGACTCATAAAATGCTTCGTGTGGAGTGTTGTGCTGTATGGGGCGGAAACGTGGACATTGAGTAAGGGTGACGAAAATCGACTGGAAGCCTTCGAAATGTGGGTGTGGAGAAGAATGGAAAGAGTTAGTTGGGTCGAGCGGAGTAGTAATATAATAAAAAGAGTTTATCCCAGCTCGCGCCAAGTAAATTTTGTAGTGGATCAACACTGTGAGCATGGGTTCTCCCGTTTCCTCCGACTTTTTTCATTCCACCATTTCCTTCACTGCTTATCGTCACCGTCTCCTTTATCCTCCCCGCATAATCGTGGGGCGGAAAACTTAAATATTTCATTTCATTTTTTTACTAATAAAAAATGAAACTATTATGTCGGCGGAGATTCTCCGCCTTCCTCCCTCCCGAATCCGGGCAAAATCTAAAATGATGCTGCTTTTAGCAACAAACTTATATAGTTACGATAGCACATTGCCAGAGCACTTACATTTGGTTTCAAGAGTCGAAGGTTTGATCCCAAACCATATAAGTTTGTGGACAACATTGACAGAGAGAGAGAGAGAGAGAGAGAGAGAGAGAGAGAGATTCAAATATAGAGACAGAAAGGAATGATTTACATATACAAGTTTAGAATTGGAGAAAAAATGATCGGACAGCATCCGTATTATGATGAAAATTGTGACTTTGTGAAACAGAAGAAGGAAAGGTTCCGAACTGCGAGGATCATATTAAACAGTTGTTGAATTAAGATGGAGAATTCTTTTTAGAGCATCAGATGATTACGAAGGGAGAAAAAGATCTTAAGATCTGGAGAATTAAGCATTTTAAAAATCTTTAGCTTCCGAGCCGGGTTTCGAACCACGAACCTTTTAGTTGTCGATCCATTTTCGACATTTTCCAGTTCTACTGTATACTTCTGAGCGATATTATTCGCTGAGCCGCATTTCTCCACATTCAATGTTGTACATGTATATTATATATTCAAAATCTCGTGAAGCATGCTGAGCAATGCTATAGTTGAATGTCTCTTTTATTTGACCATGAAAAATTCGTTACCTAGAAAGCAGGGGAAAAGTGTAGTCATTATGCACACTCGTTATTCATTCAAATAGACATTGGAAAAAGTTCTAACATCCATCACTTGAATCAGAATTAATTACGTTTATCATAGTTGTCACATACTCCAAGTATAGAGAGAAATCTATTGATACAATCCTTTACGGACACCTCAATCTAAGGCACACCCAGTGGTGGACGCAAAATTTCTTCAAGGACTTTAATCTTATATACTTTCAGGACAAGCATAATTTTTGTGTGTGTATCTTATTGTAATAAATCTTTATTCTTCTATATTTTGCTCAAGGGGGGTTTAAAACTTCCAAACCTTTTTACACATACACTTATTACGCAGGTGCCCACAAGGGAAAGATGTTATGACGCAAGAATCTGATGTATTTAATGCAAGGAACGTCATTAAAATTTTAGGAGGAAGTTGAAATGTTATAAATCAACTGAACATTTGTATAAAACCTTCATAATTTACGTAAAACATTAGGCCTATATATTAACCAAGTTCATACCTACAGAGAGGGAATCATTGTACAATCTTGTTTTTTTAAAAAAAAATCTGGCTACCCACCTTTCTTCGTAAACAAATGTGAGTCCGTTTTGGCCAATTGAGGAGACACTTGTTTTAAGACTACTATTAACATTTTCTACTTACGGGTTTAAAAGTGATATCATTATAAAAGATGGGTGGGCCATATTTTAGAAACAAGACTGTATGCCATAAAGTCAAAAAAGTTTAAAAGAAGGTATTGCTTTCGGAGGGAGGAATGCACATAAGAATAATTTAGGCTGTGCGAATATTGACCATGAGAGATGAGCACTACTAGAGATGTGTACTGTTAAAACTTGGGTTTCAAATCTCCTCCGCCTGAAAATTAACGGGAAGATGACCCACCTTAAATAACCTTACATGGTTAATCGTGGTTCTACCGTATGTTAGGTATCTTGTACGAAGTAAAATTATATTCACAAATATTAACACCTCTTGAATCACCTTATTTAGAAAAGATAATTCAACATTCCTACACAGTCGTGAATCCTGCCTTTTGTATTTATAAATAGTAAATCAAATGTATGTATTTTTCTTTCATTACAGATGCTTTTAACATATTATTTACAGTTTTTACCTGTATACTATCTTAATTCAATTATGCAATTTCCTAGTACTTTCTGTGCAGTGTTCTGGACACTGCGATTACTTGTAAACAGTTTTCAAATTATAATTTGAAATAACGAATTATTTTGTACATTAAGGTTTCTCCTTTTACCTGTTTAACCCTATAGCGCACAATGCTGTCATTTGCTATTTTTAGTTTTAGCCTGAACAAATTCTACAATTTATCACTAATTCAAAAGGTTGTTAATTTTGTCCTTGTTTGTTGTATTTAAAAATTATAATAAATTTCCGAATATCTCTATAGATGACGCTAATTTGGAGCATAGGAATAAGTATATAAAAAATTCTGCTGTTATAATATTCTATTTTGATTTTTATGTATTGTAAATCCTTTCAAATATTCTGTTAGCAAGATTGACCCCATACGCAGATGAAATTATTGGAGATTATCAGTGCGGATTTAGACGAAATCGATCAACTATCGACCAAATATTTACCATTCGCCAAATACCCGAAAAGAAGTGGGAATACAATACCCCGGTACATCAACTATTTATTGATTTTAGAAAGGCTTACGACTCGGTTAGGAGAGAAACATTATACAACGTTCTTACAGAGCTTGGAATACCGAGAAAGCTAATTAGATCAATTAAGATATGTTTAAGTGAATCCCAAAGTAAATTCCGGGTAGGAAAATTTTTGTCCACGAGCTTCCACGTCGAAAATGGCCTGAAACAAGGAGATGCGTTGTCGCCATTATTATTTAACTTTGTGCTGGAATACGCCATAAGGAAAATCAAATATAGCAACCAGGGCCTAGAGTTGAACGGCATTCACCAGGTTATGGCATATGCTGATGATGTAAATTTAATAGGGGATGATAGGAGAACAATAGAAATAAATGCAGAGATATTATTAAACGCTTGCAGGGACATGGGTTTGGAAGTAAATGCAGAGAAAACTAAATACATGGAAGTGCGTCGGGACCGTAATACGGCAAATTGTGGAGGCGTTAAAATATTAAATAATACTTTTGATAAAGTGGATACTTTCAAATATTTAGGATCAATATTAACAGACGAAAATCATATTCACGAAGAAATTAAATGTCGACTAAAAGCAGGGAATTCGTGTTACTATTCGGTTCAAAATCTCTTGTCGTCGCGAATTCTGTCGAGGAATTTGAAGCTTAAAATATATAAAACGATAATCATGCCTGTTGTTCTGTATGGTTGTGAAACATGGTCGCTTACTCTGAGGGAAGAACATAGACTGAAAGTATTTGAGAACAGGATCCTGAGAAGAATATTCGGACCCAAGAGGAACGAGAATGGGGAATGGCGGAAGCTTCATAACGAGGAACTACATAGTTTATACGGTTTACCCAACATTGTTAGGGTCGTCAAGTCTAGGAGGCTTAGGTGAGCAGGTCATGTAGCTAGAATGGAAGAAAGTAGAAACGCTTTCAAAGTCTTGACTGGTAGACCCATAGGAAAACGACCATTAGGAAGGCCTAGGCGCAGATGGGAGGATAATATTAAGATGGATCTCGCAGAGATAGGAATACAAAGTAGAAACTGGATCCAATTAGCTAAGGATAGAAGTCAGTGGAGAGCTTTTGTGAACGCGGCACTGAACCTCCGGGTTCCATAGGCCATAGAGTTAGTTAGTTAGTTAGTTATGTATTGTAAAAAAAAAAACTTTCTGAATTTTCGATATAAAGATAATAAATATACTGTTAATGCTCAGTCGTGAGGTTTAACGTCCCTTTTACAGCATCAAGGCTATATGAGACGTGGAGTTATAGCTGAACGTGGAATCCGAAGCACATGAACTCCCAACAGAAATCGAACCTGTGTCTTCTTTCCTAAAGACGTTTATGCTAATTATATAGCTACAAGGGAACTTCATGTGTTATTACTTTTTTACATTATGTATTAACCAACATCCAAACATTCTTATATGGGAACACGTAATTACTAAAGTATTTTGTTTATCGTTTACACGATGCCGCTGATTGATATTTACAAATACTATTAATTACAATTATAAAACCTTTTCCAATAAAATATTTACCGGCTTCACACACATAACCCATTTGTTTACAAACAACAATGATGGTATAATGTAATATGAAAGTGTTCCGAAATTTTACACTACAATCCCTATGACGTTATGCAACCATCATCACGCTAAAGGATGTTTGGTTGCCTATATGTATGTTACTCTACCGTAATTAAACCAGCGTCCGTTGAGATATTTCATAGTCTAACTCCAAAGATTATTATAAGATTCTAAAAAAAACATATGGGACCAAAGGGAAGGTATACCCTTTCAAACAAAAGAACAGGAATAATCGATATCAGTGCACCTATGTCGAAGTTATGCGTCAACATATCCAGAACATATATCTCCTTTTTCTGAAGTCAGTCAAAATTCAATATCAGAGAAAAAATAGTTTTTCTTTCGGACTTACTTTTTTACAGCGAAGCTCTTTCTATTTTTGCTTTTGAAAAATCCTACATTGTAAAGTTAAATGTAGTACATATATGTAGGAACTTATTTAAAAACTCATTATCTTCTAATAAAACAGAAAATTGGAAAATTTCCAATTCTTCAACATGTAAAATAAGTAATTGTATGATTTTTAAATTTAATTTGTGAAATATATAATTTTTACACGTGTAACTTCCCTTGTGATTCTTGTAATTTTAAAACTGCCGCTATGGATTACCCCTAGTATTTTATGTTATACAGTTCAAAATTTTAAATCAAATAACATATTCTAACAGTCGGCATTGCTGAGAACTGATAATTGCAAAACGAAAGTTGAGAAATACGTCGGCCAACTAAGACTTCGACCTCATTTCTACAACAGTTTCGACTTCTCATACTCCCAACCGCAATTGGATATCTTTCGTATAGGTGTTACGTTGTCATTCAAGTTGATTGTCAAGTGCTCGGTAAATTAGCCAATTAGAACGTAGAGCCAACGTCGGCACTTGGCTAGCCTACAGTTGTTTACTGTCGGATCTATTGTCTGTGGTCCTAGAGACGTTGGTTGAGATGAGTTTCTTGGCAAATGTTCGGTAAAGCAGCCAATTATAACGTAAAACCAACGTTGGTACTTGACTAACCTACCGTTGTTTACTGTTGGGCCTACTATTTGTGCTCCTAGAAACGTTGGTTGGTAAATATTTGGTAAAGCGGCCAATTATAACGTAGAGCCGTCAGTACTTGACTAGCCTACTGTTGTTTACTGTCTGCTTCTAGAGACGTTGGTTGCCAAATGTTCGGTAAAGTGGCCAATTACAAACTAGAGCCAACGTTGATACTTGGCAAGCCTACCGTTGTTTGCTGTGTTTACTGTCTGTGCTCCTAGAGACGTTGGTTGCCAAATGTTCGGTAAAGCGGCCAATTACAAACTAGAGCCAACGTTGATACTTGGCAAATCTACCGTTGTTTACTGTGTGCTCCTAGAGACGTCGGTGGCCAAATGTTCAGTAAAGTGGCCAATTATAACGTATAGCCAACATCAGTACCTAGCTAGCCTACCATTCTTTACTGTTGAGCCTAATATCTGTGCTACAAGAGATGCTGATTGAGATGAGTTGGTAGGTTAATATTCGGTAAAGCGACCAATTACAACGAAAAACCAATGTCGGTACTTGGCTAGCCTACCGTTGTTTACTTACTGTTGGGCCTACTGTCTGTGCTCCCAGAGACGTTGGTTGAAATGGGTTAGAAGGCAAATGCTCGGTAAAGTGACCAATTACAACGCAAGGCCAACGTTGGCAGTTGCCTAGCTTATGGTTGTTTACGTTTGGGCCTACTGTCCGTGCTGCTAGTAGGGTTGCCAACTCTGAAAAATAAAATTACTGGCACCCGCTCATAATCCCGATCATCTGGTAAAATACTAATCAGTTGACAACCCTGTTCGGGAAATTAGTTGAGATTCCAATTTATAACTTAAGTCTCGTCCTAGCCTCGCTGCTACCGAAAGAAATACAAATCATTCAATTCACTGCTTTATTGTTATTACTAAAGATCCGCTTTATGTTTAAAATATTCTCTTTTCTCGGAAGTACAAATATTGTTGGTTCTTGATAAATATTTGATAAGTAAAATTTGTACTTTTTTGTACATTTATGTTACCAGTTGCGTGTATAATTATTTCCCATTGTGTGCTGCAGGAGGCATCATTGAGGAGGGCAGAGGGCAGTAGCTCCCCCCTCTTGAGTTTGAGAAATGCGTATTTTTCATTAATTGTATACTAATAAACAAACTCTTACTATATTGATAAAGAACCTCCCTCTCTTTCCAAGTAAAATCTGAAATATCGCTGCTGCTGCATTGGCCATTTTAAAATTAAAACGGTAATAGGTTATTTAAGTAAATAGACATTAATAATCTTAAGTATCTCCTTATTACGTAATATACAGTACAATATAATTAACAAGAGGTAGAATTATTAATAACTTATTGATTTTTTTACATAATTAACTTATTAAGAACCATTATATTATGGTGCAAATGACTGAAAACGCTTTTTCTTTTTCGTTTACACAGTTTTGTACATTTCTCATATTATAGTCAAACGCTTTGACAAAATCTGTGTTTGGTGTATTATTTATTTACGATTATCACATTGGTAGATCACCATACAAATAGTACATAACAGTGTACATTGCATGTACTCACTATTTTCCAAAACCAGCAAAATATTTCAAACACATTCATGCAGACAAGAATTTATTTGAAACATGCAGTGGTAGTTTTTTTTAAATAGAAAAATCAAGAACTGATAAATGTATATATATTATTAACTTGTGTTACAAATTCGGAAATGATACATTATTGAAACTGTAACACAAGGTTAGACCTATTTATATACAGATTCGGAAATTATACGTTATTGAAACTGTAACACATTTTTAGGCCTATTGATATACAGATCAGATTCGGAAATGATACATTATTGAAACTGTAACACATTTTAGGCCTATTGATATACAGATCAGATTTGGAAATGATACATTATTGAAACTGTAACACATTTTAGGCCTATTGATATACAGATCAGATTCGGAAATGATACATTATTGAAACTGTAACACAAAGTTAGACCTATTAATATACAGATTCGGAAATGATACATTATTGAAACTGTAACACAAGGTTAGGCCTATTGATATACAGATCAGATTTGGAAATGATACATTATTGAAACTGTAACACATTTGAGGCCTATTGATATACATATCAGATTCGGAAATGATACATTATTGAAACTGTAACACAAAGTTAGACCTATTAATATACAGATTCGGAAATGATACATTATTGAAACCGTAACACAAGGTTAGGCCTATTGATATACAGATCAGATTCGGAAATGATACATTATTGAAACTGTAACACAAGGACAGGCCTATTAATATAATTTTTTTTGCCTTGGTCAGAGTTTGATTTTCTTTTTTGTTTAAACCAATTACAAAGCCAAAATGAGCGAAATACAGTACTATTTTTGTTGGTAGCATTTTCTAGAACTTAGCTTAAAGCGATACAAGCTTTTTTATTCTTTTTTTTTATGATTTGACTTGTTTCACGAGACGCCACTGATATACAACGTTTTTAATACAACTTTCCCGGAAATATTACTAGCTTTTGACAGAAATTTGTAGTCATTGTTTGTGTTTTGTACTCCCTAAATTATTCGAATACGAAACTTTAGGCTTTAAAGATGATTCCCCACTTCCTATTACTTACAATTTCCTGTGCTCTTGCAAAATTAATCGAAAATAATCATGAAAAAAAAAAAAGTAGGCTTCCGTAATATGAGATACTACAGATTTTCAAATATAGAATAGTATTTCATATTCATTTTCCTTACACAATTATTTTTACTCTTAGATAAAATTGGAGGTGTAAGTCATGGGATAAGAACAAAATCAACACGTTGAAGTCGACCTTTTACGGAATGAACAAAGAGACATCTGAAAGCGTTTGCATTATATTCTTGTTTCTCTTTCGTGCATTGTATTCGAGAAAGGTGTTTATTATCTTTTGCACATTTTATTTTCTTCAGAATTCATGGATATATTAAGTCACAATATTTCTATTCATACTTTCTAAATTTGTTTTCCTTTCAAATTCACTACAGTCTCGTTTAACCGAATCCCGATTGACCGAATTTCCAGGTTAACCGAATCGAACAAAAAACTTGACTTGCTCTTCGTAAAAAGAATTAAAATAAAATAAAATAAACTGCTAAGAAGCGTTCATCTAATTTTAAGCTAACGAAAATAGCTTTTTAAAGTCGAATTAAACTTAATTGTTTCAGTCGTATGGTTTTAGTTTAGCTATATTCAGTTTTGAAGACATTAGCAACATATAATCACGTTCTCTCAGGCTGAAAATATATTGAAATATATATGCAATATACAGGGTGTAACAAAAAAGTATGGCAAAATTTCAGGGGTGGATTCCTTATGGGTAGACAAGCAAAAAGTTTTATATGACCTTATGTCGGAAAATGCATCGTTACAGAGTTATGGCCATTGAGCCACCTGACGGTGTGAAATGGTCACATTCTAGTCGCTCCTAAATGTGACTCAATCTAAACCTCAGTAACTCAGCCTCTAATTAAGCTAGGAGGATAATTTTGGTATCAATGTGTTCCTGAAGGATGAAGCTTTTTCGCCGATCTAAAATTTACGTATGTGAGGGATACCATGGCGGAAGGGACAGGGTAAAGTACGTAATTTTTCGTTTTTGTATCAGAATTTTGGGGATGGCATTCCTTCCCCTTGGGGGTACACTTATAAAATTTGGTATGCAAACCAATGAAGTAGTCTACTATATGGTAATACCCTGTATGCATACTTGTTGCAAAGTTTTCAAACTGAAACTCAAAAAATTGGCCAAATTTACTCTCCCCTTTCTCCCCATATAAGCAATAAGTATACATACTGGCTATTACCATATAGTGAACTATCTTATTGCTTCATATACCAATTTTTATGAATGTACCCCCAAGAGGAAAGGAATGTTCCTTGTTCCTAGCTTAATTAGAGGCTGAGCTATTGAGGTTTAAATTGAGTCACATTGACGGGCGACGAGAATGTGACTATTGCACACCGTCAGGTGGCTCAATGACCGTAACTCTAACGATGGATTTCCCGGCATATGGTCATATGAACTTTTTTGCTTGTCTATCCATTTGAAATTTTGCCGTACTTTTTTTTATTACATACTATATAATACTGTATATATATATATATACATATATATAATACTGTATATATAATACTGTATATATATAATACTGTATATATATATATATATATATATATATATATATATATATATATATATATATATATATATATATATATATATATATATTCCAAAAACTTCGTTCCGGTTTAGTGAATTTTCGTTTAAGCGAAGCTCCACCCGGTTCCATCATATTCTTTTAAACGGGACACCAGTACATATGTAATTTATTTTTTAAAAAAATGATATTCCATATTAAGCCGTCAAATTCAAACTTACTATTTGGTATACGAAGAATATATTTAGGTCTGTTGGACACCAGAATGCGTAGATGATTTTACGTAAGATTTTTTAAAAGAAATTAATAAAATTGTGTAAATGGAATATGTCGTAGAAATAGATAGGAAGACTACTAAATATGCAGTTTTTTATCTAGGTAGAGCAGTCATGTGAATTTCTAGTGTAGAAGATCGCAAAAATGAGTTTGTCACTGTTAACTTGATTTCAAATAATAATAACTTGTCTGTAGAAGACAATGTAAGCATACACGCTGTTTACAATATTATAAATACATAGCAGAGATGTACTCAAGCGCGAGGGGTTCTAGGGGTTCGGACTCCCCTATCTCCCAAAATTCTGACTTTTATGTAAAATTTAGTCTATTTTTAGGACTCATTTTACAAATTTTAATAAAATTTATCCTCATTTTGAATTTGAATTTGGTACCCCATATAAAAGGCTTTCGACCCTCTCAATAAAATAAATTTTTGCATACTTAGCTGGCACAGTTAGCGACAAAAGTTCTTTCAGTTTGGTAAAATTTATTTTGGGAATAATAATGGTATATATCCTTTTTAATTTACTGAAAACTGTATTCAAATTGTCCTTCCACTTTGAAGTTATTTACGGAAACTAATTTCAACAACGGTAAGAACTTTTGTCGCTAACTGTACATACCATAAACTCGGAAAGATTTAGGATATAAGCCTACAGAAAATTACATGAATAATGTTAATGTGAACGGCAGCTGAGACTGGGAACTGAATGTACGTTTTAACCCTCATCCACCAGTAAAACTAATTCACAGTATAAATTTAAAACGTCATGATTCTACAAACTCCACTGTGTACTTCCAGCATTAAGAAGCACTTTTATCCCAAATAATAATTTTAAAAATTTTACCTTATCTAAAAGTTAATAGTTTTTTAAAAATTTGTTTCTGGCTTTGGTTTCGATGTACAAACGAAATAAAAACACTTATTTTGATCTATTTAGCATGATATTATTTCATAACGTAGAACCCATTTGATAATTCACATTTTGCACAAAACGATATCTTACATTTACGAAACTTCTTGTAGTAAATATGTTAATTTTGAATTATGAGGCCCCCATCACGGTGAAATTAAAATACCACTAATTTTACAGTAATTATGTGATATCATCAAATAGATAAAAGATAATCTAGAAGTGGAACAAGAGCTCGCTAGACAATATTATTTTACATGAGATACCGTTATCACGACTCACTTATCGATTTCCAGCCATTTAGAAAATCGGCATTTATTTTCGCGTTTCTAAATGGTAGCAAAACGGAAAGCTACTAGGTGACTCGTGATAATGGTACCTCATAAAAAATAATATTGTCTACCGCGCTCTTGTTCCAGATTTCAATTATCTTTTATCTATTTGAAGATATCACATAATTACTGTAAAATTAGCGGTATTTTAATTTCGCAGTGATTACGCCTCTTAATGACCGAATAAAATTACAGAGAAACTTAAAGTTTTAATAGATTTTAACTGTATTTTCTTACATTTTGCTGGTAAGTTGGACTAATTCAGCAATAATAGTAACAGTAACAATAAGACCAACTCTTGCTCAAATTGTTTATTAAAAAGGACAAAAAAAAAAAAACATTAAACGCAGACATTGTAAAAACGCCCATGGAAATTGCACAGAAGGAAGCAACTGATTATTTCTTTTGCCCGTCGCATTTCGTTTCTTATTTGTTTTTTTCTTCATCTTCAGAACCAGTACAAATCTTTAGCAGGTTCTTGGATCGGAGCCTCCAAACTTGCTGCAAAAGACAGGAAAAACAAGGTATTTATTAATGACGGCTTGTACTGTGCCAAGTAACAATTAATTGAAGTGACTTCCGATTGGAATAAACATAGGAACTCGTTCAACAGATTATACATCAAACTGTTTGCTGTTACCCAGAAAAAAGTACACAACATCCAATTTGTTGTAGTACTATACACAAAAACGAATGGTTACAGCATTAAAAAAAAAGTTATACATGACGACAAGGTTATGTGTATAATCAATTGACGCTTAGTTTTACACAATAATATTTAGAACAACGACTATTTAGGGGTAATCATCATTTCAACATTAAAACCGGGGCATCTAATTTTACAGCAAAAGTTTATTTTGCAATGACTTAATTTCAAAGTAAAACAACACTATAACATAAGAATATGAAGCAAAAGAGTGTTTATGGTATTGTATAATTGTAAACATAATAAAGCAACATTACATAATAAACATCTTGTAATTATGTTATGTAATAGAACTTAATTATGGTGTTTTGTAGTGACAAAATATCCATTTCAAAATATCCTATTAAAATAGGGTAAGTCCTGTAGAGATGAACCTTCTGGTGAGACGAGCCAGGGCCATAATTCGTAAACTATCCACCAGAGTGCAGCATGAATATTGGTATCGGTGCAAATCTGTCAATATTGGGGTGGGGACGGATAAGACCGTTTATATATATAAGCGATGTTTAAAATATTTTTCAAGTTCAAAATTAAAGCTGTTGGGGATCAGGGGAGCAGTTGAACATTGGGAGGCTGGCACATTTGAGGCTTATTCTGAACGGGGAAGAGGATAAGACTCATATTACGGTAGATGAATCTAATTTCTGAGGTGAACCTGTTGTATATTGTACAACAAGGGACATCAATTTCATCTTACTTCCGTTTGTGACAGTCGAACAAATCATCACATTTCTTCCCTAAAGCGCATTTGAAATCGGATTATTCGGCGAGGAGGGGGGGAGGACAATAATTCTAGTTCCAAGATTGGGAGATATGTCCCCTTTATCCCCCTGGAATTTGCGCCAGTGAATATTGGTGTAGTGTCATGGCAGAGATATGTTAGACACTGTGTGTTTTCCGGAAGCAAAACCTCACACATTTCTCTAGTAGACGAAATTTTTTATTTTAGCTAGTTTTTTTTTTTAATCACATTTCTTTGACAGCAATATTCAACGTTCTTGATAAAGGTTCCTTGTTCGGTTTTGATTTTTACTAGTGCATTTTCATCATAAAAGAATGTGTTAATAAAAACAATGAAGTTTCCCGCGTTCAAAAACGATAAATAAACTATACTTCTTACCTCTCGTTCTGGGGATACGTCAACCACTGCCACTGTGGGGGAGATGGCCCACATAGGAAATATGAGAATGCTTGTGATTTGTGTGGCAAAGTTTTCAATTATACAAAACAAGTGCAATGTACAATACAATGTAATTACTGGCACTCATTTTTTTCTTCTTAAAACATGAAACTTAAGTATTCTTATGATTTACAAATGTTTCTTTTCTAGATTCTATGTTAAAAAGAATAAATGAAATCTTTACATCCCACGGTTATGCCGGTGAGGCTAAAAGAGACGGTGATGATGAGTAATGAATGAAATGGTGGAATGAAGAAAGTGGGAGGAAACGGGAAAACCCCGAGGAAACCCACGCACACGGTGTTTGTCCACCACAAAGTTCACTTGGCGGAGGCTGGGATCAAACCCGGGACCCCAAGCACCAGAGCTGAACGCTTTACCACTGAGCCACCGCGGCCCCGATAAAAAGAAAGTTAATTTTTAGGTTTTCTATATTTCTATATTTAATTAATACTAGATTATATGAAATCAATAATAAATAATTTGAGTAAAAAATTTAATAGTTGTATCATATCTACTTTATTAATATAATGTATTTAAAGACAAAACTGTTCCAAATTATTTATTTATTTCTTTGTTGTTTCGGTTCTGCATGTGATGGTTCATCAGTACTATGGGATAGAGGTGAGGTGATTTTCGTTTAGCGTCCCGTTCAGCAGCGAGGCTATATGAGACGTGGACCTACTGATTAACGTGGAATCCGAACCACATGAGCTTCCGCCGGGAAAACTATGGGATAGATGGGGACCAGTCAGCTTTTTTCCAAGCTTAAATTTCGGGTAGAAATATGCCTTTTTGATCCTAAAAATCTTTAGTTATGGTTACAGGAAGTCCTTTCTTGGATTTCGTGGAGAAAAACATGCTCTATATACACAATTAATTAAGTTATTGTAGGCAAAAAAAAAAAAAAAAAAGTCCACCTCTACCAGACTTACTATATTGAGACAATATTTTGTGTACCCAAAACAAAACAACACCAATTAATCGGAATGTAACGGCATTCTAAGACTATTGGGTTTATGGATTTTTACTGTGCTATTATGTAAGTTCCTTAGTCGTTGACTAAAAGGATAATCCTACACGTTTGATAAACCATACTTAACTTTAATCCAATGACAAATTGTATGCATGAATTCATGAAAATGAGCTCTAAAATATTTAACCTAATATTCAAAAGGGGAGAATCACGGATTCCAGTCATTGATGCGTTTTCGAGTTTGATTCCAAGCTTTCTTCCAGACAATTTTAAAATGTAAGGTGGCTGCACTGGGACCTGTTTGTTAAAAGACACTTCCTGGAGAAGAATGACGTAATCGCAATTTATCTAAAGTTCTGATAGGGGAGGGCGGTAGGTCTACTTCAGGAGGAGGGGAAGACTATCCGGAAATTACTGGAAGAAACACTGTCCCATAACCTCCTTGCTTTGTTATTCCAGCGACAACTCTAGGGAATCAAATAAATTGTATTGAGTACAGCTGTGATCAGATAACTAATGCGCATGTTTTTCTCTGTACCCGAAGGGGAACTGACCAGATAATGCGCATGTTTTTCTCTGTATCCAATGGGGTACTGACCAGATAACTAATGCTCATATTTTCTCTGTCCCAAATGGGGTACTGACCAGATAAATAATGCGCATGTTTTCTCTGTACCTAATGGGGTACTGACCAGATAACTAATGCACATGTTTTTCTCTGTATACGATGGGGCACTGATTAGATAACTAATACGCATGTTTTCTCTGTACCCGATATGGTACTAGCGTTCAACTGGCCTCAGATACAAACTATAGTAGTAGCTTGGATCGTACTCCAAGTAGTAGTTCTTGCCTTGTAACCTTCACGCTGAAAGATGAAGTTAAATTTCAATCAATCAAAGAATAAAAATAGTATTGTTAGATATGTTGCTACAGTTGTTTGTTTTGAGTTCATTATTTTAAGTAAAGAGGAAGCGCAATATGGAGAAGATTGTGGGATCAAACTCTTCTCCAGTTCTATCGGTACTGAGCTCAGGCCTCTGTATAAGACGCGAAGAGGCTTTCCTCATGACTACTGCCGTCTTAACAACTAGTGTTACACCCCAGACGAGATCTTTATCATTTCGCATCGAAAACAAGACGAGAAGTGTCTTTTCTATTCGAGACAAGACGAGAGCGGTCACAATTCTCGTCTCTTTTTCGAGACGATAGTTACAATTTTTCGAGTTTCGTAAGCAACAGAAATTCAACCGTCTTACATGACTCATAGTATAAAAACCGTAAATTGATCAAGTGACTGTATGAACACAATAAAGAGCATTTATTAATGTTTAAAGATACATAATCATTAGAAAATACAGTAAAACCTGTTTTCAACGGATCCTTTATTGAACGGAAACTTGTGTTAAACGTAAATATTTCAAGGTCTCATGAATTTATTGGTAAAAATTGTGTTAAATTCCCTTCATTAAACGAAAACTATTACGCGGACAACGGAAATCAGAAGCCTCTTAACGGAAAATTTCAAGTTTCCGGTTGCAGCATTTAGAAAGTTTTCAGACATTCTATGAGAGGTTATATATATATATATATATATATATATATATATATATATATATATATATATATATATATATATAATATATATTAGCAAAATAGACAGTGATGTGCAAGCAGAAACAGCGGGTATACATGCTTTAATTGAAAATTATACAAAAAGTCTGAAGGGAGAAGAAGAAGTAGAGGAAAAAGAAAGAAATATGGAATTGAGTTCAAAGAAAAGAGTGAGGCTAAAGTCTCATCAAGTTAGAGGAACTGCAACACTTGCCTTATGTCAAAATGACACTGATATTATTAATGTGGATTTTCAGGCTAAAGTTTTTGTGTAAAGTTAAGTAGACATACAGCGACGTGTACAGAAAACCCTCTTTGACTATTGAAAAATTTAACGTGTGTACAGTACTTTTCTTTTCATTGTAAGCTTTGCATGTACTAATTCGTAGTAAAAGTAAATACTGAAAAAAAATGACTAAGGTACGTACAGCATCTTATCTCAGTATGTCCATTAAATGCATGCAGTTTTTTCATAGTAATTCAACCTTTTAACGGAATTTTTTGCGAGTCCCTTTCGATTCCGCTAAAGACGGGTCTTGCTGAATATTCCAATAATAAACATGGTTTAAATGTTCTTACATCACGCCCTTCGTTGAATTCTCATGACGTAGATGGATTCTGATAATTTCTAAATGAAAGTAAGAAAAATAAATCAGAGTACAGTACAACCCCTCAAATCCGAACTAATTGGGTCTGAAGCCTGTTCGGATTTCGGGGGTTCGGATTACCCGGGAAATAATTTTACGTACTTATTTCGTCACTGAAGTGGCGGTAAAACAACGACTGAGGTTAGACAGGGTGACCCAGTGGTCGAAAGGGCAGTGACCTTGACTGGCGGGTGTACACTCATGTCCAAAATGATTGTCGCATATCTATAACTGTCTTCTTGTAAGAATATAATTAGATAATGATTTTGAATAAGCATTAAGTCTAAACATATTAAAACTTAAAAAAAAAAAACTAAATTTGTGTGATTAAATTGTTTTTTTTTTATTTTCCAGCTGTAGTTATTTTTTTTCTCCTGAGAACGTGTTCGGATATGCCGGGTTTTCGGATTTCCGGGGTTCGGATTTGAGGGGTTGTACTGTATACATTTTGTACATAAATTTACAATATAGGATGCGAGAAAGGGACACGAGAAAAAAAAAGAGACGAGACGTGAAAAACTTTTTCAAGAATCGAGACGAGACCAGAAGGAATTCTTCAAATATTGAGACTTCTACATAATTTTACGAGACGAGATAAGAAAATCTTAAGTCTTAGCCCATAACAACAACTGCTGGAAGCACTGCTATTAATGTAACTGTTATCAGACAATTCATAGGCTTACAAAACTATTATTGTGACCGATTGCAGAAAACAAAATAGTACGTTATTCGCTATTTGGTATAAATGCCAAATATACTACTTAAAGCTTTGCTTATAGTAAACAATAAAAACCAATGCAAATCCTCACAATCAGTTACTAGTTATTTCTGATATGCTCGGAAGGTAATGTTCTTGCTGTTAAATTAACATACAAGTTTTTTGTGTTGTTGTTTTAACTCCTCATTTTTTAAGGTGTGAGATATGACTTTCTGAGATGGATTCACTACCCTACGAGTAATTTAATCTTGACCTCTATACCTCTTTTCAAACTGGAAGTGGTAATTATATATATATATTACACGATTTCGAGTTTCAATACTGATGGTGTTAAAAACTGTAATACGTAGGTCGTAGGCAGATAGCGATAATAACTTTTCTGATATATATTCAGAACTGCAAGGATAGGTCCCAATCTGCTATTTTATTTCTCTATTGCAAGCAAAGTTGCAGATACGAGTATTTATCACCTTCAGTTTCAGTATTGATAACCATAGACCAAAACAGTAGTGGTACAGAAACGTTTAATTAAACTATGGCGCTATAATTCTAAGGAGTAAATATTTAGACAGTTATGAATATGGTTAAAAGATATTGGATACTGGTTTATGTACTGGAAAAGTTTTTTAAAGACACAAGAATATTGAGTTATAGTACTAAGAATCGATCAACATTAGTCACATAAATTTGAAATGAAATGAAACCTGTCGGCTTTACGTTCCATGGCTACACCGGGTAGGCTAAAAGAGACGATGATGATGAATGAAATGGTATCAAACAAAGTGGGAGAAAACAAGAGAACCCTGAGTAAACTCACGCTCAATGTGTTTGTCCACTACAAAACCCACTTGGCGTGAGTTGGGTTCGTACCAGGGACCTCATGCACTAGATATGAATACTACATCACTGAGCCATAGCAACCCTACGTAAATTTGAAATGAAATTTATTAAGAAGACTTACAAGCCCTTATAATTTCGTATACAGAGCAGAATTGTTGTTTGTCGCAGGGGTAAAACTGGATCTGAAAAGGTAGGGGGAAGCATGACGAAACGCTGTCCCCCGTGCCTATCTTTTCCCATTGTAATTTTTTGAGGAACTGGGGTAACGGCACCCCCCTGCGTTCCCTCCCACTTTTATTCCTGCCTTAACGTGTACAAATCCACATTGTTGAATACTTATAGTAAGATAACTGTACCCTAAGGGCGGGAGTAGGAGTTCAGAATTTAGAGCAATGCACAAGCCCTTCAGGTTAGACAACCCAAATGACTCTGATGTGTTCCAGGTTACATACTGTTCACGTAATTGTAATATTATGCTTTCTATAAATCTTATTCTTCTCGTAAGAACACTAGGCGTTCCAGCTAGTCTTATATATGAAGCTGAGTATTTATTACGACCACGATAGTGGGGTCTGTAAAATTGTAATGTTAGTACGTTTGTCCGTCACCGCTAATCCAACGATATCGGATATAACGTAACGTCTCCATTACTTAAACGAAAGCAAATTTTGAATTATGCTTTTTTTTTTTTTTTTGCAAACTACACCTAAGAGACTACCTTAGTCGAGTTTGTAAGTGGAGTAAATCCATTAACATTTCAAGATAACAGTGACTATTAATATCCCGTTTAAAAGTTATTAACATTTCTTAGGTTCTATACAAGCTGCACAATAGCAAAGCAATGTTGGTTGCCTATAATGAAAGGATATGCGGCTTTTTATCATTGCTAATTATCTTAACCGAGTTCGTTAATGGAGTCAATCCGTTAACATCTTCACGGGTAACGGTGTCTATCAATATCTCATTTAAAATCTATATTCCCTAGCTTCTATGCAACCTGCACAGTAGCAAAACAATGTTGGTTGCCTGTAATAAAAGAATATCTAGGTCTACTGCAATTATCTCGGCCTAATTCGTTAATGGAGTCAATCCGTTAACATCTTCAAGGGTAACAGTGACATTTATAATAGCTATCCATGTCCCGTTTAAAATGTATAACATTTCCTAGCTTCTATGCAGCCTGCACAACAGCAAAGAAATGTTGGTTGCCTGTAATAAAAGGATATGTAGCTTTTATTACTGCAATTATCTCAGCCGAGGTCGTTAATGGAGTGAATCCGTTAACATCTTCACGGGTAACGGTGGTTATGCATAAACTGTGCCATATTCCATACGTGGAAATATGTACTGAGATTAGAATATTTTTAAGGTTAAAAGGTAAAGTATTTTTTAAGGTTAAAAATACTTTTGAGGTTGACAAATGTTTTGGTTAAAGCTCAAAAAATATTAGTAAGATATTTTATATACTCACATATATATTGAGTATGAGAGGATATATAAAAATTCGAATATTGTTGCTGTTTACACTTATGCGAAACAGATGAGCTTCTAAGAAGTTAAAAGTTCTTGTTTTAGTTAAAGCTCAAAACATATTGCTAAGGTTAAAACGTTACATACTTGGGGCAGGAGAGAGTATATACCTGACATACTTGAGGTATGTAAATCCTACAATGTTATTTGACGCATCAGTTTAACCTCAAATATGTTTTCTTGTTAGTTAAACCTGGAATAATAATGGTGAGTTTAAACCTCATATATTTCGTGAAAGTGTATGTATCTCACATACTAGGATATGAGAGGGTATATACATTAAGTACTTTGTGTCTGATAGGATATATATACCCCACATAGTAGGGGTATGAATGGGTATATACGTTACATATTAGGAGTATGAGATGGTATATAAGGCCTAGAGTATTGTAGATGTTTGACATCAGTTTAACGTCAAATATGTTTTTTTTTAAAAATTAAAGCCTCAAATAATATTGATGAGTTTAAACATCACATACTTGGGTATGAGAGGGTATATACCTCACATACTAGTATGAGGAAGTATATACCTAACACACTAGAGGTATGAGAGGGTATATATTACATACTAGGGATATGAGAGGGTATATATTACATACTAGGAGTATGAGAGGTTATATACCTTATATACTAGAGTTATCAGAAGATTTACATACTAGGGGTAAGAGACGGTGTATACCTCACATCCTAGGGTATAAGAGGGTATATACATGACAAACTAAGGGTATGAGAGGAATATACGGGTACCTCACCGGTACCTCACATACTAGAGCATGAGAGGGTATATATATATACCTCACACACTAAGGGTATGGTAGAGTATGTACCTTACATACCAGGGGTATGAGAGGGTATATAACTCACATATTAGGGGTATAAGAGTATATAAAGCCCAGAGCATTGTTATTTTTTGGCAAGATTTTTTTTCGTTAAACCTCAAAAAATATCCGTAAGATTGATACTTGGTGAGAAGGTATATAATAATAACTATATCAAATACCACCATAGATTCATTCATAGATATAAGTTTCGCATGGTTTTTCTTTACTATTTTTATTTTTATTTATTTATTTATTTATTTTTGTCCCTTATATTGATATCCACGCCTTTGGGTTTGTGTACTTCTAGATAACTGTAAGGAATGAAAAACCGATAGACTATTTATGATCGTCTATGCGTATCCTAAGGGAAGAGAAGCAGGCACGTACTCAGAAATTTAATTCAGGAAGGGTAATAAAGCGTTTGGAGGATTCAAATTCAATATAATTATATTACAATATATTAAAATTTGTAAAAACAACTCTAAAATTAGAGTAACTTTAGAGAAAAGTCGGGATTTCAAAGGAGATTCGGACTGTTTATGTCCCTGAAGAGGACGGTAGTTCCAAAATTTATGCCGAACATAAAGTAACTGATGTAACCCTCTTAAATTAGGGAGATGAAACTCTTATATAAATTATATATATCCGAAAAAATTGGACACATGTCATAGCGATTTTTAAAATTCCACTACTAAGGGGAAAATCGTGGGAGGCGGGGGGGAGCAATTTCTTCTCAACAGTCACGCGAAAACGCTGAAACCATTTGAATTGAATTGGAACAGACTTCGTATTTGGTTCGAACTGGGTTAGTTGAATGTATGCATCCTAAGAAAGGGAGGCAGGCCAAATATATGTTTCACATAATTTCCATGAACTTTATTTTTCACATATGAGCACCGAGCATTTAAACTATCTTTAATAATAATAAAATAATACGTGTGTCATATTTTCGCATAGGAAAGAGTCATGTGATAATAAATTCACTAAATTTTATACTCATATATATTTTCACCAGATCTAATAGAGTACGAAGCCATTTTTTATTTTTCGGCTTGGGAGGAATTCTGGGGGGAGTCAAAATGTATGCACTTTTCTCGCTGTTTCTACGAACACTTTGTATCTATGCAACCACTATTTCCTCTTTGATGTGCGGGGTTACATAACAACACAGGATAAATACCCAGGCAATTTAATGGTTATAGGGGAAATTTCTTTAATGACATTCTTCTTCCTTTTTTTTTTTTTTTTTAAAAATCCAGGTTTTGAATTAAGACCTTGCAACGATGAGTGTTTGCAGTTGGTATACAGCAGTTATCATTGACAGCTTCCGTAACATTAAGTAACAGAATTTGTAACTTACGTAACTTTTTTGATAATTATCCTGAGATCCATATATCATATTTATAGAATTATTTAGGGCCTTAGTCATATACAACGCTGTGCTGATTTAAATCGTTGGGTAGCAAAAGTAATAGTGTAGGTAGAGACATCTATTTGCGTCAGGCAGGCAAGTGATAGCGTAGATGGCAATATTTATTAGCGTAACGTGTTTATTATTAGAAATTAAAATGACTGACATGTTAGTCTTTATTATTAGGATTAATATTATTAGGTTAATACTATTAGAATAGGATTAATATTGTTAGGATTTATTATTAGAATTTATATTATTAGGATTAATATTACTAGGATTTATTTTTAGGATTACACTTGTTAGGATTAATTATTATTATTTATTATGATAATGATACTGTTAGGATTTATTATTAGGGTTAATATTAGTAGTATTTGTATTACTATGATTTATTATTAGGATTATTGGAATCTATATTATTAGAATTACAGATATTAGGATTTATTATTAGAATTTGTATTATTGTGATTTTTTATTAGGACTATTGGGATTTATGCTATTAGGATTAATACGAGGTGCATACTGAAAGTCGTGAGCAACATTTTTTCACAAAATCGTAATCTTTATTTGTAAGTGAAACCAAATATATCTTCTCAATCTACAGACCTTTCTTTCACTTTTCCACATAGAGAGAGAGAGAGAGAGGGAGAGAGAGAGACTTTTTTTGCACACATTTTCTCCATCGTTCTGAAAGTTTTAAAATACCCTTGCGATAGAATTCCGTTCCAGCTGCCCGTAGACACTGACGCACTGCTTGCCGAATATCCTCCAGTGTTTCGTAGCGATGGCCTAGCATCTGTTCCTTCACAAAATCTTAAAGATGGTAGTCGAAGGGTACCATGTCGGGGCTGTAGGGAGGATATGCTGTGCTGATTCCCACCCAAATCTCCTCATCTGCTCCATAGTGGCACGTGCAGTATGCGAACGCGCATTATCCTGTTGAAAGATTATCTTTCCTGGACGTCTATCACGGAAGCCACGACGGAGCTTCAACAGTGTCTGGATGTAGCAGGCAGAATTTATTATTTGTTCAGATTCAAGAAAATCAACCAAAATGCACCCCTGTGCATCCCAGAAGACACTCTCCATAACTTTCCCTACCGATTGCACTGTCTTCGCTTTCTTCTTCGGTGGCGAAGTCAACTGGTGCCATTCCATACTCTGTCGTTTTGTTTCAGATTCATAATGATGGAACCAGCTTTCATCTCCAGTCACAATACTCGTCTAAAAGTGATCATCTTCATGTCGAAATCTCTGAAGAAGGATTTGGGCAATAGTTAGTCTCTGACGTTTGTAGTCCAAGGTTAATAAACGTGGGACCCAACGGGCACAAACTTTCCGATAACCTAAGCTGTGAATCATTTATTTCACCGCACTATATCCAATACCAAGTTTTGCAGCGACTTCATTCACAGTGATACGCCTATCTCTCCTAATCAGCTCATCAATCCTTAACTTGTTGCATTCCGTGGAGGCAGCTCGAGAGCACTTGCTGCGAGGCTTATCTTCGATATTCGTGTTTCCATCCTTAAAATGTTTCACCCACCTCCTAACACTGTTGGCACCCATGCATACATCTTCATAGGCAGGCTGCAGTCTGCGGTGAATTTCAGAAGCAGATTGGTCCTCTTTAAAAAGGAATTCAATCACAGCATACTGTCGAAACGAAACATCGCTGCCCGCCATTTTGGAAATCCTGCCTGTGGTCATGTGCTAGCAACAAACAACGTCAATGTCTGGAAAGAAGGAAAGAAACGTCTGTAGATTGAGATGATATATTTGGTCTCACTTACAACTTACCATTACGGTTGTGAAAACATGTTGCTCACGACTTTCAGTATGCCCCTTGTATTATTAGGATTAATCAAAAGTACATCATAATAATAAATGTAATTTTAATTTTTATGTTCATACATGTAATTTTACCATGTATGCATGTAATTTTTTCGCATGTATTTTTTTTAAATTACAGATAGGGGTCTACTGCATGTTTTTTATTTTTAACAAACAAACAAACTCACTCACTCTATGGCCTATGGAACTCGGAGGTTCAATGCCGCCTTTACAAAAGCTCTCCATTGACTTCTATACTTAGTTAACTGGATCCAGTTTCTATTGTGTATTTCTATTTCTGCGAGATTCAATTATCATGATGTATTTAGCATGTTTCTTTTATTATTATGATTTTATGTAAAAACTGTTTATTTTATAATTATGTCAATGTATTCACTGTATTTTGTATTATTGTTGGCGCACTAATGGCTGTTAAGCTGCTGTCAATAAACTGCTATTTGGATTTATTATTAATATTATTAGAATCTATATTATTAGGGTTAATAATGTTTAGATTTATTATTAGGATTAATATTATTTCAGGATTTATTAATGTTAGAGTTAATGTTATTAGGATTTATTTTTAGAATTATGATTATTATGATTTATATTATTAGGATTTAAAAATCGACAAATGTAAAGCAGTATAAACTTCGGTATGTAGTATTAATGAGAGAATTACATATTGCAATATATTATTATTATTATTATTATTATTATCATGGAAGCCTTCGAAATGTGGGTGTGGAGAAGAATGGAAAGAATTAGTTGGGTAGAGCGGAAAACGAATGAGAGAGTGTTAGAAATGGTGGGTGAGAAAAGAACACTTTTAGATATTGTTAGGAAGAGGAAGAGAAACTGGTTGGGACATTGCCTAAGAAGAGATTGTATCATGAGGGACGTCCTAGAAGGTATGGTGGCGGGAAAGAGAGGGAGGGGGCGAAGGAGACTACAATTAATGGATGATATAAAAACAGAAAGATCATACGCGAAGACGAAGTTAGCGGAGGACCGTGGAGCATGGAAGCTTCTCAGCTGCGGCAAGTGACCTGCCAATAAAGGCAGAATACCTATGATTATTATTATTGTTATTATTATTATTATTATTATCTATTTTATGTAATAACAAATTAATTGGTACTCCACTATTTATTAATGTAGAGAGTATGAAGAAAAAATCTCTGGGAATCGATCCGTTCAATGTAAATTTTGCTCTACTTAAAAAAACAAATATTTAGAAGTATTATCAAGTAAATATGTAAATTCGCCGTTGTTCCGTCTGGCATATTGTCTATGAAATTCTAATTGTCTTTTGTTTGATGTACGTTTATTTTTATTTAATGTTCTTTGTTATGTATACTCTTATGAAATTTTGTTTAATTTTATTATGTCCATTACATTTTACTTTGTTTCATAAGAATTTATATAACGGAGGTAATGTTGGAATTTTACTTTGTAATTAAGCTTTCATAAAGTTCATGTATGACATATAATTTTGTATCTGATTGAATTTTTTGATGTACACTCATGTCCAAAATGATTGTTGCATATCTATAACTGTCTTCTTGTAAGAATATAATTTGATAATGATTTTTGCAGGGTACTTTTAATACTGATAGTGTGTATATGATCTTGCATCGTTTGGCCTAATCCTCGTTTCGCCTAACCAATTATCTGACACTTTTATGACAGATAAAAGATAAGCTTTATGTCCGCCATTTTAGGCAAAATAAGGATACTCGTTTGGCCTAATCCTCGTTTTGCCTAAAATGGTGGACTATTAAAAAATCTTGGAGATAAAACTGGAGGGAAATTTTTCGAAAAAAAAATATTCCCTACTATGTGAAGAGCTGAGCAATACAATTAGTTTTCCCATAACTAATTTGTAATAGGACTATTTGCTTTCGGAAAAAATGTTTCGACAATTGTACAGTTACTTTTCCGTTCCATTTTGAGAATATTAATGCCCCCACAGGGTGTATGAGAGAAACACAAAAAGTTACACCTGTTATTAATTTTGTTTAAAGGTGAGTGCTGTTCAAAAGTAACTTTTAGTTTGCAGTTTGTTTCCAAATATCTGATATTGTCAAATGGTACTGCTAATCGGTACGTTAAAGGAAATATAGTTTGTGTGTTTCTTCTTATGTAGGTGTAAAAGTTGTTTTATTGTAGGTTTTGATGATCTTTCAGACGATTTCATTCCAGTTTCAACGCTTTTTTGAAACTGTTAATGCATTATAGGAGATCCGATTGTGATTCTATTGTAATTAAAATTCGTATGAAATTTGTAACTATTTCGAGCTAGATCTGACAAAAGATCCCTAAATTTGCTCATAACTTAACAATGGGCAATTGTGATCGCAATGAGTAATTTGTGACAAATCGCTCCGCTGACAAATTGCTCTTTGGATAATTCCACAATTCAAACATCTTAATGCGTTACTGACAAAGAAAGAAGAAAAATATATTTCACTAGCAGCGTTCACCCCGCTTCGCTGCGGTCACCCCGGAACGCAATAAACTTTGTTACTTAGATAATTTTTACTTTTTCGCTTTCAAGTGATATGATAAAAACCATAGAAGATTGCAGTAAATCTTAACATTATATCGCCTGTCATTTATGTTAACCCGCCCCGCTTCGCTGCGGTCATCCCGGTGCTGGCATATTGTAAAAGTGTCTGTAAAAATAAGCAAATCAATTTAAAAATTTTAAACAGAAGATTCAAGGTATTTTCCGCTGTATATCGCCTGTCATTTATGTTAACCCGCCGAGTGACACGGTCGTGCGGGTTGCATATAAATACGTTTATTTTTACCTATGATGAACTAATAACAAAGGATTTGTACGTTATGGACACTTGAATGGTCAATTATCTCAAGACACTGGTAATTAAAAATTAAAGTGATATGATAAAAACCATCTAGGGTCCAAATCCTAATAACCCCCCAAAAATGAAAGAAATTGGTTCAGCCGTATTAGCGTGATGAGCGGACAAAGGATTTTGTACGTTCTCTTTTATATATATAGAAAGATTTCTTATTATTGCTTTTGAAATTACAACTTTTGAGTTGAATTTCCACTCGTTTCACATACTACAAGGAATGTCCATAGCATAAGTCTCTGAGATGCACAATGAGATTGAAATCCAGGTTTTTTAGGTGATTGTTTCAGCAGGAAGAAGTTGAATGCTACTCCAAACAGATGGTGGCCAACCGGGATCTGTTACGAAGGTGGTTGTCCTGCTGGGTGAGTGAGTCGGCAAACATATCGCATTTGTAGTCAATTAGTCCCGGTTTCGAGTTCAAATGGAGAACAATTTCTCTCGGATGTAAGGCGAGAAGCGATTTGATTCCGCTATAAGCTTATGTGACCGCTTCCAGCATAACCCGGTTGTTGTATAATAACACCAAGATGAAACAAACTTATTTCTCTCCATATGTGATATAAATACATACAGCAAATCATTTAAACAAACAAACAAACATACAAAAAAAAGACCTGGTTTAAACTCAAAAAATAACGGGTTTAAACATAAAAAAACGGGTTTATTGTTGTTTTTTTTAAACTGTTTTTGCCAACCCTGCATCGCACCATGCTACTCGTTTTTATGGTCCAGTCACGGCATTCTGTTGCCAGTGTAAAACATTAACCGTAGTGACATATAATGACAAGTAGTAACCTCGTGGGTTATCGGCTTCTGAAGTCCATAAGATGAAGCGAACATTGTCTACTAACTATCCGGCTGAACCCCTTATTCAGTTGGGTGTCCGTCTTGGCTAAGGTTTACTGGTGTTCGGTGCAGTAAGCAAAGTTATGAAAACATTTTTATACCTTGTTCTCTTACATGTGAGTTTCTTTTTACATTGTTAAATTACTGTAAATTTCCAAATTATGCAGATTCAATATTGAAACCGGAAATATATCTATAACTTACGGCACACAGAGAAAAATCCGTTCTCCGGACAGCGGTATATTGTACAAATATACGGTATCCTCTTGCTCACTATAGAAATAAGTACGGAGCATAAGTTATCCGTATGCTACATAGGCACTGCACTTAGATGTTACATCATGCCATTGCAGGATGTCTGACATCTAACAGTTTTCCGTATATCACATGCATATACTTATGTTTCCTTCGTCAGCTATATGTTATATACATCCACTTGTATGTGAGATCCTGACCGCCTACATTGTTTCATACGGAAAGTACGTATAGATGGAACACTTATACAGAAAGTATTATAAAACATGCGTTTTCAGTTATACGTCTAGTGTACGTTAAGTCCAAAAACTACAGGAATTACGCATGTAACCTATCTTTTTAAGTATGCCACCTACAATTTTTTTTCTCAGTGCAGTAATAGAGTGATAATGTGAGACATGCAACCTGTTTATCGGAAACTAAATTCTCATCAAAAACGATTTCTCATTATCTCTTACGATTTTTAATATTTAGGAATCAATATTGAAACCGAATGTTGTACTAGTTCTTACTTTAATAGAAGACTCAAGCTGAGATGAAATCTATTCTTAAGATTTGGAATCCATACCATAAATCGTTTGGATCGTTAGAGAACGTGTCGATATGTATACGATATATGAGTAGGTCAATGACAAAACCCGTGAAATTCACTTTTTTTTAAAAAAAATGAGATAGTGGTTGCTCTGGAAACCTTACTTGGAAAGCTATTATTTCCAAATAGTATTCGGTAGAAAAAGCCATTTTAACTAGTTGAAAATTGAGATTGAAATATGTGCCAATTACCAAAACTTGTTAAATCCATCATGGCAACAGATGCAAAACCAGTTAAATCACTCTTCCATATTCAGTTTCATAAACTGTTAAATCCCAAACCTGCAAATAACCTAATGAGAAAAGCAGAATCAAACCCGGTTAATTCCATATTTCAAACAATTTGAGGTTTCGTACTGTATAGGATTAGTTTAGTAATCTGAATATTTATTGCAACTCTTCGTAAATCATTCGAAATTTTATTTGGCAGAATTTGAAGTATGTGCTTTCATTATTTTTTTACTTTTGGACTGAAAATTGAAAAAAAGAAAATGAAATCTTTAGTTTTACGTCCCACAGTTATGCCAGTTAGCTAAAGGAGACGGTGATGATGAGAAATGAATGAAATGAAGAAAGTGGGAGGAAACGGGAGAACCCCAATAAAACCCACGGTCATGGTGTTTTCCCACCACAAAGTCCACATGGCGCAAGCTGGGATCGAACCAGGGGCCCCAAGCACCGGAGGTGAACGCTTTGCCACTGAGCCACCGCGCACACTGGACTGAAAATGGAGACACTATACGTCTTAACCTAACTGTTCGTGAAACTTTTCTGTGCTTATTTGGTTTTCTTTAATAATTACTAGACAAATGCACGCAAAATCGAAAGAAAACGATACTCTAAGCAGCAATGATCATAATTTTGTTATCAGACAACACCAAAATTGTCTAGAAAACGTACAAGACACATGAAAAACTGGAAACGAAATGTAGCCAAAAAGACAAGGTGAGTGGACTATCTATGGTTAAAAGTCGTTTGTTTTGTATTTCAGGGTAACTCTTTACTTTGAACAGAACATTGTTGGATTAGGTTCTTCTCTAAACGGTCTCTTCAGCTTCAGAAGAACCTCATTCTTAAAACGTCGCGTGTCAATTATCATTCAAAATTATAACTTGCTTCTGGTACAACATGTTAAAAAATTTTGCCACTTATTTTCCATTTCTAATTCTCTTTCTGCCACTGTTTTGCTCAAACTCAACATTTGCACATTTTGTTTTGCTATATTTCAAATTCATATATTGGGATAATTGGCAAATTAATATTCACCCTATGTCAGTCCATAAAAGGTTACAAACTCTTCCAAAATATAGTCATTCAGTTTAGAAATGTATAGGCCTACAGATAGGTATAATTAACTCCGCTTGTAGTTACGAAGGGTTTGACGATTGAAAGCAGCTCAAAGCTCACGTTTTACAAAGAGGTTTTTGAGGAATAGAAAATCGAGAAAATGGTGATGCACCAGAGGACGACGGCGATATGGATTTCCATTTAGTAGATGATGATGGAGAGGAGGTTACATAATTCAATTTTTTGCACATTTGGATCCATTGTTTTCAATTTAGAACAAAATTAATGTAGCATTTATATATCCATATTCATTTGTGCTAATCTTGTGCAATGTATAGTTGATAATAAATTCCACCCCACCCCACTCCACCCCAATATTTTAGTAGGCATAATACTGATTTCTGACTCTGACTCCCTTTCTTTTTCATAGGTTTTGTATCTTGAGCCTCAACAAAAATGGCCGCTCGTCCAGATACAAAAGCTGTTATGTCCATTTACATACGCAAAATCAGTTTAATCCAAACTATTTCCTTCAATAACGTAATTCACAGACTAGTGTGATTATACAGCTTTCGACAGACCAACACTCACATTGTTTTTAATTTTTTTAATGTTCTCTAGTTTCTAATGTTATTTTACAATTATGACGTGTTTAAACAGTTGTTCTGGATTTGTCACAAATTATAAAATTTGAATTTAACGGGTTTTACTATTCCCCTACTCATATATATTCGTATATATCCATGGTCCTAGTAAATACATAAAGGAGTTTTGGTAATCCTAAGTCCTCGAAATAGTTAATATAATATTAATCTATATATTTTGCATTTCTTAATTCTTTATATACTAGGGAATTTTCTCTTATATAATATCCCTCTAGTTGAATTTCCACGATTTTTTCATTGTCCGCCATTTTAGGCGTAACGAGGATTAGGCCAAACGAGGATCCTTTTTCGCCTAAAATGGTGGACACAAACCTTATCATTTATCTGTCATAAAAGTGTCAGATAATTGGTTAGGCGAAACGAGGATTAGGCCAAACGTGGCAACACGTGTGTATATAACCGGGAAATGCATATTTGTGATAAATTTCATAGGAAAAGAATTATAAATACGAAAATTAGAATGAGTAAAACAAAATGTTGCTAAATGGACAAGAAAGTTTTATTTTCGTTTTATTGTTCTTATTTACTGCTCTTTTGAGATGAAATTTGCTACATACATGTCTTTGCCGGTTATACACATACTAACATTATAAGAGATACCGGGTGAAATCGTTATCAAATTATATTTCTACTACAAACATATTTACAGACATGCGACAATAATTTTGGACATGAGTGTACTATTTCTTTTAATTTGTTTATTTTGTTTTTTTTATGTATTAATTATGATGTAATCCTCCATTGTATATTATTTGTATATTTCAGACGAATTGTGGCTTAGGCTGTGGTCACTGCCATCAATAAATTCAAATTATTATTATTATTATTTAAATGCTATTTTTTTTTTATAATTGTTTGCATTACATCATGCGACAGTTATCTTTAGAATTTCTGGCACGCTATATAGAAAAGAAATAAGTAATGGAGAGCACTAACAGAAGATATATGTGTTTTAGAAAGGTTCGGTCAGTTGTAAAGGTCATGAAATGTGTGTGTACATCGGCCGTAAAGTCTTTAGCAGTCAAGATTGCCGTTTTCAAGGATGGAGTGATTTCTTAGTCTGTGGAAAGAGACAGCCAAACAAATAAAAACCTTCCTAAACAAACAATAGTGTTGTAGGGAAACGGGGTAGTGGGGGGAGGGGGCACGCAAAGTTACAAGCAATTGTATATTTACGAATATATATATATGTACAAATGTGTACACACACATACATGCTGTGTGAATGTGTTAAGTCTTACTCGAGTACCGAAGTGCTTTTGTGTATGTGTGTGAGAGAGAGAGATCTTACGCGCGTGTGTGACGCACCAAACGTGGCAGCTGTCTTGCGAAAAAACAAAAAGCGAAATGGGAACGTTTTTAAATGTGATGGACTGTAGGACAGGTGGACCAAGAAGAACTCGAAATATCCGGACCCTTTCGTAAGGAGGCTCTGTGTTTCAAGCGACACATTAGTGATGCGCGCACAGGGGTAGCTTTTGTGTTCCAGATCATAGCGAGCACACGGGCCGAGGAATTGGTTCCCCTTCGCTGAAGGGAGGAGGGTTAAGTAAACAGTTGATAAGAACAACGGAAGACACAGCCTCGTGGTGTTTTATCCACTACAAGTTTTCCAAGAAAAATAAGAAATTTCGTTTAAAATTATCTAGTTACCGACAAACTACATAGACGGAACAGAACGTAACGATTTACCAGTTTTTTTTTTTTTTCAGAGATCAAACGGAATAGCTACCCAAGTTCCTTAGCCTTCACGGAATTTAGCGCAATGCAGTTTTTCCGTACTACATACATGCACACAAGACTTCTCAGACTGTTGGACCAGCCGAGTTCAGTTTCCCCATGTAGGTTTATTATTAAATCCATTATATTTTAATTTCACTGGGTCGCGGTGGCTCAGTGGTAGAGCTCAGCGATCACCTCTGGTGCATGGAGTCCTTGGTTCAATCCCAGCTCGCACCAAGTAAACTTTGTGGAGGACAAACACCGTGTGCGTGGATTTTCTCGGGGTTCTCTCGTTTCCTCCCACTTTCTTTGTTCCACCATTTCCTTCATTTCTCTCGTCATCGTCTCCTTTAGCCTATCTGGCATAACCGTGGGACGTAAAACTTAAAGATTTCATTTTATTTCATTTTTTTTTAATTTCACTTAAGAGAAGTAAATAAAACATTATCGAAAACATATCGTTCTTAAAATCTTACAATGAGGTTGATACAATTTAAAGGAGTCTTTTAATACTGTTTGAAATGAAATGAAATCTTTGGGCCTTAATGCAGAGTCTTTCTGATGAGTGATTAGTTCCATACTAAAGAGTGCGACTAACATATGTTTCTAGCAGTAGTCAGGCCTTAGGTATGACGTTAATCATACATGAAAACGACTCTGCATATGGCCCTTTGAGTTTAACGTCTCAGGGATTATGTCTCTTAGGCTAAGAGAGACAGATGATTCAAGGAAGTGAATGATAATGGAAGAATTGATGGAATGAGAAAGTGGAAGGATATGGGAGTACCCCGAGAAAACCCATGAGCACGAGGTTGTCCACCACAAACTTACTTGGCCGGGGATCGAATCAGCAAAGACCCCCAAGCACCAGAGATAACCGCTCTATCACTAAGCCACCGTGCCCCCATTTAATATTGCTTGAATAATAATAATAATAATAATAATAATAATAATAATAATAATAATAATAATAATAATAATAATAATAATAATCGTCATGTTTATAAGTAGTATTGTCCACGAGATGAGCACTATCTTTTAAAATTCAAGATGAAACGAAACATTTCTACGAGGTGTGGTTGGCAATACTCAGCCCGGAGCAGGGGGGCCTAGTTTTTTTGAGTGACAAAAACAATTGAAGCTAATTTTTGAAAATAGTAAGTAAACTCATGATATACCTATCATAGTCTGGGTGCTGGTTGCCTCCAATTTTTACCTTCAAGGTCTGCCTCTGACAATACTAGTTCACCAAAATCTTAGAATTCAAACGCTGTTTTACTGAATTGTTGCATGATTCCTATTAGTTATAAAAATAATTACAATTGATAAAGTAATTGTACGAACACAATAAAGAGCAGTTATCAACGTTTACGGAAGTAATTACTAGTGGTGGGCACAAAAACCGGTTTTTCACTGAAAACGGTTATCAGTTTTCTTCAAAACCGGTTCGGCTTTTCAGCTGATCCGGTTTCGATTTTCTTCAAAACCGATTCCGTTTTTTTTTCAAAATTTGTTCTATTTCTGACCAGAATGGTGTTTCGTTGTTCTCCGGAAACCGAATACATTTCCACAGAAATAGTTTTGCGTGTTTTCGAAAAGTTTTCACCGAAACCAGTTTCGGTGAAAACCGAAACCGGTTTCGGTGAAAAACCAAACCGGTTTTGGAGAAAACCGAAATGTCGGATTTTCGGGTTTCGGTTTTTATAAAAACCGGTTTTACCCATCTCTAGTAGTTAAACAATCTACTTCAATGATAAATAGGGTTTAAATGTTGTTACTATCACATTCTTTGTGGAATTATCGTGACACGGAAAGATTCTGATAATTTCTAAAAGGAAATTAGGGAAAATATCAAGGCCTAAAATTTTATAGATGGACTTACAAAACGAGGCGAAACAAGAAAAGCTTTCCAAGAATCGAGACGAGATAATTCTTCGAGAAGCGAGACGAGAATTCTACAAATATTTATGAGACGAGACAAGAACATATTTCTCATCTCCCGGACAATACTACTCATAAGCTTTATACGTAAGAACAACGTTGTTTCTAGTTCTTTTACCTGGTAGACTTCGATAGTATGTTACGAATAAGTATAGGGAGTCCTATAGAACAGGTACGTATGTCATCTTTCAGTTTAACGTCCCATGATTATACTCTTTAGAGACAGAGAGAGAGAGAGAGATGATTAAGTCGACTGAACGATGATGGAAGAATCTGTGAAATGACAATGTGGAAGGAAACTGTAGTACTACGAGAAAATAGACGGACACGATTTTGTATACCACAAACTTACTCGACCTGGGATCAAACTAGGAACCCTGTGTACCACAGGTAAGCAATTTACCATTGATCCAATCATGGTCCTCTGCTACGACTGTCTGTCCGTATCTGTTTATAGCAAAAAGTGTAAGAGATAATTTTTGATACGAATGCAATGCTCATGCTTAAAGAACAGGTTTCTCTACTACGACTGTCTGTCCGTATCTCTTGGCAGCAAAAAGTGTAAGAGATAATTTTTGATACGAATGCAATGCTCATGCTTAAAGAACCGGTTTCTCTGCTACGACTGTCTGTCAGTATCTCTTAACAGCAAAAAGTGTAAGAGATAATTTTTGATACGAATGCAATGCTCATGCTTAAAGAACCGGTTTCTCTGCTACGACTGTCTGTCCGTATCTCTTGACAGCAAAAAGTGTAAGAGATAATTTTTGATACGAATGCAATGCTCATGCTTAAAGGACAGGTTTCTCTGCTACGACTGTCTGTCCGTATCTCTTGACAGCAAAAAGTGTAAGAGATAATTTTTGATACGAATGCAATGCTCATGCTTAAAGAACCGGTTTCTCTGCTACGACTGTCTGTCCGTATCTCTTGACAGCAAAAAGTCTAAGAGAATTTTTGATACGAATGCAATGCTCATGCTTAAAGAACAGGTTTCTCTGCTACGACTGTCTGTCCGTATCTCTTGACAGCAAAAAGTGTAAGAGATAATTTTTGATACGAATGCAATGCTCATGCTTAAAGAACCGGTTTCTCTGCTACGACTGTCTGTCAGTATCTCTTAACAGCAAAAAGTGTAAGAGATAATTTTTGATACGAATGCAATGCTCATGCTTAAAGAACCGGTTTCTCTGCTACGACTGTCTGTCCGTATCTCTTGACAGCAAAAAGTGTAAGAGATAATTTTTGATACGAATGCAATGCTCATGCTTAAAGGACAGGTTTCTCTGCTACGACTGTCTGTCCGTATCTCTTGACAGCAAAAAGTGTAAGAGATAATTTTTGATACGAATGCAATGCTCATGCTTAAAGAACCGGTTTCTCTGCTACGACTGTCTGTCCGTATCTCTTGACAGCAAAAAGTCTAAGAGAATTTTTGATACGAATGCAATGCTCATGCTTAAAGAACAGGTTTCTCTGCTACGACTGTCTGTCCGTATCTCTTGACAGGAAAAAGTCTAAGAGAATTTTTGATACGAATGCAATGCTCATGCTTAAAGAACCGGTTTCTCTGCTACGACTCTGTCCGTATCTCTTGACAGCAAAAAAATGTGAGAGATAATTTTTGATACGAATGCAATGCTCATGCTTAAAGAACCGGTTTCTCTGCTACGACTGTCTGTCCGTATCTTTTGACAGCAAAAAGTGTAAGAGATAATTTTTGATACGAATGCAATGCTCAACCGGTTTCTCTGCTACGACTGTCTGTCCGTATCTCTTGACAGCAAAAAGTGTAAGAGATAATTTTTGATACGAGTGCAATGCTCATGCTTAAAGAACCGGTTTCTCTGCTACGACTCTCTGTCCGTATCTCTTGACAGCAAAATGTGTGAGAAATAGCAATATTTTTTTTTTTTACGAAGGATTCAGTGCTCATGTCCAAAGAGCACGTTTCATCTCCTCCCTAACTTCTATTGAAACCGGAAGTGGTATAAATTTGTCTCTTTCCGTTTCAACATTGATCAGCACACAGGAAAGTCTATAATAGATAACGAGAAGCAGTATTATTGGAGAATTCGAAGTTCTAAGAATGGATTTAACCCCCGTCCTTTTATTACCTCTATTTTTTATTACCACAAATTAGTTACCACTTCCGGTTTCAATATGGATTCTCATAGAGTGAAAATTATAGTAGCGAGAGAGAAATGAAGGAAAACGACAGTACACCGCGAAAGTCATCAATAGAGGATCGCCGAATGTTCCAGACAAGTACTCTGTAGACTTTTACATATCCCAAGTTCATCCTGTTTCTCTTTGACATGATAATCTGTTTCCAATTGAAAAGTATTTAATTTCATTTGTAAAGCAACCCAGGTCACAAACCCATTACGTCTGCTCTGAAGATTTTAGTTTACAAAATCCTGGGATGGGCTTGTCAGTTCTAAATCCCCAAATTCTTAATTTGACTTTTGTTACATTGAGCTGCAAGAACTGAGAGGATCATACTTTACAGTATCGTGTGCCCAAGGTAAGTTAGGGTGGCTGTTCCGCAATATGCCACAGGACGCTATGCATCAACCTATTGGTCCGACCTATTGGCAAATCGGCTTTCAACTAACCAGACTACCGGAGTCAGTGAAATCCTTTGATGAATTGTTGGAGACAATCAGGTAGTGTCGGGCTCACCATCACCAACCCCAAGCTGTTAGTGTGCCCAGACATGTTGAGTACGATCCAAATGATATACCCATTGTTCTAATCGACCGACGCTAATATTGGATTGTTAACGCCGCGTTTACAGCGTCCGTATATTCCAGGCTAATAGAGTTTTAGTCTTGGAGATAATGATGGTTGTTTGCGAGATAGCATCGGCTGGATAAGAGACATCTTTTACATACGAGGGTTGCTCAGAAAGTAATGCCTCCTAGCCCACTACTTGGCCAATAGTACTGCAAGCATTCTGAACTGTTTACCATTAATGAACTTATGTTTTAGCTATAGAATGTCACTTGTTTCACCTTCCTATCTCTTCTCGTTTCATAGTAATTGAGCAACACATGGCATCCAGTACTGACGTCCGGTTGAAACAATGGGCTGTCATTGAATTTGTGACTACGGAAGGTTGTGCAGCCAGGAACATTCATCGCCGGCAACGAGTCACGGATGCACCATTACGCAGCGTCAATCGTCCTCTCCTCCGCCAAAAAAGTTCAAAGATGTCCATCTGCTGGCAAAGTGTTATTGATATTCTGACTCATCCTACCTATAGTCCGGATTTTGCGCCTTGTGCTTTTTTTTTTTTTTTTTTTTTTGCTTTTTTCAAACTTAATGATCACCATAAGAGCCAACGCTACAGTTGTGATGCGGAGGTGGAAGCAGCAGTTCGGCAATCGGCAGTCGCAGCCACAACAATTCTTCACCGACGACATTAAAAACCTTGTTTCGCTTGGCACAAGTGTGCTGTTGCCCGTAATGGGGACTATGTTGAAAAATGATACCACCATTTGTAGCTGACATTACAAGCTTTCCACTGATACATGTATCGGTGCTATCTATTAAACACAAATACAAGTATCGCCTTTGAGGGATTACTTTCTGAATCACCCTCGTATAAATGGCAGCATGTAAGGATATAAAGGATCAATGCCAGTCATCATGATGTAAAAAAGCCATACAATCCACTACTTCCAGTTACGATTGAAAGATTAAGGTGGATGTGATACTGGTACCTATTCTGAAGATGCTGAGTTCATATAGAAATAGTATATCTCGTTGTTTCATGCCGTACTTATACATACCACAGTTACGAAATCTTGGAGGGGGGGGGGAGAAGGAGATCACCATTATTTTACTGTGTTTCAATCTATTACCGACACTTAAGGTGAGCAAGCTGCCATTGTATCAATCCGACCAGGTAAGTTTTACCGGTTTTTGGTCGAAATTGCCATAAAGGGAATTGATGCTGTCCTATCAAGTTTTAATATCGGTCGTGGCAAAACGTTCAATCTAGGAAATGCCTTAAAATATTTCCTGAAAATACAGTAATAAGTAACAGTGTCACCTATATATCCTAGGGATGAGCACAAGTCGAGTCAAAGGTTATTTTCTCAAGTCGAGTTCCGAGCCGAGTCACTGTTTTGAGGTCGAGTTTCGAGTAGAGTCGAGTTTGATAAACAGCTCGCTCGTTCAGCTCGTTTAACTCGTTTTGAAATCATGGTCTGATTAGAATGGAAAGCGAAAGCCTCGAGACATGTTAGCAGTAATTGGTAATACTTTTTGTGTTGCTCACGACAAAGGACAATACTCGCATCTCGTCTCGTCTCGATAAGGAGACAATAGAATTTTATAACGAGACAGTCTCAAATGTCGTAACCACAATCTTACCATGAAAGCTAAGGACTACACAAGCCCATCCTGAGCAGTGATGTCAACCTCCTCGGCTCGGTTCAACTGAGCGAACAGTTCGAGCCGGCTCGGTTAGGATGAGCCATCGGCTCGGCTCAATTGATCCATGGCTTGAGCCGGTTCGGTTGGGACGAGCCATCGACTCGTCTCAATTGAGCCGATGGTTTAAGCTGGCTCGGTTACGATGATCCACCGACTCGGCTCATGTGAGCCATCGGATCGAGCCAGCTCTGTTGGAACGAGTCCAACGGCTCGGTTGGACTCAGCTCAACTGAGCCGATGGCTCGAACTGTCTTGGTGGGGGTGAAGAATCATCTCGGTTCGGCTCAATAGTGAATGAGCTATGAGCCGAACCGTTGACAATTCTAAACCCGAGTCGAACAGTTTTGAACATGTTTGGCTGGCGCCCTATGTCTTTTAACAATTTTTGGCTCGAGCCGGAATACTTGCTCTCCCGGAACTCAAACCCAGAACCTTGTGAACGATGTCCTTGCCTCCTGAAGACTTCTTGACGACCGAGATCGGCAGTCAACTAGATTTTAGTATTCAGATACAAAATAATAATAATAATAATAATAATAATAATAATAATAATAATAATAATAATAATAATAAAGTTGTACTACTAGTAGTAGTAAGGGATGCGCACGAGACGAGTCGAGACATGATTTTCCTTACAAAATTCGAGTCGAGACACGGCTCTTCCAATAGAGTAATATACATTTTTCGAGTCGAGACATCACTTTTACAGCACATTTTCGAGACGAGACAGCCACAAATCTTGTCTCGTGCGCATTCCTTGTAGTAGTAGTAGTATCATTAATAATTATACTATGTGAGATACTTAAAAAGAGTACTTGAAGCTGCGAACAGGATTCAGCTCGCACTGGCTCGTTTTGGCTCGACTCGACTCGACTCGAAACTCATCCGAATTCGAGTCGAGTTGGGAGAAATTTTTCGAGCCGAGTTCTCGAGTCGAGCTTAAAGTAGATGTCTGTTTCGAGTCGAGTCGAGTTTCAAAGTAAAACTCGCTCGTATCCATCCCTACACGTATACGATACGTGAAACAGTATGGTGTAATAATTTTCACACTTTATATTTAATTCAGGAATGATAAATTTCAACCGCTTCCGGTTTTAGTAGACAGATTAGAGAGGCGATGGAATTATTCTTGAGGGGCGCTTAATTAATTACAGAAAACCGCGTCTCGCTATCTATTACCGTTTTTATTATATCGCAATCAACGTTAAAACCGGAAGTGGTTTATTTAAACTATTTCCGGTTTCAGCTTCTAGCTATCTCTGATCAATTTTGATCAATGTAGATCGATATTGAAACCAGTGGATTTCTATCACTTTCAATTTTAGTAGAAAGTTAAGGATCTAGCTGAAGCAAGGGATGCTGAATCAATTGCAAGAAATCTCTTCTCGCGTATTATTAGGTTGGCACGAATGTAATGTCCGTTTTGGTGTTCCGTGGGAATTCACATCAACAGCACAATATAGGGATGCTCTAAGGTCAAACATTTAAAGTCACAAACGCCGTATACGTCCAGGAAATAGGTTGGGGCATCAAGAAATTAGGTTGTTAACAGGGTTTTTTTAATGAAAAGTTACCATTAAGAACACATAATTCCGAACGAGTTTCCCTTTAAGAATTCAAACGGGAGAATCCTCCATAGCAAGTTGAAAAAATGCAGGGCCTGAAAAAAAAAAGTATTGGTTACATTATAGACGAGTGAGCATACCACTATCATTCGGCGGCTCCGTGCAATTGTAAGGTAGTCAGATTGAACTCCTAAGTGCCGTGTAATTGATAAGGTAGTCAGCTTGAGCTTACAGATGTCGTGCAATTGATAAGGAAGTCAGGTTGAAGTCATAGGTATCACGTGAATTGACATCGGCCAACAATAATCACCATCAGGAGATGTGCAGTTGAGAGTCAAATATCCCTACGTCAACCGAACTTCAAAGATCTCCTACATCCGATTTTCACTTCTGGTGAACCTTCTATAGTCATAAATGATCAGGACACTGATTTACTCGTGATCAACATTCAGAACAACGTCCCAAACTATCCCTTTACCCACTGAAGGCGTTGTTCATTCCTACAGTAGCAGAGATCCAACACATATTTCTCCATTGAGACAAAGCCATCACTATGGGATATTATAGTCCTGAACTCGACGAAATGCAACCCAAAACTGTCCACAAATTTCCATAAACGGTCAACGGACCTGGTGACCCTCATGGTTCATAACAATTCATCCTCACATGTCACTCAAAGGACGTTGCCGATTCCCCCATAAGTTATAGTATGAAATCCTTCCTCCTCTACCGTATTCTGCTGACGGTCTTTCTCACTGACTACCACCTCTTCCATCATTTCAATCACTTCTTTGGATTATTAATGAAAGGCATTACTTAGATCACAACTTTTGTCCGAGTCTGGGTCTCACTTCTCAGACAGACCCGGAAGCTTCCGAAATATCATATCTGAAAAATTACTGCAAAATTTTAGTTGATTAAATTATGTTCACTACTGAAAATACCAATCAAGACACCACGTTTCAAATTTTTCGAATATAATTTGATGTTTATTAGTCTCCCCATACTGAAAAATTTTGAACATACCCTACAAACGAACGTTTAGCAAAACAATCTATAAGCTCAGCGGCATCTTTTATTTTCTACACGTCAAGTTTTGCAGATTTGCTAGATTAAACTTTGACAATGTCTCGTAAGAAAAATTTGTAGAATTCTTGCGTGTTTATACTCTGATGAACCTTGTAGTTATCTTTAAGTGCAATGCTTAGACAGACGAAGATTAAAATAAGAGACAATGAAAATGATAGAAGGCAGAGAAAGGAGATAATTTTGTTTGTTAGAACTACATTAGCAGTTTCACACATACTTTTGCTCCGTATGTATTACGATATTTTGTCAATTCCGGGTCATATCGGGTCTGTCTGACTCGCGGATCTGCCCAGGTTATCGAATTATGGGTCAGTTTGGGTCACCGGGTCATGGGTCAGTCTGGGTCGCCGGATCATGGGTGTCCGGGTTACAAAATCATGGGTCAAGTCCGGGTTACTAGATCATGGGTCAGACCGGGTTACCAGGCCAATGAGTCAGTCTGGGTTACCAGGTCATTCCCGTCATGGGTCTGTATGGATAATCGAATCATGTGCCTGATTGGCTCTGGGTCTCCGCGTCACAGATCACGAACTTCGTGACCTGTTCCATCACTGCTTCGGAAGAAAGACTTTCTCTGATGATTGGGCGGTGCAACATGCCGTTGAGAATACTTCTTCCATCTCTGACTACAGACTTCATTCGCCACGGAATCCAATTACTGGCTGAGATATGGCAAAAGTGTATGGTTGCATACGGTGACTATTGTACTTGATAAATCTTGTAGTTATCTTTTAGTGCAATGTTCTGATACATGCAGATGAAAACAAGCGAGAAAGAAAATTATAAATTAATCAGATAAGGTAGGGTTTTTTTTTTACCTTTGGAAATGACGCACCCCTGGCAAACATTTCATTCGCAGAACAGAAGCCTCAGCTTTATTATTATTGCCTTTTAATTTTCGGAAGAATGTGCAGCTTTTTCACGCGAGAACAAGGAATTACTTTGGTATCGTTTGGGCATGAGTTCTTTTGCAATTCTAGAACACAGCTTCTCGTAAGATCAGCGAAGTCAAGCAGTACCAAATCTGGTCGGATGGACGACTGTTGGTAGTCAGTAGATGGAGTTAGTATTGTGGCGACCACTCAGCATCGTGAGAATAATTGAGGAGCTACTTCAAAAGAAGTAGCGAACTCTGGACTAGAAAGCCAGTATCAACGGCGAAAAGAACCGATGTGCTGACCACACGTCACGCCAAAAGCATAATCCGGCTGGTAGACCGTTAATGCCAACTTTAAAAGTTCTTACAGGGGTGTAGCCAGCAGTTTTATGTAGGAGGGGCCCGTCGTTTTTTAGGGGGGAGCAGCTACAGTGTACAAAGCCAAAGAAATTGTGTTGCAGCTAGTGCTTTTGAGGCCTGAAAAAATCGGAAAATTTTAGTTTCCTTCCGGAAAACTAAGAAAACTGGTTTTTAGCTTCTTCTTCTTCTTCTTCTTCTTCTTCTTATTATTATTATTATTATTATTATTATTATTATTATTATTATTATTATTATTCGTGTTTTCTCCATAAATTATATTCCAGGTAGCTTTTATTATGTTTAACCAATAACTACTGTCCCCGCCAAACGTTACCGGCATAACTTTCTGCGTAACTATTTGAGTTTAAGCCCTAGTATCTTCATAAGACTGATTTTCTTTGAAATTCACTTAATTTCTTTAAATTGTGTAATCTGCTGTGAAAAGAAAAAGTACACCATACTATTTTCCGATCGGTGTAAGGAAGAGATACCATACTATTTTTCGATTGGTATGGTAAAATAGTATTTTTCCATACTATTTTACAGTAAATTATTATATATAAACTTTGTTATTTTTAAGTGACTGAAACGAGGTAATCTTACGATGATGTTTTACAAGTTGGTCATTTGGGGGGGACAGGAAATCATTGGGGGAGCCTGGCCCCGATGCCCCCCCCCTTGGCTACACCCCTGAGTTCTTATTTCTTGCAGTTAGTTCAATATAGAAAGCGAAAAAAAAAATGTTAACACTTCAATGATAGGGGTTACCAAGAGCACGCGGACTACAGGTTAGTCATCCATGAACTTGTTAACGTTCAATATTTGAACTAAATAAATGCTCTTGACACAAAACAGATGGCCTACTTGTGCTTTTCGTCCGTGTTTCTTTTGTTCTTGTTAAAAGGGCGATGAATCTAATAAAACCAAACCAAAATAACCGATGTGTGATTTCATTGCACGCTACTAAGCTATTCGTTTCCCCCCAGGTCCCCCTTATTCGATACAGAGCTTTCTCGTCTTATCACATTAATATTGAGAGGGAAGCAGACATTTATATATATATATATATATATATATATATATATATATATATATATATATATATATATATATAAGATGAGATGTCTTCGACTGGGGAGGATGATGGTGTCCTGCTCATACAAATTCACTCCCCCTCCGCCCTTTTCAATTTTCCTGTTTGCCTCTCCCCTCCTGTTTCCTACTCTGGTCTTTTGAATCGACCGTAATATCATGAAAACACGCGCGAAAGGTGGGTTCGATGGGGTGGGGCTGGGGGAGAGATAAAGAATACAGCGGGACTTAGTTTCAGCCACCAACACGGTACGTCCTCTCTTCCAAAACCTAATATATTTCACATCAAACGCTTGAAGGGACCTATTATACGATGTCAACCAGGTTAGGGAAACACGGAGGAACGGGAAATCTCATGATATCTGCAGTGTTGGCAGTCATAGCAGCTTTTTCAGTTCATAATGCTAATGATTGATATAATTGCGAATTATTTTGAATTGTGAAAACGTACTAAAACAAAGTTTTTACAAAGAAATGCTCAAAGGTGAGACATATAACAATAAACATATATCATTCAGTTAAATAAAATGAAACAGGTGAAGATGAATTGTCATGCGCAGTTTTTGAGAAAATCCAGAAGAATGATTTTTTTGTGAACTTAAAAACTGATTATCTACGATAACCACGCCACCTGTTGAGATGAAAGTGATTCTATACGATAACTATGCCATCTATTGAGATGAAACTGATACTGTATGATAACCACGTCATCTTTAAGATGAAACTGATACTATACGATAACTACGCCATCTATTGAGATGAAACTGATACTGTATGATAACTACGTCATCTATTGAGATGAAACTAATACTGTATGATAACTACGCCATCTATTGAGATGAAACTGATACTGTGCGATAACCACGCCATCTTTAAGATGAAACTGATACTATACGATAACCACGCCATCTATTGAGATGAAACTGATACTGTACGATAACCACGCCACCTACTGAGGTGAAACTTGACAGGAAGACACGCATGAACTGGAAGGTACACTCACCGTATTATATACCATATATTTTTTTTTAAATATCCCATGTTTCCACATCCTTGACCAAACGGCACACACCTATCATATAGTACAGTTTATCTCGTACCTAACACTCTAGATTACAAGTAACCACAGAATTCACATCCTGACAACCGAGGTCACCAGACTTAATATGGGACGTCTTTTAGTAATAGCATGAGAAGGACAAAGATTACCCAAGTTCTTACGACAGGACATCCAATCCAAACCTTGGAATACTTGCATTACAGTCATCAACAGCCAGTCACCATTTGCTGAATCGGTTTCGGTTACGGATCGGACTGATCTATAGGGTAGATATGTGGCATAATCAACGGTGGAGTGGGAATACATTGATTTAAAAAAAAATCCGGAAACAACATTTGGCAGTTGTATCTTTCAACTTGAATGATTCAAACGCATGTCTACGATCTCCATAAAAAATACTACCATTTGTAATACGAAGTTAAGGTCTTCTACTGTAGTAGCTAGAAGCCGTGCATTTGACATGGGTTTAAATTCCGGTAGGAAAGCATCGAACAAATTAATTTTATCTATAAGGTTCCCTGTATTAGCTTTTTTTCCACCTACTTTCACATGCTTTATTTAAGCGTAAGTAGGTGGCAACTTTTGGCTCGGATCTAACTTTAAAACTATAAGTCTTTTGTCCTAAATAGTCTCGCTGCTGCAATTTAAACAATGATCCGAAATACAGCGACTACGCAAACTGAAGTTAAAAGTTGTTAGAGCATCGAGGCTAAATTTTGTTACTATCGACCTTAAGATTGCTGTACTGAGCTCCTTCGTGGCTAAGTGGTTAGCATACGCGTCTTTGGCGTAAGAGACCCGGGTTCGATTCCTTGCGGGAGCTCATGTGATTCGGATTCCACGTTAAACAATAGGTCCCGTCGCATATAGCCTCTGCTGAAAGAGACGTTAAACTCAAATTCAACTCGATTGCTGTACTGGTAGGAGTGCCAGTTCTTCGCGATAACTGTACGATAGGCAACCTTAAACACACTTAGACCGTTTGGGTTGTCTACCTTACAGGTAACAAGGTTTAGTGTTTCTGATACATATAGACCAGAGCTGTCCAAATGGCGGCCCGCGGGCCGCATGCGGCCCGCCAAACCATTTCCTGCGGCCCACAAAGCTTTCATGATTTACGATTGTTATAACTGATAATATTTTAATTTATATTCATTCATTCATTTAATGTTTCCACTCTTCTTTCGGAATAATGCATCCATTTAGCGCTTCTATACAACAAAAAGGCGCAGGCATCCAAGACAACACTGGAGTCGGTAATGTAATCGTTGCTGAAAGGGACGATTACTTCAATGAACGAATTTATTTTTGATCTAGCTTTTTAAATCAGACCCTTTCTTCCTCAAACTTTGCCTAGAAGCCATAGTGCGCAAGAAATAGACCACTTCTTGTGATAAACACAATTTAGCATACTTTCCAAGTTGCAATCGTCTGACATTAGATTTTGAAAAGGAAGCGTTTAATTTTTCTGAGTTCTGTAGAAACATCGAGAGTATCATGAATGGATTTAATGCGAGATTCTCAGATTTTTACAAACTAAAAGATGGCATTGCATTATTTACTAATCCATTGACAATAAACATCGAAGAACAACCTCCAAACTTACAGCTCGAACTTTGTGACTTTCAGGCTGACCCATTGTTTCAGACAACAAAGAAAGGAGTAGATTTTTCAGACTACTTTCTAACAAATGTTTCCCTAGCTTTTGTGTGTTGTGTCGGAAAATAGTGTCAATGTTTGGTAGTACTTATCTTTGTGAAAGTGCATTTTCCACCATGAAAATTGCAAAGAATCACTCCAGAAGCTGCCTTGGAGATTCTTCTCTTTTATATCTTCTGCGGGTTACATCTTTTACAAGAGGAATGGATGTAGATACCCCAGCCCTTGTAAACGCTGCTAGTCACCCTCATTAGTCACATTGAATAGGTATGTAATATTTCAAATATATTTTTTATATTTTTCTTTTGTAGTGTAATAATAATAATAATAATAATAATAATAATAATAATAATAATAATAATAATAATAATAATAATAATTATTATTATTATTATTATTATTATTATTATTATTATTATTAGCTGCGGCCCTCCACCTTACTAGTAAAGACAGTTATGGCCCTCAGGCTTATTATAATTGGACACCACTGATATAGACAAACTAAATTATGGTTTAGTTATCTAGTCTTCTCCGCAGTTACCTAAAAATACAATGAATTTAGAAAATACCAACCCAAAGACGTGGATTTGTATATGAGATAAACATACAAACTGACAAAAATCATTAAGTTTTATATAGTATATAAGATTACATGGCGACGTTGCTACTGACGCAACGCATCGCTGTTTTGATGTGTAACCGTGAAATGTAATACACATGTTAGCCTCTTTTTATAATGTAGACAAAATGGCATAAGATGGTGATAAGTTGGAAGGGTAATCACATAAACAACGATGAATAATAATAATAATAATAATAATAATAATAATAATAATAATAATAATAATAATAATAATAATAAATATTGTAATATAGGCCATGGGTGTAGCGTGAGATGTTAGGGGTCACTTGTTACGTTAGTATCATAACAAATAAGTACGCAATGTTTTAGTTAGGGAGTCAATGAGGAGAAAAGACCTTTGGGTTAACAAAGTAAGTGAGAGACTTATTAAAACAGGACCTTAGATATTAGGTTTAGGAATTAGATTTCTGGGCTTTGAGCATCTGTATAGATGTTAGCCCACCATGTACGAGGAATGACGTATCTCGGTGATTACACTGTATGAGGAAAGGGAAGGAAGGGAGTGGCCTGGGACCTATATGTTAGGAACATTCCAGAATTTGCCTGGTGTGAATGAGGAAAACCCAGGAAAACCTCACTCATTATGGCTGGCCTGAAAAAGCTCTTACACTCTTTTGACCGAGTGTATCCACTAGGAAGCGAACCCAGGACCGCTCGCACCAGAGGCAAGAGCGTTGGCGATGTGGGTAATAATAATCAGGATTAGATAGTGTTAGCACATAAGACAAAAATAACGAATATTTGCTTCAGCAGCAATGAACCTTCAGGTTTCTAGATTAAAAACAGTGGAAGGAGAAGGAAGGATGACAAGAAAAAGATTAGTGTTAAGAAATTGTATAAGACAAAGGGTAATTTGTAATAAACAAAACATATTAAAAGATATTGTTGTCTTGTTAACAATATTAAATAACCTACCTGACATATTTCCGTACGCATGAGTCGCTGCGTAATTCGTTTCGATGGCGTGATGGCTACTAAGGTCGGACGCTAACGGGTCCCCGGGGTACCTCGCTGTACCCGTCCAACTTTCAGACTTCACAGTACACGGAGCAGGGTTCAGTCTAGGCGCCGGTGGCTGGAGGAGAAACGAGCTATATTGTGGATTGAACCTTGCGGGGTGGTGGTGGTGATTTGTGCTTGAGTAGCCCCCTAATTCAGCCACTCCCCTGTGGTGGGAGTAGGCGGAGTAATGCCAAGGGTCTGTTTGCAGTCCATGAAGTGCGTGGTGGTAGGGATCCACCCCAGCGTATAATTCAGATCCTGATGATGAGCCATAACCACTGAATGACGTCACCGTTGATCTACTGGCCGTTGATTGGTAGTTGCTATTCCAGAATGATGGGGGGAAATTTCTTGATGACATTGGTGATGATGAACCTGAAATATATTGGAAAAGAAAAAACGTAATAGTTATGCTTCTTACATATTTCATGCGGATAGTAAGTATTAATATAAATCTATGCAATAAATATATTTTTATACATACACAAAAGGACCAACTTATTTTATTTATAAAGATAGCACGAAAAATTTGGCATTTATGATAAATTTACTGCTTCAGATATAATGTTTCGATGGATATAATGTGTAATATTTTCAGATTCATTTTAAATATTGAAAATTTTACATTTTGCACATGGGCATTTGAGTTTTCAACATGATGCTGTTTCTTTTAAATGCACTCCGGTCTAGATTGATTATATCTATTGATTTATTCTCTAGTGTTGCGTCTAAGGAAGTATTCTATCGTAAATAGAGGTAGATACTATTTGTCTCTGCTATCCTTTGTTTTCTATTTGTTGTGTTGTATGGTTGCGAAGCATGGTCTCTTACTCTGAGGGAAGAATGCAGATTGAAAGTATTTGAGAATAAAGTCCTAAGACGAATATTTGGACCCAAGAGGTACGGAAAGGGGGAATGGTGGAATCTTCATAACGAGGAAGTACATAATTTATACCGTTCACCAGAGATTGTTAGGGTCATTAAGTTTAGGAGGCTCAGATGGGTAGGTCATGTAGCTAGAATGAAAGAAAGTAGGAACGCTTTCAAAGTTTTTACTGGAAACCCAATTGGTAAACGTCCATTAGGAAGATCTAGGCGCAGATGGGAGAACAATATTAAGATGGATCTCGCAGAAATAGAAATACAAAGTAGAAAGTGGATCCAATCGGCTAAGGATAGAAGTCAGTGGAGAACTTTTGTGAACACGGCATTGAACCTCCGCGCTCTATAGACCATAGAGTTTAGTTATCTTTTATACTCTTGCAAAGTTGTTGAACATCGCTTTCATTTTTGCAATGTTCAACAACTTTTTCAGACCGTCATCCGTGGTTTTCACACTACTCTTTCAAAGGTTGCAGTTCTCTTTTACGGTTTACGAAAAGAACAATGTCAGCAAAGCTAAAAATGATCACAGCGTATTCCTCATATACATATTTGCTCCTTTTTATTCTCCCCCAATCGAATCTCAGGATTTTACCAGTGATTACTATAGTCCGCGTCACCAGAATTGGCGTGTGGCATCTGCCAATAAGCTTGCAGTGCACTGTTACTATACCTTCAGGGAGGAATCTGATCATTCATAATTGTCCACAAATACGAAAATAAATTATGGATGATTACATTCCTTCCTGAAGGTTTAGTAACAGTGCACTACATGCTTATTGGCTGATGCCACACACCAATTCAGGTGACGTGGACTATAGTCTGTTATATACAGTGGGACTTATATAGCTCGAAGCTGAAGGGAATACATAAAAATTCGAGTTTTCGAGTTTTTCGAGTAATCAAAGTTCGAGTTATCAACGTGGCCACACCTATACATGTATATACGTGATATTTCCTGCTTTCATTCAATTATTTTTTTAAAAAATAATTTGGCAAACTTACTTGAAAACCTAGGCGCTATTCAAAAATAAAATTAGGAACTAATCAATACATTTAAATGCTACGTTTATATGTTTGTGGCCAACTTCTTTCGACAATGAGATCTCGGAAACCACAAACTCCAAAAACGGTCACTTTTACCGATCCAATACAAATTTTGCGCACCTTTTCCAGTCCTCATTGAAATTTTCAAAAGAGTGTAGTTATTTTTCTATTCAGTGTTTTAAGAGTTGTTTTCAACTCATAAGATTAACATTGTCCTTCGTGCGTTGCTAAGGTTGATATCCTCATTTTAGGCAAGCAGTAAAAGAGCTAGGGGTTGTTTTGAATTCGTAGATTAACATTGTCCCTGGGGCGTTGATAAGGTTGATATTCTTGTGTTAGGCAACCAGTACAAGAGCTATGTACAGCGGGTTGACGGACAGTGCAGGCGCTTTGCTTTAATCTGAATGGCAAAAACCTCTTGACATATTCAGATATGAATTTATAAGCAAAAAAATATTTCCATTTGACATTATCTATTACTTCTTAAAGTTTACCACGAACTGGCCCCAATATCCATATATTAAAATGCTACGTATATATGTTTGTTTATAGCAATTCACTCCCTTTGTGAATTCTCCCGTCCTTCACTTGTGTCTGTAAAGGGATATGTTCAGATATAGTGAGGAATTGGGAAAAAGTTACATGCTCATATTACAATAATGTGCTATGTAGACAGTACAGGTTCAGCAACTGTTAAATTATTATTATTATTATTATTATTATTATTATTATTATTATTATTATTATTATTATTTACTCTTGGTTGTTTGCTTAGTAAAGAATGAAAGCAAAATAAAGTAACCAACTTCTGAGAGAGGTTGCGAACTGCAATTTACGCTTCACTAGTTCCACCCACCAAGAAACTGGGTTTCTGTAGAACTTCATTTATAACGAAACGGAAGATGGGGGTGTGCTTTGTGCGAGGGAGGTGAATGGGAAACAGAAGGAGCTAACACCAACCAAACCATCCACTGCAGCGTTAAGCAAATGAAGTGAGAAACTTGGGAACAAATAGCAAATACAAGGATACGCAATTACCGTGTGATCTGTTGTAGTGGTTTGGTTGTTGAAGAGTGTGTGATGGGTTAGTGCTTCCGGGGCGCCATTTCCCGGTTCATTTCGTGTGCACTGCTTCGGAATACAAAATAACTGCATCAGAACAATGTTGCCAACTAGTGTCAAGCCTGAAATGAAGTCCACATAGTGAATAAAACATGTTTTTGTTACAGCATTAAATTAACCATAAAATTGTTATGTTGTTTACTGTATAACTTAACGAAATTTTATTTTTAGATTAATAACATGTATGTCTTGGTGCAGGCTTTTGAAGGCTTCGGATTCTGATAATGTATACTCGAGAAGCAGACATTAAAAGTGATGACTCGTCCAGGGGCAGATCTAGAAGACAAAAACTGGGGGAGGGGGTAGGCAGAACCCAGACTATGATAGGTATATCTTGAATTGACTAGAACCCAGACTATGATAGGTATATCTTGAATTGACTGGAACCCAGACTATGATAGGTATATCTTGAATTTACTGTAAACTTTCAAAAATATTTAAATAATAGCTTAAATTATTTTTGTCACTCAAAAAATGGGGTCCTACGCCCCTCGGCCCTGGGCTAGATACGTCACTGGACTCGTCTGAAAAATAGATCACGAGTAGAAGTAAAGTCAATGGTGTGGTTTCTGTGGACCAAACACACTACACCTGCTAACATTCATAGGCAGATTGTAGACGTGGTGGAAAGGGCTAAATTCCAAAGCAACATTTAGGAAAGTGGTGTTGCCTTTAACGGAAACCAATATTGTTAATGACAACCCTGGACACAACGGTAGACACAATACTTCAACCACTGACATTATGTCGGGAATTAGAGCACCCCTTCTACAGCCCCGACCTAGCCCCGCTGATTTTCAACATTTCCTTTTTTCTGAAGCAAAAATTGCTGGCTACCATTGGTATGTGATTATGTCAAAATGGCTACGGCTACGAGAACTTAACGCGGATTTCTATGCAAATGGTATAGAAAACTATCTGCCGTTGTGATAAACGGTTGAACAAAAACTGTGATTACATTGAGAACTAGTATTGAATGCCTTCTATCAGCTGGAAGATCAATACACCTGATATGTCTCACATATAAACCTTAATAGGCTTTGTAACCTTTTTCTTTTGGTAATCCTTTCCAAAATACATATTTCGCACAACACTGTAGTATTGCACTGATAAAGAATGGAATTTCCTGTACCCCAATCCTAAAAGAACATAAAATGAAGCAATATATATAAACTTAGTTAAATGTCCCAGGTTCATGCCCGATAGGCAAAAGGAGACATCCAATAGAAGAAAGTGAATGATAGTAAAAAAATTGGTAGAATGAAAATGTGGGAACCTTGGATAAGATGCTTCAAAAGAATTGGTAGAATGAAAATGTGGGAACCTTGGATAAGATGCTTCAAAAGAATTGGTAGAATGAAAATGTGGGAACCTTGGATAAGATGCTTCAAAAGAATTGGTAGAATGAACATGTGGGAACCTTGGATAAGATGCTTCAAAAGAATTGGTAGAATGAAAATGTGGGAACCTTGGATAAGATGCTTCAAAAGAATTGGTAGAATGAAAATGTGGGAACCTTGGATAAGATGCTTCAAAAGAATTGGTAGAATGAAAATGTGGGAACCTTGAATAAGATGCTTCCACTATAAACTTGTATGGCCTGGAAATGAACCCAGATACCTCAATGTAGATGAATGGACTCCCCATACTTTCTTAAAGAGATATTTACATGACATCATAATAACAAATCACGCTGAGGCATTGATACTTTTCGTATTAGTACAAAAATTGATGTTATTAATTTGTACCACGCTCGTTTTTAGATTTCTGAAAGAAAATGATTAGAAGAAGATATTATAGGAGATTTCAAAACTGTTATATCCTACACGTGCTCCATATTTGTGAACAAGACCACGTGTTTATTTACAACAACTACTACTACTACGAACAAGCAGATGTTTGGCATTATTATCCCTAACAGAACACGCCACCGAAGAAAAATACTAGCGCCGCGAATATCTACAAAGAAGATGTAAGAAACGTCGCAGGACCTTCAAAACCATAAGTTTTGGTTGGCCATCTCCCTTCTTTTAGCTTCACCAAGTTCTAAAAAAAAAATCTACCCCAGCCTCTTAGCTTGATTGTAGTTGTAAAGTTCCTTGGCCATTTAGCTTACCAGGAGCTCTGTGAATCTTTACCCACTCTTTGCTTGTTTGGAGCATTGATTGATTGATTGATTTTGAGTTTAAGGTCCCGTTCAGCAGCGAGGCTATATGAGACGTGGACCTACTGATTAACGTGGAATCCGAATCACCTGAGCTCCCGCTGGGAATCGAACCTGAGTCTCCCACGCCAAAGGCGCGTACGCTAACCGCTTAGCAATGAAGCAGCTCTGTTTGGAGCATAGAGAAATCCTAACTGCAAGCACTTCGCTTGCCTGGAGTTTTGTGGAGACCACCCAATCTCTTTGCTTGCCTGAAGCACTGAAAAATCCTAATCGCAACTACTTAGATTGCCTGAACCTTTAAAGTATACTTCCCTCGGCTGCCTGGACCTACGGACCACTAGTTTATGAAACAAAAATCTACATAAAGAATATTGTATTGGTCTTCAGACTTCGTTTATAGTGATTGTTGTTATATTTATATATAACAAGAATTTTGTAATAAAATTTTGTTGGAGAAAGTCCAAAATCCCTTGTGCTAATTGCTCTACGTATGCTTTAGTAAAGTATTTTTTACAAAACTCTCTATGATACCATTGAGATTATTAAAAGTTGTTTTTTAAAATGTGTCCTATAAAATTCAATACTCGAAAACGGTTTTGTTCCTGCCAAACCCAACGGTAATTCCAGAAGATTTACCTGGGAAGAGACGACTTTCAATACACGGAGGAAAAAGAGCACTGCAAAAGTACTGGTAATCCACATTGAGCACAATCAGAGATATGCCCTTGGAGGGAGGAGGGTTTTCCAATTAGGGACCATCCCCTAAAATCATCACTGTTTCGGGGCTCAGTGGTAGACTGCTTACCTCTGATGCGTGGAGTCCCTGGTTCGATCCCCGGCCAAGTAAGTTTGTGGTGGACATCATCATGTTCGTGTGTTTTCTCGTGGTCCTCCCACTTTTTCATTCCATCATTTTTTTTCCATCATCATTGACTTGCTTTAATTATCGCCTCCGTTAGCGTAAAAGGCACAATAGTGAGACGTTAAACTGAAAAGAACACAAAAGCAAATACCCAAGATGGCCTTACCAGCTCATTTTCAAAGAATTTCCCAAAAATTAAATTATTCGAAGGACTACCGTTTAGAAAGATGAACTATTTCAGTTGAACATCCCACGACTATAGCCTTTAGGCTAAGAGAGACGATGATAAAAGCCAGTGAATGATAATGGAAGAATTGGTGGAATGAGAAAGTGGAAGGAAACGGGAGTACCCCAACAAAACCCATGGACAGTATGTTTTCCACCACAAACTTATTTGGCCGGGATCGAACCACGAACCTCACACAACAGAGGTACGCGATCTACCATTGAGCCACCGTGCCAGCCAACTACCATTTAGAAAGGACGAACTTAATAAATAATAATAATAATACTTTTGTTCAGCAAGTATTAACATTAAGAAATATTCCTTCTAATGACAAGATAAGTTTTGTTCACCATTTTCAACAAACTTAAAAAGATGGTTACTGAATTCTCTGTCTGTCTGTTATATGCATTTTTCTTTTTTTTTTTTTAATTTTGAGCTCTCCATTCGATAGAGCATCAAAAATTATCTGAGAAAGTGATTAAATTTTTCACTCTCACGAAATTCACTCTTACTATTCCCGAGATATTGACCAAAATGTGGCCGATTTCCGGAGATTTCAGAAGCCATATGTCGGGAACCATAAGTTATAGTGAGATGATATTGATATTAATACCTAAGAGGATTGTAAATATTTTGGTACCAAATCGTGACCGGTGGCCAATATCCAACTGACCACTGGTTTGGCCAGTGACCACCAGTTAATATCGGTACCAACATGTTCATCATCCTCTTAGGTATTGATTAACCCAATATCATCTCTGTATGATTTACCATTTCCTAGATATTGGCCAAAAATAGTTCCAATTTAAGGAGATTTAAGGAGCCATATCTCAGAAACCGTAAGCCATAGAGAGATCATAAGCCATTGATTGGTGTTAATCAATACCTAAGAGGATTGTAAACATTTTGGTACCAAATAGTAACCAGTGGCCACTGGCGATCTCGCTACTGAGCCAAATGACCACCGTTCCCCAGATATTGGTCAAAAAGTTCGAATTTCGGGGTGTTTAAGAAGCCATATCTCAGAGACCATAAGTCATAGAGAGATGATATTTTGAGAAAAACAGAGGAAGGTGCAGATAAAAAGATGGAACAATCACAGTTATCCTTCCCGCTCCATCTCTCCATTCCTTTTAAGTTCGTTCCGGCATTCGCAACTGGTTTTAATTTAAATACACAAGAAAAACGGAAATAACAAAATACAACAAAACAACTCTAGGAATAAAGTTCAATTTATTTATATATATATTTTTTTTGTTAACTTATGCAAGCAGATGGCAACAATGAGATGGTAATATTGTATACAAAGTTAGCATACGAAATGTAGTGACAGGGCTTCCTAAGGCAAGAATCCTTTTTTTCACTCTTTTCGGAATTCAGCAAACAGTTAATTTCACGTCACTCTACTGAAACCAGATATTTATTGTTGGTTTGTTTAGTTATTCGGGTCTCGTTTCCTTTCTTTCTTTTTCTTACAAAAAAAAATACCATTTAGACTTTAACAGAAGAGAAGAAAGAAGCAAGGAAGTAAGTAGTCAGTGAAGTAGCGAAAGTGGAAGAAAAAGTGACAAAAAAAATCCATGGACTGTCAAGAATGACTAATGATTTTCCAGAAAGAACCGGAGGAAAAAAAAACATGAAAAAATACCTTAAACTAAGTAAGATAGCGAGATTAATAAGTCACTTCTTTTAAAATTTGACCATATTTCACTCGGGGAGGCACTTTTTGTAAATGAAAACTTGCCAAAAAAAAAGTTTTAAAAAAAAGTAGAAAAGGTACATTTTTGTATTCATTCGTGCTAACTGTACGCGGCGTATTTCAACACTGACCTTTGAACTTTAAAAAGCTATGATATGTGGTCCAACTTGTGTAGCAGATTAATTTAAACAATATATTCTTATACATATATATATCTTATGCAATTAAGTGATCCTACATTAAAAGATCAGAACCGGTTTCCCTTGAAATTACGATTACTGTAGGAATATAACTTAAGTGACCGTAATTTTCTCACAGTTGAAAACTTCAACCCAAAAGAACAATACAATGCTCACATTTCCTCATCTTTTAAAATACAAAAGAAGAAGAAGAAGAAATAGTAGTAGTTTGTGTATGATAAATTTAGTTGTGTTGCTACCAGGTTTCTCCGTTTTGATTATTGCGTCTTGCTGTGCGGAATGTGAATATTACGTTATGTTACAACAATCAGGTGTTTCAGATGCTCATGTACGTACTTAATTTTTCTTGGGAGATTTTTGTAATCGACTTGATGGTATGATGATGTTTTGTGACGATAAAAGGTAAATTTATCCACCTCGACTGGAACTGTCCGCACACTATCCATCAGATATACTAGTTAACCGTATACAACTAGCTATAACTGTTAACAGATATACAATTAATTTAATCCTAAAGATTCGTCTTAGGCGAAACATTCACTGCATGATTTTAAGTATGCGTGGCGAGGAACAGAGATTACGTGATCAGGCCGGTAGCCAGCCCAAAAATGTAAGGGGCCGGTAGAAGTTAGAGGGGACCCGATCCAACCACATTATAGTTCATCACCATATTATAGTTCATTTGCAAGCCTACCGTGAAAATTTTAGGTCTGCCGGTAAACATTTAGGCGAGGCCCGGCCCCCTAAACCCCATTTGGATACGGGCCTGAAATACAAACTTGACCCACAACCCACTCTGACCCACCAAAATCTATCGTCATCAACTCTGACCCATGATCCACGCCCTCCTCTCCACTGACTAAAAACTTTACACTTGTAATAAAAGAAGACTGTGAAATTATCACTAATCGAAGTGTGAATTTCTACGGTCAATCGCTCAAGCACTACTATCTTATAATACCGGTGGATCTAAACTTTCAGATATACAATGGTAAAGTTTTTGTAATGAATCATATTACGATGAATTTTAATTTAATTATCACATATATTTCTTTCTTTGTTGAATCACAGATACTTTCCAGTTGACAATACGATGAAATTTTAGTCTCAAATCAAGGCATATAAAGTAGGCCAACGTAAAGGGAAAAAGTGTAAACTTCGACTGTATTTCGAAAGCCAAGTAGTAAGTCATATTGCTATTATTACAAGTACAAATATCAATTTCCAAAAATGTCTGAAGTTCTTTTTTCACTTAGATATACTCAGCTCAGGTAAATAAATAGAAACAAATGAAAAGGAAGAAAAAAGGAGGCCTTGAAAGTAAAACGTAGACAAATTCTCCAGTGTTTAGAAGATGCTGTCTACAATACACTGAGCAGAGGGGGTCGGTGAGTCAGAGAGGGTCACAGTGGGAAGAAGGTCGTAGTGGGTCACGCACTGTTGACCCACGACCCACTTCATCTTTGGCGAGGAGGATGCAAAAGAATATCATAAGCAGCAGGTGCGTATCCGGAAGGGAGGTCCAAAGTTTTTCTTTTGCGTGGGGGTGGGGGAGGTCCAATACGTCTACGTAGTATTAAACCTGTATTATTCTGCCCCCAAAGTAATTGTTAATAACTGCTACATATATTCTCAGAAAATCTGATAGATTATTTTTATAACGAAAAGGTATAAAAATCAAATCTTTATTCTACATCTATTTTATTTCTCTGTTAAACAAGTATAGTTATGCTAAGAAAATGTACAAATATTTGTCGAGTTACGAGACTTTTTTTTTGGGGGGGGGGGGGAGGAATCAATCCCAAAACTTCGGAACTCGACATGCATTTCTTAATAAAACGAGAAATTATTAATGTAGACTAAAGATTGGACCTTACTCCTCATCTGCACTGCTTTTTTTCTGATAAAACAATCTAATTTCATCCCTTTTCGTGTGAATATAGTTGGCAGTACTTAAAAACTGCTTAGTTTTTTTTTTGGGGGGGGGGGGGATATAGAATAACACTCATTTTATACTTCATAAATGTAGTTTCTTGCATTATTGGACCCTCCTTTAAATTTTGGACCCAACAAAAATTTCAACGTGCGCGCTTGAAGAAGACCACACGAAAGTTACATTTATTTCTATCTCTAGAAGTTTCAATTTTGTTCCGTGGTTTTTAACTAATGGAAGATCTTTGATGCCATACCATCCTAGAATTACATACCTTCGTTTCAATAGTAGGAAAAAAATGGGACACGATGATTCATTCGTAGAGCGCATACCTTTGATACGAGGGGGTCCGTGTTCGATCCCCGGCCAAGTAAGTTTGTAGTGGACAACATTGTGCCCGTGGTTTTCTCGAGGTACTCTTGTTTCCTATCACATTCTCATTCCACCAATTATTCCATCATCATTCATTTGCCTTAATCATCCGTCTCCCTTAGCCTAAAGAGCATAATCGTGGAACGTTAAACTGCAAAATTTCATTTCATTTCAAATGGTAGAAAATGGGATATGAATATCCAACATTACACGTGAAGATGCCAACAGATTGACTCCATCAACGAACTCCCGGTTGATATAATTGGAAGTAATAGAAGCTACATATCCTTTTATTATAGGCAACCAACATTTCTTTGTTATCGTGCAGGTTGCATAGAACCTATGAAATGTTATAGATTTTAAACGAGATATTGATAGCCACCGTTACCCGTGAAGATGTTAATTGATTGACTCCATTAACGAACTAGGCTGAGATACAATTTGCAATAAAAGCTACATATCCTTTTATTATAGGCAACCAACATTTCTTTGCTATCGTGCAGGTTGCATAGAACCTAGGAAATGTTATAGATTTTAAACGGAATTTTCATAGCCACCGTTACCCGTGAAGATCTTAACAGATTGACTCCATTAAGGAATTCGGTTGAGATAATCTCTCTAGTAGTCAGTTGCAAAGAACTGAATTTTTTAAAAAAACGCATTGGTTCAATGGCTGTCGTGGGGAGTAACGGTCTTCCTTACGTAATCTTGTTAATTTCCACTTGCGTTGTCCTAACAATAAACATGGTTTTAAATATTACTATATCACACACTTCGTTGACCTCTCGTGACGCAGAAGGATTCTGATAACTTTTAAATGAAATTAAAAAATTAAAAAAAGCACGTTTTAAATTTTGTACATAAACTCGAGGATCGATGAGACGAGAAAATTATTTGAGAAACGAGACGAGGCTAGTCTTTACAAAATTTATGAGACGAGGTGAAAAAATCTGATTTCTCGTATCGTCTTGTGGGCAGCATTACACTTCAAAGGACTCGAATCCCCTTCATGGTAACGTACGTGTCAGATCGCTCGATCCCACTAGTACTGCTAAAAGTATTCCAATATTTTTCTGGTAGTATTCGAATGTCCGAATATACAATATTTGAGTAAAGAATTTTACTTGAATATTAGAATAATTCATTATTGAAATATTCAAATAAAGAATTACTTGAATTTTAACGGTATTTTTCTATATTACACCGGCACGCCAGTCACGGATGCACCGTGCCCCTATTTTATATTTACGCTCTTACAATTTTGTTCAGCTTGATGAATTGAGTTGAGTTGATTTTGAGTTTAACGTTCCGTTCAGCAGCGAGGCTATATGAGACGTGGACCTACTGATTAACGTGGAATTCGAACCACATGAGCTACCGCCGGGAATCGAACCCGGGCCTCCCACGCCAAAGACGCGTACGCTAACCGCTTAGCCACGGAGGAGCTCTCAGCTTGATGAAATCTACTGGCATAAATACAGGATGTTTCAAAAGGAATCATCGTATTTCAGTCGTAACTATGCTTTTTTTAAAAAAAAAAAAATCCGTAGATAGGTAGATAGGTGTCGGAGGAAATAAATGTTCAAGACTCACCACTATTGATAAATATACAACTCACCACTATTAGGCCTATAATGTTATCCTAGAAGTGTGCAATAAAGTATAAAAGCAACGTTTACTATAAACTTTCAAATATATATAAATAGCAGCTTCAATTATTTTTGTCACCAAAAAAACTGGGGGTGCCTAGGTCACTCCGGGCTGGATCCAACATTGATTTTTCGGCTCCAAAATTTAAACACTATACGAAAGATCTTAAAAAAAAACTAATTAATTAATTTAATAGCATTTTCCGAATACTGCCTGTCTCACTTTCTAAATTTTTAAAAATATTTTTTGTCATTGGCAAAAAAAAAAAAAAAAAAAAAAAACTTTGATCGACTTTAGTGAAGAGCCTTAGAATGTATGCGTATGCTTAAAATGCAGTTAACAAATTAAATTTTAAATACAAATGATTTGTTTGAATTTGTTTATTCGCGTGTTTCTATAGATATACTATTGAGATTGTTTTTTTTTTCTTTAACGTAACAAAATAAAACAAAGATACCAAATTGATCAAGTTCCTTTTCGATTTCTGCATAATACACAAAGACAGCTTCAAAAAAAAAAAAAAAAAAAAAGAGTATAAAAGATAAAAATCTCAACCACATTCCTTTGAGCAAGTATTAAATCATCGTAATGGCTAGAAAACGTAAATAAAATCATTTAGATGAGAAACCAGGAAAGGAGAGGCTGTATTGGGTGTATAGTAGGAAAATATCATGTCTTCCCTCTCCCCCCCATCCCGTACCAGTGCTCCTTATGTCATCTCGTTTTCTTTTAGCTTTTTTTGGCTTTTAAATGCCATCCATCCATTTGCAGAGTTTCTTGGAGAGACCATTATTCTTAAGGTGGATTCTTCTTATGTCCTTTGCCGCCGGCTGACACCTGGCGTCATTCTATGTCCACCGAGGCTGCTGTTGGTCGTTCTCTTTCATGTTTGCCGCCATCAAATGATTCCGACCTGAAACATTAGTGCAGATACACACACACATATATGATCATATGTAGAGTCCCACAAGCCGAGTTTTACTCGTATGTATGTGTGTGTGTGTGTATGTGTGTGCCATGGATAAATGTTAGTAGTTTTGGAGAGAAGAGAAAGAGACAGTCACGTCAGTCAGTTCGTTTTATTGGTTCGAGTTTTTCTGTTTCTCTTTCTTTCTATTTTTTCTCTGTTTGGTTAGTTAATACATATATATAATGGAAGTTGGTTAGTTTTGTGGTTTCGGATTTGCTGTACGTATTGGAGATCTACACTATATTTCTTCTTTACAATTTCAAAGACTTGACAAGGTATACAGTGGTCTTCGGTTAAAAGACAGAGAAAGAAAGAAAGAAAAAGAAAGAAAGAGAAAGAGAGAGGCTTTTGTTCTTTCTATTAATCCTTTTCTTCTCTACGCATCTCCAGTGATGACGTCAAATAAGGGCAACATGCGCCCGCCTTCTGCTGAGTGCCTACGTTTGCCCCCAGACATGTTGTATTGTGATATAGGCCAAGAAATATAAAACACTCGTTTCGGTGTACAAGAATATAGCTTTCCCTGGGTTGTCTTGTATTGTGATATAGGCCAAGTAATATAAAACACTCGTTTAAGTATACAAGAATATAGCTTTCCCTGGGGTGTCTTGTATTGTGATATTGGCCAAATAATATAAAACTACCCTTTCGGTATACAATAATATAGCTTGGCCCCAGATGTCTTGTATTTGATATAGGCCAAGTAATATAAACTACCATTTTCGGTATACAAGAATATAGCTTGCTCCTAGACATGTTGTATTGCGATAAGTAATATAAAACTATCCTTTTCATATATAATAATATAGCTTGCCCCAAGACGTGTTGTATTGTGATATAGGCCAAATAATATAAAACACCTGTTTCGGTAAACAAGAATATAGCTCGCCCCCAGACGTTTTGCATTGTGATATAGGCCAAGTAATATAAAATAACCTTTTCGGTATACAAGAATATAGCTTGCCTCTAGACGTCTTGTATTGTGATATAGGCCAATAATATAAAACTACCCTTTTGAGCTGGACCTTGAAGAAATTATCTGTCCCTCCATTTGCCTCCTTCCCCCCAAGAAATTAAAGCTGGCGTCGTCACTTATGCATCGCTTTTATCACCCACTTTTCATGTGTCGAGTCACTAGATCGACATTGTACTGGGAATTAGCTTAAATCATTAGAATGCATATGGTTAAAAGAGGTGTCCTTTTTACTCCAGATTATACTTCGGCGTTGGATATAAAATTAAACTTTTCCCGTTACGTGATGCATGTGACGTAAGAACATTGTCGCCAAAGTATATGAATGAATTACGCGTGGTTTCAGAGCGGCCACTATATAACGCGGCGGTTAAGTTTGACAACCTTGTCCTTGAGTGTTTCACTATCTAGAAAATAAACATACAAGTAGAACATTTTGTATTGGTGAATAGCTTATTTGTTAGAGCAGATCGAGTACCTATCGATTTCATGTAATTTTTTTTTTTTCATTCGAATGTTGGTGAGCGACAGAATATGTAAACGTATTGCCTATTTACTGTTATGTATTCCATCGATAACAGTTATTTCTTGATATTATCTAAAAGAACTGTACTACCACGTTTTTTTTTTTTTTTTTTTTTTTTTTTTTTTTTTTTTTTTTAGTTCCAGGAGTATGTTAGTCCTTGTGAATAACAATTAAAACCGATTGTTACTAATCATCTTTTCGTCATCATGGTCAAAACAAATCGCCTTCTATTTTGGCCTGTTGGATCTCTGGACTTAAATCCCTGTTAAGTATCTCGTGTGGAACAAATGGCAGTGGTTTCAATTCCTGGCGCAGGCGCACTTTAACACTCCTTGAAATTTAATCGAATTTGCACTTGCAGAGAATATGCAGGGCTCGTATGCTTTTTGCGAATACGAATTCCCCGACTTTTCCAGGTCACGATCCATCAGGAACTACTATATTTTTTCCCGACCAGGAGTTCTCATCTACTATGCATGTACATGCATATAGTGTGTGTATAATAGAGAAGTTTTACAAAACAAATTAATTCTTTTTTATATATATAAAATACTCCCTATCAAATAACGGATTTAAGGCAAAGAGAAAAATGGCTTCTAACAAGTAAGAATCCCCTCTTAAAATTCCCTTATTTTCTCAGGATTGTTAAGAGTAAGCTGAATTCCCTGACTTTTTCAGCTCTTGCAGGTCAGTGGGAACCCTGATATGGTATGAAGGCAAATTGGTTGATTTCTCTGCTTCTCGTATCGTACGTGCTTTGGCTTTCTGATTGTAAAATTTCAGAGACTTATATCTAGTTATGAGCGCAAGTGTCTTGGTCTTGCAGTCTTTGCAAGAGTCTTGCATGCAAGATCAAGACCAAGACCCAAGACCAAGGGGTGCAAGAACAAGACCACGCCTGCAAGACAAAGACCAAGACTCTAATGCAAGAGTCTTGCACAAGTACCGGTACTACTTAATTTTTTTTATAGAACGTAAAAAGGGGGAGGGGAATTATTACATCTTTCACTTGAATTTCTTGGCTTCAGTAAAAATGTTGCTGGAGTGAATGTGTTTCCAGCAGTGTATGCAATCCGTGTGAGTTGATCAGCCTCTGTAGCATATAGCTACAGTAATTCGTTTTCGGAATCGGTTGTTCGCGTTTTCTGTAATTATTACTCGTTTTTAAGCCACACAGGTATCATCTTCCGCCATGTGAGCTTTTCTGGTAGGCAAACACCATTTGCATGGGATTTTGAGAAGTTTTTCTATTTTCTCCTAATTTCTTCATTCCACCATTTCAGTCATTTCTCATCATTACCGTCTCCCTTAGCCTTAATACATAATCGTGGGACGTTAAACTAGATATTCTATTTCACTTCAAAGCATATTAGTGGTGTTCTTCCAAAACTAAAGAGAAATGTAACATTGAACATCGATAATTCCGTATATCATAGGTGCCGAATACATGGGTATAGCCTTGGCTGCGAGGCTCAAGCATCCGTTGGAAATTTTTAATTTGTGCTCATAAAATTAATATCGAAATAACATTTTCATGATATTGACAAAAACGTAGTGCATGTGACAGCAAGTTTGATTTCATGGGCGGATGCTTATACGTTGAATAATTGTTTATCAATATAACTTTTAGCCTCCTTAGCTATACGGCACATCGAGTATTGAGCGGTCTAACATTATACAACAATAAATAATCCATATTCAAAAGCGAGAGTGATTTTTTACAGTTATTTCAAATAACTTTGATTTTGATAATGTTATTTTGTATTTCTAATATGGGTCAAAAGTATTATATAAATTGAGTTCAATTTTTCTAGAGGTTGGCGAGAACTTCAAATTATATACCCGTAGCCAAACTCACTCTATAAAAATTACCGCGAAAGTACCTTAGGATTCTGAGACACGGATTTTTGGATAGAGCACATATTAGTTCCTGAGTGAAGTCTTGACCCGACTACGATACGTCCTATAGTTTTGAAGCTATGGATCTTCAAAGTTCATTTTTTTGTGTGTTTTCGGCAGCCTATAACTACGAAAGGAAGCATTTGTGCACCCAGGTTGATCTATAGTTTTTGTCTTATCTTGGTGTCAGGAATCACCTCCCAAACGTTGTCGATGTTGTTTTGAAACACCCTGTATATTACACTAATACACTGATATATGTAAGTATGAAAATATACTTTCATGAGGCACACTACACTCCAGATCAGAAGCACGTCTAGAAATTTTTATTGAAAGGGGGTTTGGATCGGGTGGAATCTAGTGAGTACGTCCCTGGCATAGACAAAACACAAAACATGTTATTTAAAAAGAATTAAACTAAGTTTGGAAGGGGGGTTCGAACTTGTTGGACCACGTGGGTGTGCCTGTGCTCCAGATTCGGTGCATTTAGTAGACATTTTTTCTAGTAGTCAACTCAAAGATTGGTACTTTAATGACTATCTGTAGTTGCTATTGCAATTAAAAAAAAAAAAAGTAGTTTTGAATGTTTGATGGCACAAATTATTTATCAGCCTGTGTGGTGTTTTTCAATTTTTTTCAGTAGCAACATGGATACTAAATAGAAGGAAAACGTCCCACGTTTATGCCCATCAGGCTAAGAGGGAAGGATAATTAGAATCCTCCCATATTAAAAATAATACAAAATTTACAATTTTTCTTTTGCTTTATTTTCATAAGTAAAAGGAGTTGCAGCTTACCGCAATCATAGATAATGCTATTCTACAACATAAAATATGAACCTCAAAAATTTTCAGTGTTGCCATCCATAGAAATTATAGTGTTGCCAGAACAACATTTCATCCAAAATCTAAGTTAAGGAAGCGACTAGAGGGACGAAATCAACTGCACTTGATTCTGTTGTTTTGGTATCCTATGAACTACTTTTTACATAGTAGTTGTAATTAGTTTGTAATTACAAAATAGTTTAGCATATTAAAATTAAATCATACTGTTATTTAAAATGTAGTTCACAGTATTTCAAAACAACATGATACGTAATCAAATGCAGCTGAGTTCGTTCCTCTAGTCGCTGCCTTAACTTAGATTTTGGGAGAAAAGCTATTCTGGCAACACTGTAATTTCTATAGATGGCAACATTGAAAATTCTTCAGGTTCATATTTGCTGTTGTAGCATAACATTATCTGCGATTGTGGTAAGTTGCATTCAATTTTCTCCTTTCGCTTATCAAAAACAAGGAGCCGCGGTTGCCCAGAGGTAGAGCGTTCACCTCTGCTGCATGGGGTTCTTGGTTCGAACCCAGCTTGCACCAAGTTAACTTTGTGATGGACAAACACCGTGTGCGTGGGTTTTCTCGGAGTTCACCCCTTTCCTCCCACTTTCTTCATTGCACCATTTCATTCATCCTCATCATCACCGTCTCCTTTAGCCTAGCCAGCATAACTATGGGACGTAAAACTTAAATATTTCATTTCATTTTTTAAATGAAAAACAAGCAAAAGAAATATGGTAAATTTTGTAGTATTATTTTTAGTATGTCAGGCTCTTAAGGCAAGTGAAAGATGATGCAACAATTGGTGGAATAAGAATATGGGAGGAAACGGGAGAACCCCGAGAAAACCCACGGACACGATGTTGCTCACCAAAAATGTACTTGACGGAGATCGAACCAGGGACCCCACACACAAGAGGAGGAGGAGAAATAAGTTTTCGAGTACAGGAAGTTGTCCCCCAATAGCATCTCCACTAGGTCAACGCCAAAAAAAAAAAAAAAAAAAATGTCATCCACCGAGAGAGAGAGAATAGAAGGCAACGCGTATCGAACTTACATACGTTAATCGGCTACAAGGGAAAACATCTCAGCTAACTTAAGAAATATTTCATTACAAAAAAAAAAAAAAAAAAAAAAAAGATGAAATATTTGAGTTTTATGTCCCACGGATATGCCGGCTAGGTGAAAGGAGACGGTGAAGATGATAAATGAATAAAATGGTGGAATGAATAAAATGGGAGGAAACGGGAGAACCCCGAAGAAACCCATGCACACGGTGTTTGTCCACCACAAAGTTTGCTTGGCAGGAGCAAGGTTTGAACCCGGGACCCCATGCACCAGAGGTGAACGCTCTACCACTTTTTTTTTTTTTAAATAAGTTAACCGAACGTGTCTCAGTAACTTACTCGAATTACTTATTAGTAATTTTACTTGCTTTACTCGTTTAACTTGCTTTTCCAATAACCTAGAACGACAGGGGCACGAACACAGAAATATCGAGGACAGTTAAAATCATAAAGGCTTTCCCACCGGAATTCGAACCCGGAACCCCGTACACCAAAGGCGCACGTGCTAGCCACAGCGGGGAGAGCATCACTGTTAATTATATTGTAACACTAACAATAGTAGTAGTAGTAGTAGTAGTAGTAGTAGTAGTAGTAGCTAAGAAAGAAGATAAAGCGTACGCCTATTTCTTTCACTATCGAAGTACACAAAACTCAAAACAATACTTTAACTGTTTGACAAACTGATCTGCCCGTTGGAGCCGCAACCATACAGTAGATACTGTATATATACACGCATTCTTCCAGGAGTACAAGCAAGTTACGTACAGTAGCTCTCGTAACAGTCATCGAAAAATACATACACCTTTCAACAACTGTAATGGCGGTGAGAGGAATATTTGAATTACCCATCCCTATTGTCTATTCTTTTGGTATTCGGCTACTGGTGTCTTTTTTTCCTTCTCTTCGTTTTACATACTCCTCACACATATCCATACGTTATGTGTGCTGCTGGAACAAAAACAGGTTTTTCTACTACTGCTACGAATCGTCATTATCTCGTGTAGGATCCTACGCAAAAACCCGGATATATGTATTCTCTTTTCACCTTTATACCCTCTCCATATATATATATATATATGTTTTTGTTTTGTTTTTACTCTGTAAAATGCTCGTTTCTATGCCGACAGAGGACATTTTGGAATTCAAAAGATGTGAAATAGTATTTTAAAGCAAGCGGCGCTGTCTTCAATGCTTTTGATCTTTTGCGGCACAAACATTTACCAGTTGGGGATAAAAATGGATTTTTCGAATAGCTTAGTGACAGTTGGAATAATAGAAATAATAATAATAATAATAATAAAATGTAATAATAGAAGCCAAGTAGCCGATAGTTCACAGATACCCACATTAGCTACTGATTTAACTTTTATTATGGAATCAAAGAAAAAAGAATGTTTATTATTGTCACTTACGGTTTCTTTTTTCAATTAGTATATAAGGGCTGTGTGTCACTGATACTCCAATTCTTTTTCTTCTTCTTCTTCTTCTTCTTCTATTATTATTATTATTATTATTATTATTATTATTATTATTATTATTATTATTATTATTATTATTTGTGTTTAATGTTTGACAAATCAACAGTGCAGATCATATGCGCTCCACTAGGGGGCACCCACACAGAGGGTCTAAACAGGTCCGTATCCATGGGGGGCTAGGGAGGCCGGCTCCCCGTAAATTTTCACTGCCTCCTATAATCTTCACGGTAGACTTGCAAATGAACTGTAATTTGGTTGGGTCGCCCCTCCCCCTACATTTTTGGGCTGGCTACCGGCCTGGGTCTAAAGCGTCTAGAAATACCTCACAGAAACTTCGCAATTCGACATACATTGGTATACTTTGTTGATAAAACTTTGCTTGTTTAGAAAAGACATCGTGCCCATCAGTTTTCTCGGGGTACTCCCATTCCCTTCCACATTCTCATTCCACCAATTCTTCCATTATTATTCATTTGCCTTACTCATCGTCTCCCTTAGCCAAAGGGCATAACCGTGGGACGTTAAACTGAAATATTTCGTTTGATTTTTTTTAAGAGAAATGATTGATGTAGCATACAGATTTAATTTTACACTTCATTTGTAGTTTTTCATTTTTTTATAACAAGAATTTTAGGAATGATCAAAAAAATGGATCAAAAAATTGCGATCTTGGCCAAGAATTTTAGGAATGATCCAAATAAATGGATCAAAAGATTGCGATCTTGGCCAAGAATTTTAGGAATGAACCAAATAAATGGATCAAAAGATGGCGATCTTGGCCAAGAAATTTAGGAATGATCAAAAAAAAGATGGATCAAAAGATTGCGATCTTGGCCAAGAATTTTAGGAATGAAGCAAATAAATGGATCAAAAGATTGGGATCTTGGCCAAGAATTTTAGGAATGATCAAAAAAAAAAAAAAAAAAAAAAAACACGGATCAAAAGATTGCGATCTTGGCCAAGAATTTTAGGAATGATCCAAAAAAAATGGATCAAAAGATTGCGATCTTGGCCAAGAATTTTAGGAATGATCCAAAAAAAATGGATCAAAAGATTGCGATCTTGGTCAATAATTAATTTTCGAATCAGGGGCCACAAACGGCTCTGAAATCAAGTTTTCGTATTTTGTACAGAATAAGCACATCATACTGAGTTAAGTGATAGTTTGGGTTTGGCTTCACTACTTATATGTAGTTCTCCAGATATAAGGCCTACAAGAACGTTTTTGACTGAAATATATTGGATTTTTTTTGATCCAAAAACAATCTACAGTTCCAGAAGAAAGTAGTGCTAGAAATATATTATACAGTAACATATGGTACAATTTTTTTTCTTTGCTTCTTATTATGAAATGGAATATCCTCTTACGGATTCCGAGTGATGTCACTTTGGAGGCAATTTTTTCAGTATGACATTATGCATGACGTCACTCTTTCACCTATCTAATCTAAATATTAAACGGTAATGATAAAGTTTTAAATGGAAGTTTTTTTTTTTTGCCAGGTTATATATAATCGGATTTTCCACAATTTGAAGCAATTTCATAACCATTGCTGGAATGATAACGATATGTCACAATTTAAAAAGAAAAACATTTGAAAAAAGAAATTCAATAATTCGCTGTGAACAAAATATTTAATCAAATCGGACCAAACCGAAAGAAATGGAGAAGATTTGAGGAGTGATCAAAGAGTAAGGTTACCAACCCTCAGTGAAACGTGTATATGTTATTGCATATAACCAATACAGTCAACAGATAATACATACAGTAGATTATGTTTCAACATAGTCTCCATATTGGTTGAAGCATTTGTCACATTGTGGGATGAGTTTGAAGATTCCCTCCAGGTAAAAATCCTGTCCTTGCGTGTTTAGCCACGTTGCGTGTCACGAAGTGTTCACCTCCTTGTCTGAAGCGAAGCACAATGTGATGAAGAACGCTTGCGAACGATAATCCCAATTCTGCCATCAGATGCCGTAACGTGATCCTTCTGCCGTCCTGAATCAGCTTCTCCACACGAGTTGTGTTCAAATATGTTGATATGATGATGTGTTAGGTCGGCCACTGCGGTCCTCGTCGGTGACGTTTTCTCTACCAGCCGCAAACTTTCGACATTCTGCGACACGCTGACGAGATATTACAGTCTCTCCGTAAACCCCAACCAGTTTGCCGGTGAATTTCAGCCGCGGTTACATGTTTCGGTCACAGAAGTCGAATAACAGAGCAGACATCTTAGCGAGACCAGTTTTCCACACGAGGCGTCACCTGTATTTACATACAACTAACGTCGTAGGTAGCCAGTTGGCTGAAACTGTACAGTTGCGAACTCCATGTACTAAAGTTATCGCAGCACACTCCTCTATAACAGACGAAATTCCAGCCGAAAAAATATCGGCCTTGTAACTTTAGTTTTTGATTCCCCCTCGTATATATACAAACATATGATCGCATACAGGGGGAGCAAGGGGGTAGTTGCTCACCTTGGATTTTCGAAGGATGTTGAGTATTGGAAGTACACTCATGTCCAAAATGATTGTCGCATTTCTATAACTGTCTTCTTGTATGAATATAATTTGATAATGATTTTCCAGGATACTTTTAATACTGATACTATGTGTATAATCGGATAATGTATATTTGTGGTAAATTTCACAGGAAAAGAATTATAAATACAAAAATGAGAATGAGTAAAACAAAATGTTGCTAAATGGACAAGAAAGTTTTATTTTCGTTTTATTGTTCTTATTTACTGCACTTTTGACGTGAAATTTCCCATATACATATCTTTGCCGATCATACGCATACTAACATTGTAAGAAATACCGAGCGAATTCGTTATCAAATTATATTCCTACAACAACATAATTATAGACATGCGACAATAATTTTGGACATGAATGGATAAAGATATGGTAATTTATTTACTCACATAACACAGTACATAATATATTTATCTTAAATACTATGGTACTATATTTTATTTACTGTAGTTAATAAGTATATGCGCATAAATAACTGTTGTTTTGAATGATGTATGAAAGTATGTGCAAGCGAACATCAAAGAGAGTGTATTTGGAACTATGTTTGTGTGTAGGTCTTCTGGTTTATGGACGTTAGAGCACTTGAGGAACTTGATTACACTCCGCTCTGATTGGCTGAGGGTAGCCACGTGACTTGATAACGTGGTATGACGTCAGAGGTCAACGCTTTCTTGATTTTGGCAGAGCCACCCCCTAAATTTCGGGAGAGGTACATTGGATCACGCCTCTTAAATTTTGGAAATTGATCAATTTAAAAATTTGGTATAATAGTATAAGCTCCGGGTATGTACTTCTGAGGAAAAACATGTTTCAGGGTAATTATGATGCGAACTTTTCGAGAAAATTGATAAAAAATTATGACCCTATTATACCAATAATAACTTATACCTTTTTATTCTATTGGAACATACTATTTGTATAAGTAAAAAAAATACACTTAAGTAATAGATTATATCTACTGCTTAACTTCTAAGGATGACACGTATACTTTTTAACGATGATATATAGTCCTAAAAGTGATTCGCATGTATCTACCAGTGATAAATTTATAACACCCTTAATGAAGAGGCATTTGTAAAATTAGAAAATACGTTTTAGTCAGTGATTGTTTTCGAGGTTAGGCCAAGGGGGAATCCCCCCTGAAGTAACAAAATCCCCCGGGGTATAATTCCGATCGTGCTCAACGTATATTGCCAGTATTTTCGCAATACCTCTCTCACCCCCCCTCACCCCCGAGGAAAAACTGCTATCATCACTGCTTATAGCAGGGACGTATGAAGGAATTTAGTATGTGGACGGTTCCAAAGCTTTTCGGGTTGGCTCAAATTTAATATGAGGATAAATTATATAAAAAATTTTAAAATTGCCCCTAAAATTTTCAGAAAAGTCGGGATTTCAGGGGGTACGGACCCTCACGATCCATCATTTGTGTACGGCCCTGGCTTGTATAAAAAATGATTTTTTTCAGTTTAACGTCCCATGATTAGCTATGCCGTTTCACCTAAGAGAAACGGATAATTAAGGCAAGTGAATGATGATGAAAGAATTGGTGGAATGAAATGTGGGAGAAACGGGAATACCCTAGAAAACCCACAGACACGATGTTGTCCACCACAAACTTACTTAGTCGGGGATCGAACCAGAAACCCCACGCACTAAAGGTAAGGGCTCTACCTTTAAGCCACGGTGCCCCTATCCTTCGTTTGTAGCCTTTTTCTTCTTACAAGACGTTTCACGTTTATCTAGGCATCGCATCCACTAATAATGTAGGATTTCTGATTTTCTTGACCTACTACAATCATACGGATGAACTTAAAAAAGAAAAAAAAAGAAAAAAGAAACTCCGATCTCTATGTATCTTGCAGACTAGCTTAAAGCTGAGTGTAGCAGCTATTTCCTAAGCCAGGTAAATTAGTAAATGAATTATTTTAAAAATTCCATTGTTTTAACCTAGCCAAGAAACTAACAATGATTGATTATTCACAGCATTCATCTAAAGAAAAAAAAAAAATGTTCCGTGATAACACAATGTAATTTCTTCCGGCATGGGCCAGGATTTATGGATTAGTTTCTTTGCTCCTTTTTCTTTCTTCCCAAGTTGATTTGTTCTTTTCTTTTTATTTAAAAAAAAGATATAAAACTAATTGATTTTTTTGTCACCTTTGATTGAATAGCTTCAATCTAGAAATGACTGCAAAGGCATGCAAACTTCAGTTTTTGCTTACTAATGCTTTATTCGTGTAGAAGAATTTTCTTATGTTCTAAATTTATACATAGCCTACAATTGTTAGTAAAAATAACGCACTCGAATGGTTTTTTTTTTACGAAGAATGTTCCCGATATGTTATTGACAGTGACGACGATTTCTGTATAACTTTGAGGGAGGGGAGAGGTATGTGTGTTTCGTTGTCACATATCATCCGCAATATATCGATAGCTCCTTCTAGATGGTATGTGAGAATCTTAATATAAATACGAAGGAGAATAGAAAAGTTGGAGAAGGGTCTATGCCCCTCAGAATTGATGTCAATGGTTACTTAGTGTATAAGATTCACTGTCCAAACGGACACTATGTATCCTTTTATCATAGGCAACTAACATTTCTCTGCTGTTGTACAGGTTGCATAGAACCTAAGAAATGTTATAGATTTTAAACGGGATGTTGATAGCCACCGTTACCCGTGAAGATGTTAGTGGATTGACTCCATTAACGAACTCGGTTGACACAATTTGCAATAATAAAAGTTACATATCCTTTTATTATAGACAACCAACGTCTCTTTGGTGTTATGCCGGTTGCATAGAACATAGGAAATGTTGATTTTAAACGGGATACAGATAGCCACCGTTACCTATGAAGATGTTAAGTGATTGATTAAATTAACGAACTCAACCGAGACAATTGCAGCAATAAAAGCTACATATATTTTTTACTATAGGCAACCTACATTACTTTGCTATTGTACAGGTTGCATAGAACCTAGGAAATGTTATGGATTTTAAACGGGATATTTATAGTCACCGTTACCTGTGAAGATGTTAACTGATTGACTCCATTAACAAAATCGATTGAGACAATTTGCAATAATAAAAGTTACAAAGAATTTTATTATAGGCAACCAACCTTTCTTTGCTATTATGCAGGTTACATAGAAGCTATGGAATGTCGTGTATTCTAAATTATACAGTAGTTAAAGTAACCGTTACAACTGAAAATATTAACGAATTTGACCATTAACAAAACCAGTCGAGAGAATCACTCTAGTTATTTATTACAAAAATCTCTTTAGTTCGAGTTATCGTGCGGAGTAACGGATGTACTAAAAACATAATTTTATAAACCCAATTGCGTAATCCCTAAATAAAAGGGAAGTGAATTTTAGTTATCTTGTTTTTAAAAAAATATCAAATACTTACGGTACGTAACACATTTTTAAAAAAATCTTCCTAGTACATAAGTATGAGGCCTCTTATAAAAAGAGGTATCGCGGTGGCTCAGTGGTAGAGCGCTCATTGTGGTACATGGGATCCCTGTTTAGATACCAACTCTCACCTAGTGGTGGACAAACACTGTGTTTGCAAGAATTTCCTCGAGATTCTCCCATTTTCTCCTGCATTCTTCATTCCACCATTTCATTCATCATCATCATCATCATCATCACCGTCTCCCTTACCCTGAAAGCATAACCGTGGGAAGTATAACTAGGAACTGCATTTCTTAGAGAAAGGCTTAAGTCAGCCTATGGATAAGTATGAAAGCAAATACGGTAACAGAAAGATATTTTGGGATTGGATTTTACGTTTAACGTTCCCTCACGCAGGCTGAATGAGATACGAATCAACAGCTTAACGTGGAATCCGAACCGCATGAGCTCCCACCGGAAATGGAACCCAGGTCTTCCATGCCAAAAGCACCTACACTAAGCACTTAAACTTTTTCTACAAAATGTAATGTGCTCGAAAGCTGTGCTATTGTTCATTGATAATAAAACAAAGAGCTTTTTCTACAAAATGTAACGTGCTCGAAAGCTGTGCTATTGTTCATTGATAATAAAACAAAGAGCTTTTTCTACAAAATGTAACATGTTCAAAAGATGTGCTATTGTTTATTAATAACATAGCAAAGAACTTTTTGCTATAAAATGTAACATGTTCAAAACCCGTGTTATTGTTTATTGATAACAAAACAAAAGAACTTTTTTCTACAAAATGTACCAAGTTCAACATTTACAGTATGTCAAATGATTCAGATGATAGCATAATTAGATAATACAAAAACGTAGAGAATTGTTTGTGGGTAGCATGGGGTCAGTGTTAAAGCATTCACCTCTGGTGCAAAGAGTCTTTGGTGATGGAGAGCAGGTAATGCGAGTCTGTGGTGGACAATATCGTATCCGTGTATTTAATCCAAGTTCTCCCATTTCCTCCTACATTCTCATTCCACTTATTCTTCCATAGTTAATCATCCGTCCAGGCGCGTAACCACAAATTTTTGTTGGGGGGTCCAATATTACAAGCCACTACGTCTATGTAGTATTGAACGGGTATTATTCTATACCCGATAAATAATTGTAAAATATTTCCATCTATATTTTCAGGAAAAAAATATAGAACTAATTTGTTATATATATATATATATATATATATATATATATATATATATATATATATATATATATATATATATATATATATATATATATATATAAGAAAAAGAGTACAGATGAAGTGTTAAATCAATCATTTGCCTGTTAAACAAGTAGAGTTTTATGAAAAAAAGTGTACAAAGGTATGTTGAGTTACAAAGTTTTGGGGTAGGGGAGCCGGACCCGGTGGAACCCCACCCGTAGGTGTACCCTTGCATCCTTCTTTTCTAACCTAAATGACTTAGTCAAAATAGAATGTTAAATTAGATTTAATTTTAATTTTGCAATATCCTGAACAAAAGTCAAACAGTGTGTACGGGATGATGAACACTTTTAGCCTAAATTTCAAATTTCCACAGATATTTCGTGTCTCTTTCGAAGCAAATGCCTTCCTCTACTCCTATAACAACAACAATAATAATCAATGCAAGAGGGATCTCTCTTACTTCTAAATGATTCTCCTGTCTAGACGGATGTGGTGTTTCCCTGAGATCTCCATTCTCCTTCCGCACTCAATCAGAACATGCCAGGACGTCATCTGTGCTAAGCATGGTAGAAAATGGCTCCAAGAAGAAGCACGTGCTATCCAGATTTCTTGCCTTTCTTCCTTCCTTCTGGAAGGAAAAGATGAGGTCAAAGGGTTACGTGTAAAAAGATCTAGAACTTCTGTTTCTTTTGCTACTGCTGTTGGGCGATAGCGAAGGACAGTGACCTTGTCCCATAACATCGTAAGAAGAGTTTGGGTAACTCCCTCTTGCGTCTCGCAACAAAAGCTACCGTCTTGCTGGGTGTCGCATCCACATCATTTAACTTTAGTTTATTTCCTAAACCTACCGCAGAGCCTACTTAAAAAGAAAATCGTTTATTTAAACAAACTTGTTTCAAATAATCCACTTAATGTACTCTTCTTGTTCTATACTATATTAATGGAGAGTATTCTTGGTAGCAGTAAACTTTAAAGAAACATTAACAACTGAAAGTTATTAATTTCTTTTTACGCAACCATGATACTTGTTTTCTTCTTTACTGGTAAAGAATTATTGCTGGATATTTTCTCAATTAACGACTAATTACAGTTCGCAACAACAGAAGAAATTTTTGTCACTTTTAATATTATCTTGTGTAACATTGCTGTATTATGTGAACTTTGTTTATGCACCACGTAACCACAGTGGATTAATTATTACAGATATCAGTTACTCAAAGAGTTCACGGCAAGGGTCCTTGTTACATTGAAATAAGCAGAAATAGAAAGTATACCAGAATTGTAATAGTGCCTATTAAGGTTGCCAACTTTTCAAAATGGAAATACCGGACACCTTTCTGGAGTACTCTTAAGAGTCTTCATCCCGGCGAAATTAAAATACCGCTAATTTTACAGTAATTATGTGATATCTTCAAATAGGTAAAAGATAATTGAAATGTGGAACAAGAGCGCCCTAGACAATATTATTTTACATGAGAAACCGTTATCACGACTCACTTATCTGCTTTCGATTTCGAGCCATTTTGAAACTCGGCATTTATTTTCGCGTTTCTAAACAGCTGAAAACGGAAAGCCACTAGGTGACTTGTGATAACGGTACCTCACGCAAAATAATATTGTCTAGAGCGCTCTTGTTTCATATTTCAATTATCTTTTATCTATTTGAAGATATCACATAATTACTGTAAAATTAGCGGTATTTTAATTTCGCCGGGATGAAGATTCTTAAGAGTGTGACATCATCGCTCATAAAAAATGTCAACAACCTGAGTAGTGCTCACATAAAATTGAGCGATTCGGAGTTTGAATTGAAAAACTTTAATTACTTTTGAAGTACTTATTAAACTACAACGATATTGTATATCCATTTTATAATTTCTTCTATTTTTATATGTTGGTTTTGGGCAACGGTGCATAAAAATACACAATCTGTCGTGTAGAAGAAGAAGAAGAAAAGAATATATATGTTGTTGATTCTAAATAGAAAAAAAAATAAGATTTAATCTTAGTAGCTGAAGATATATGTTGATTTTGTGTGTATAATAGTTACATTTAGTTACTTTAACAGCAGATAGTTGCTTGTTTTAAAACGTTGCTATGACAACCGAAAAAGAAAAATATAATTAATGGAGTTTTAGAGAATAAAGGTAATAGTGATATACTTTGTCGTGCCTGATTTGATGTGATTGAATCATTTTGACATATTTTAAAACTTACACGGACTGTGGGCTGAAATGTAACGTAAAAATATATGTACAATATAAATTGATCGTTATATTTTAAATAGTGGTTTCTATATACGTTACAAAACTAACTTATTCCAGTTTTTGGTTGCGTCAGCACATGCAAATTTTTGTAGTCTACCATCAATCATACATCGCATTTAAAACAGAAAAGCAAATGTAATTGGCAATATTTAATAATTATAGCATGTACAAAATATGCTTAAAAAGTAAGTCTTACCAGCTTCGCTGGGGTTGGTAATGTCCCGCTACATATATTTTACTGAATCTGAACTGAACGTATTATTTAATTGGAAAATGTAGCTGAGGGAGGACAAGAGCGCCCATGCTGTGGTTTCCAGGGGGGAAGGGCAAGTACAAGCGACGTTTCAAATATAGTTTCAAATTTTGCTGTAACTAATGCAAAGATTCTATTGGGTTTTCCATATTCCCAAGTACAATTTCCTCTTAGGTGGGGCAAGCGCCCCACCTTGCCCACCCCCCTGATGGGCGCCCTTGGCTGAGAATAAAGCAGTGCTAGCTGCGCTCTTGAAAATGTACTTTCGTTGACCTTTTAGGAGTTTTGGTAAGTTCAGTAAATTTTCGTGCCTTCAACTCTTCAGCAAATTCCTCGCACGACAGGCTGATATCAAAAGCGAATTATAAGCTTTGCGTTAACCATGTTCATCGACGAACGATTTCTTTCGTCACTCCAAAATAATCTGAATAGAACTAGTAAGAGGAAAAATTACCCGCCATTTAACGTCCGGTTTTGAGGTCATACCGGACACCGGACAAGGAGGTCAAAAACTGAACTCTCCACTAAAATACCAGACGGTTGGCAACCCTAGTGCCTATTCAGATTCAGAGCTAGTATAATATAAGGTATATTATTTATTGATGTGCATAACAGAACATAGCGTAGTCAGACAATATGAGACCAAGATTTGAAACTTTTAACGAATGGAAGAAAAAATGAAATGAAATCTTTGAGTTTTACGTCCCACGATTATGCCGGCTAGGCTAAAGGAGACGGTGATGAGAAATGAATGAAATGGTGGAATAAATAAAGTGTGTGGAAACGAGAGAACCCCGAGAAAACCTACGACCACAGCGTTTGTCCACCATAAAGTCCACACTGAGAAAAAAAAAAAAAAAAAAAAAGACTAGGATTTCTGTGTGGATACATCGTATTTACGCGGGTGCGCTCCTTAAGTAATGTAATTTCATGTATAAAAGTACAGCAGGTGGGAACACCATGCCAAGTCTGAAGTTCGGCGTCGAACTAGACTCGCTGTGATTGGATAATTTTATTCACATGATTGATTTCTGGTTAAAAACTATTACTCTCGTAAGGTAGGGAGTCACAGATTTAGAAAGAACCAAGAAGGGACACTCGTAGGAAGGTAGTAACAACATTATATACCCAAGTTACCACCGTCGGAATGGGTATGGCGTTAATTCTAGATTTGAAATGATGGTCCTACAATACAAAATTTTCACTGGACGGTGGTATAGATCGTACTACTGATGAAACAACATTATTTAATGTGGTGACGCGCGAAACTTGGTAAAAACAGCATTTACATGCCGACTGGATTATGCATTTTTCTCCGTGCATTTGGCGCAAGCTGGAATCGGACTAGGAACCTCACGCACCAGAGGTGAACACTCTGCGACTGAGCCACCATGTGCCCCCCCCCCTAACGAGAACAAACACTAATAGTAGAATCTAACTGAAGAACTCATTTCTGCAATTAAGTGACTTACCTCTAAATATAGCAACGAAGTAGTAGATATATAGCAAAAGGGAAGCCTTATTGCCATGCTATCCTCCAAAATATCCTTTTCTAACATCTTAAGTGGATTTTCCCAAAATATTTTAAGTAAGAGTGACAGTTAACAACACCTTAACTTCACGTGCTATTTACTTCTTTTTGGTCGCAATATCTCTCTCTCCGGCTCCCGCCCTTCCCGGTACCGGTGGATGAGAAGACAAGGAAGGTAGGAAGGAAGATTATTCAACAAGATTTTAAGGCATGAAGAAACGATTTGTGTAAAGAAACAGAATGGCACTCGTATTCTATTCCTGTGCTAGCATGGTGGAGTAAAAATGGAAAGTCAATGGTAGATTACTCCTTTAAAAAATAATAATTAAAAAAGCGTATGATTTGTGCAAAGAAACGGTAAATTTTCATTCATACGCGTACTATGGTAGCTTCCAGATTGTTCAACTGCATGTAACATGCCAATTACAGACATACTGCGAAATCACTTCTATATTTTACAACACAAATATTGCTCATTGGCCCCGCGTAGCATAGTCGCTAACGCTCCCGCCTTTGGTCCCGGGCTCCATTTTCTATGGCGACAATCGGTCGAAAAAGCGCAAAAGCTCTTTTAGGCCAGCCCTCCTGAGTGAGGTTTTCTTGGATTTTCCTCATTCACACCAAGCAAATACTGGGGTGGTACCTTACAATATTCTCAGGCCGCTTCCTTCCTTTCCTAACCCTTTCTTCCTCTCCAATTCCTCGCCGAGGGACATCATCCCCCATACGTGACAAGCTAACATGCCCATAGATGCCGAAAGCCCAGAAACCTAATCGTAACGAGTACAGAGGTTGATTCAGTTATATTGAGCCGAATTCAATATGCAACTGTACCGCACATGCCCAACACATCGCCGTGAGATTCCCAACGAGGCAATCAACAGTATCTCGTAAGTTACACAGTAGAGCAGTGTTGTCGAGCGTAGTCTGATACCACCGAAACTGAACAGATTATGGAAGGGGTTATTTGTGACCCTTTCCGACTCTAAATTTCACAGCGTCGCGCATCGTAAAAATGTGTAAAGTGCGTTGCGTTATTTTCGTGTGTCGTGTCACTGTGAATCATATACGGAAATATGCGGCACAAAGTCCTGGGCCTACCACACCGACGGACGTGAACACGCTAGAAACCGGCCTCCCGTGAAGAGAAACCTGACCTTTTTACGTGTGATTCGGAGTATAGCGACCTCCGAAAAATCCTTGCATAGAGCGTCCGATTGTCGGCAAATGCTGCACAGTCAGTCATCAACCGCCCATACACAGGAATTTACGCCTCATGGTCGTTCGAAAGAACAGTGTGCAGACCCTGAAACCATGTCATGTGGCTGAGCGAAAAAGATACTGCAGGAGTCTTTGTGAATGTCATCTCGTGGGTGATCGGTGGAAGTTTATTATTACCCATGATGAGGTGTGGATTTACCTCACAGACTACGGCAACGTTCGTACCTTTACATACAGAGAGAGACAGTTTCCAGAAAGGGTTCAGGATTGTGCAAGTTTCTCGTACAGGAGCAAACTGCGTTTCCGAAAAGTGGAGCGAAACGTCACAATCAATACTGAATACTAAATTCTATTTCAAGTATGTCCTCGGAAAATATGTGAAACATACTTCGGCCTCACCCCCGCCGCTCTCTCACGGAGGAAACCATCCCTTTGTTTTGAGGAAAGAACTGAATAGTTTCGGCTGTGTTGCCAATTTGTCATTTAGTCGTTTAGTCTTGGCAAGTGAAGATCGTATGCTACTTAGAATGACTAACACGCGGTGCACAGTGAAGTCTGTGAAATAATTCAATGTGGCAACCCTGTTCGCATCAAACTATTGAAGAATCTCGGACACAGCAATTTGTCTTTCCGCTTTTGACGGAGGTACGGGAAAACACACACCGACAGCAGCACCAGCAGGGCACACTTGGAATAGAAAGACCCTACCAAATTTGTGTCCTGACTGGAATATACCAGCATGAAATCCTAGTATTGTACGGATAAGACGTGAACCAGGTTGAGCTGCATAAAGACAAGCTATCGAGCCATACGGTGAAAACATCGCTGGAATTAAATCGCCGTATGGAACAGGAAAGTAGAATTGCGGCAATTTCTTTCTGTGATATCCTTCTCAAGAGCCTAGACGCTAGTCCAAAGGACTACTGTGCTTGCGGACTATTCAAGGAATTCTTAATCATACCAACAAAGATAAAAATAAACTAAAAACAGGTGCTAGATAATAAGGATAATAATTAGACATAGTAGGAAAAACTTGTTCCCTAGTAAATAATTTAATTGCATCTGCAAAAGGTTGAGGTAAGCCACAAATACCTACCTTATTAGGTCCTCGACGGATTTGAATATATCCTAAAACCTTCCGTTCTAATAAAGTTAAAAATGCAACACCAATTAAAACACAAATAATCAAAATCAAATAAGAAACTACACCTATAATATAATCATAATACATTATTACTTGGACTCACTCATCCATTATTAGATCCTAAATCTAATGCACTTATCTGCCAAAGTAATCATTTATTATTTTTATTCTCCAACAATAAATATTACTAGTACTTGGTCCTTTCGTACTAAAGCACTATTTTCTAAATAAAGGATAGAAACCGATCTGGCTCACGCCGATCTGAACTCAGATCATGTAAGATTTTAAAGGTCGAACAGACCTATACACTAAGCTTCTGCACCTAGATAAAATCTTAATCCAACATCGAGGTCGCAATCTCTCTTGTCGATATGAACTCTCAAAAAAAAAATTACGCTGTTATCCCTGAGGTAACTTAGTCTATTAATCATTAATAAAGGATCATAAAAATACTTAAAAGTAATTATATTAAGAAGAGTTTATTTTACCTTCTCGTCGCCCCAACACAACGATTAAATAGCAAATTTATTTATTACCAACTACAAAAATTACTACTTAAATATAAAGATCTACAGGGTCTTATCGTCCTCTTAAATCATTTAAGCCTTTTCACTCAAAAGTAAAATTCAACGTTACGAATAAAGACAGTCTTCCACTCGTCCAACCTTTGATACAAGCCCACAATTAAAGGACTAATGATTATGCTACCTTCGCACGGTCAAGATACCGCGGCCGTTTAAAGCCTCACTGGGCAGGTCAGACCTTCTATTTTAACAAAAGACAGTTCCATCGTCTCCGGCCTGTGGAAAGCCTGTAAAGAGGTGTGGGACGAAATACCCATGGTCCAACTGCAACGCAGTCTTTTGCAATGGAAACTTCGATGCCGGGCAGTTGTCAGTATAGATAGTCTGCAGTTTGAATACAACCGGTGATGGAAAGACTGTATTTACTAGGTAAGAGGTATATCCAAATTCGGCTCAATATAAGAGAATCAATCTCTGTATTTGTTAATTAGGACATCAAATCAAAGGGAGGATTCAAACAGAAGTCCCCATTTTGATTTATAATAATTTAAATACCATTCTTTGGGGATATGACCTTTGTCTCACGTAAATAATAATAATATCGAGGAAACTTAATACACACAACTAAAATTCTTAGTAAGTCTGGGGTTTATCCATTTATTGCAATAGGCTAGTTTCAGAGGTTATGTTGAACAAACGAGCTGACGAACTCTACCTGTTTATATTAAGAGAGCATAAGACGAACTTTTTATTTATTTACTGAGCCTACAGGATATCTCAACTACAGTGTCCAGTACCTTTTCGTCTGTTTAACGAAATACAATTGGGACAAAGTTTGGCAATGTTCAACCAAAGATGAGTGTATCATGGAGTAACAAGTACTATCAAAGTTGTTAAGGTTGGTTTAAAGGGACAAGTTTTGCCGATAGATGGCACTACAGTCTTCGTATCTCTCCCATGTATTTTTTTATCTTTCACGAAAATTCACGATTTCTCTTACAAATTTCAACCTAGAGACGTCAAATTTTTAGAAAAGGAAGTTCATAATCTATCGAAGGCAATAATCCGTGCCGATTTTTATTTAGAATTTTGTTCATTGTTGAAATTGCTTGATTGTTGAAATGATTATCAAAATCTTTACCAATGAAACTGTTTCAACAATAAAGAAAATTCTAAATAAAAAATCGGCACGGATTGTTCCCTTTAATAGGTTATGAAGTTCCTTCTCGAAAAAATTGAATTCTCTAGGTTGAAATTTAAAAAAGAAATTGTAAATTTTCGTGAAGGTAAAAAATATATGGAAGAGATAGGAAGACTGTAGTGACATCTATCTGCAAAACTTGTGCCTTTAGATTTTTGTACACCTTATTGGATTTTTTAAATGCTATTAGTAAGTTAATAGAATCTCAGTATGATGAAACTTATTCTGCTGTACAAAATGAAATGAAATGAAATCTAAGTTTTACGTCCCACGGTTATGCCGACTGTGCTAAAGGAGACGGTGATGATGAAAAATGAAGGAAACGATGAAACGAAGAAAGTGTGAGGCAACGGGAAAACCCCGAGAAAACCTACGCACACAGTGTTTGTCCACCACAAAATGCACTTGGCGCGAGCTGGGATTGAACCGAGGACCTCATGCACCAGAGATGAACGCTCGACCACTGAGTCATTCCTCTCCATTCTGCTGCACATTAATGAAGGTTTCAATTAAATTGGTGCAAGAAACAACAATTATAAAATGGAATGATTTTCTTTAGTTTAATATCACACACTTATGCAATTTAGGCTAAAGGAGACGATAATAGAAGGGAATAATTATACCGGGAATGGATCCCGGGACCAAATGACTCGGGAGTGTACCAAAGGCACACGCACTAGCCACTAGACCAGCGGAAGGGGCTAATAATAACAATGATAAATGTATTATTATTATTATTATTATTATTATTATTATTATTATTATTATTATTATTATTATTATTATTATTATTAAGTGAAATAAAGCCAAAATACATTTTAGTGGACAATATCTTGTCCGTGAGTTTTCTGGTGGTACTCCCGTTTCCTTCCACATTTTCATTTGATCAATTCTTCCATTTATCATTCACTTGCTTTAATCATCCGTCTCCTATAGCCTAAAGAGCGTAATCGTGGGACGTTAAACTGGAAGATTTTTCATTTTATTTCAACATTACTTCGTTCAATTTTTGTTTTATCTTTTCTACAGAGTGCGCTGAGTTTCATTTCTATGTAGTAATTCTATTAATCTAAACGGCAGCTGTGGTTTATACTTTAAGTCACATAGTTCGGCAACCGCCTATTTTTCACACACTCGCAGGCCCATATCCAGGGGGTCTAGGCCCCCCTAAATTTTGGCTTCCCCCCTAAAATTTTCACGGTAGACTGGCAAATGAACTATAATATGGTTGCATCACCCCCCTAACTTCACCCCCCCACACTTTTGGGCTGACTACAGGCCTGCACACTCCCAGGGGCGTAAATAAGGGCTCCGCAGACCCTGCATTGCGGGGGGCCTCAAACCATCAGGGGGCCCCCAAATCGCACAGTGGGATGTAGAGAAGGGACCCCGCTCCACGCTGTCTGCGGGAGGGCCCCCAAGCCTTTAGTTACGCCACTGCACACTCCCCAAATGTTTTTAAGTATTTAAAATATTATTTAAGAAATATAGTACCATTCGTCTGTAGCACAAAATATTCTTGATTCATCTTTCATGAATTTCTATTTGAAAATGAGAGGAGAGCTCGTTCGTGCCTAAACGGTTAGCGTATGCTTCTTTAACGTGGGAGACCAGGGTTCAATTCTCGGAGGGTCCTATATGGTTCGACTCCCACGTTAAGCTGTAGGTTCAAGTCTCACATAACCTCACTGCTGAAAGGGAGGCTAAAGTGAAAATCAAATTTTAAAAAAGCAGGAGAAAAAGAAGCTATTTACAACTGAGATTGCATGAACGCTACAACCGCACCTAATAACATTGGACACGTTGCAGGGAGTTTCTATTTTTTAAAGCAGGAGTGTGCTTTGCTCCTATCTTTTCGTCGGCAAGTAGTAGTAATAGTAGTAGTAGTAGTAGTAGTTGCAGTTGCTTCGCAACAGGAAGTCTATTTCCTTAATAGCTACGATTTACTCCACTTAGCAGCGCTTGATCAACAACTCCTTGAAGCTTTGATACGTGTGACGGAGGAGGTTAGTCATAACAACTTAACGGAAGAGGGTAAGGTTCACAAGATTCAAATAACTCTTCGTAAACAACGCATCCCTTTCAGCAGCAAGGCTAGATGAGACGTTTACCTACTGATTTACGTGGAATCCGAACCACATGAGCTCCCACCGGGAATCTAAGTTTTTGTTTTAATATCTTGAATTATGCTACCTGGTATTTAAATATTTCAATGTAAAACTTTCCTATAGGAACTTTTAAGTTATGTTGAGAAGTAATTGTTAATTATGCTTGAAAGTAAATAATAAATGAACATAAATAGAGAAATAAACGGAACTTTCCTTCCGTTATTTCTAAATATTAAGTAACACTAAAGAGCAAGGAGTACGCATGTGTATCTGTAATAATTCAACCACTGCTTTCACAGATTACATTCCTTATATTGCTAAGCGGTACAATAGATTTCATTAGTCACCTACGAGAAAACAGTTGAGACTATCATCGCGAATAGGTTGCTGAAGGTGGTATCTCGTCTCAAAACGTCGACAGATCTGTCTTGTTTCGTCTCTTTTCGTAGGCAATCTTTCCTCACTGCAATTTGTAAGCTAAAGTCTATTTCCTAAATTATTTTTCTTTGGTTAAGATAGATTATTTATTTATTTATTTATTTATTTGTCATCAACACAACAAGTATAAGCCTAATTATAGTGTTGGTGTATTCAGGGGTGCCCACAAGGGGGGCTATGACGCAAACTGCGTCATTGAAATATTTGGGGGGGGTTAAAAATCTATGTAAATATGTTTGAGGGGGCGCAAAAATTAATCGAAAAGATTTTTTTTTCATGAAAGAACCCTGTGGATAGGCAATTGAGGGGGGGTGCGTCATGGATATGAGGGGGTGGGCACCACTGGGTGTGTTACATAATATATTTACAATAGTTTTCTTAAACATAGATTCATCTTACATATGTCTATTTCTGTGTTCGATACATATTTTGTTATAAGTAGAGCACATTCTCCAGACTGGTGATTTCAATAATATGTTGGTCCTTGGTTTTTTGCAGTAGAACAGGCCAGAGTTATCACGACGAGTTTTAATTGTCGGATCTTAAGTGTTTTAAGTGAGTTTTAAGTGTTGATGTCAATTGAAGGAAGGATACTTTCTTAAACCTTTAGAGACTTAAAAAAAAAAAAAAAAAGGACACCCTAGAAGCCATCCAACAATTATGATTGGGCATTGAATTATTTATTTGGCAAGTTAAACGCGAATGAGACTTATAAAATACCGGTACCTTTCTTTTCTCTCCAAATGGTGTGTATATATATTATATGGAACGATCGGCTGTGTTTATATGCCACATCTCCGGCCAAATAAGTGTGTGACATTGTGTCTGTGGGTTTTCTTGGGGTACTCCCGTTTCGTCCTACATTCTCATTCCACCAATTCTTCCATTATCACTCACTTATCTAAATCAGTTTCCCTTAGCCTAATGGACATAATTGTGGGACGTTAAACTCAAAGATTTTATATGCCACACCCACTTTGAAATGGTTAATGTGAAATTTCAGAGAATATACAATGAAGTACTGATTTTCCGCGAAAACTTTTTAATTACGATCCTAAAAATGTCCAAGCCAACAATCGAGAAAATGCAATAGGCCCTATAGCACGAAGATCGAAAATTACTGACAGGTTTAGAGTACAGTATTGTATTTTGTTTACTGTTTTTATTTTAGTGATTTAGACGTAGAGCAAAGGTTTCTGCTGCACTGTACATACGTGTTTTAAAAGTTGTAGTATGTTTTTGTACAATAGAATATAGTTTTTATGCTGAAATACTGTATTTTTTGTGTGTTTGCACCTGATTTTTTAAAGCCTTTTTACGAGTTATCCGCGATGCCCTTGCCATCCAATTCAGTGGAGAATCCGCGGTGACTAAGTGGTACAGCGTTCACCTCTGAGGCGTGGGGTCCCTGGTTTAATCCCAGCTCGCACCATGTGAACTTTGTGGTGGACAAACACCATGTGCGTGGGTTTTCTCAGGGTTCTCCCGTTTTCTCCAATTTTCTTCATTTCACCATTTCATTCATTTCTCATCGCCACTGTGTTTAGTCTAGCCGACAAAAATCATGGGACGTAAAACTTAAAGATTTCATTTCATTTTTCCAATTCCACGGATAATCCGTGCTTTACTGTATACAATTGTCCCTGTTGTTTATTGCTAAAAGGCACAGGTTATTAAAAATCAGATGTTTCAGCAACTGAACTGAGTAAAATTAACAGTTCATACCTTTTACAATATATACTCAAGGAAGGAGAGTACTACGTAGGATTATGTAGATTTTCCGTAACAGACATTTGCTTCTATTTTATATGATCACATTTCCATTCAATAATTTACACGCATAAGAGCGGGAACGATGTAAGGGGGGAAATGAAAAAAGTAACAAGAGGGTTCTTGACATGTAACAACACATAATGTAGTGACACTTTGTTAGTATGAGTACTGATGTTAAGTTTGTTTTGAGTTTGTTATTTTTTTGGCACAAAGCACCGTTTGCGTTTCCCTCCCCCTCCCTCACAACCACACACACACACACGGCCGCCTCCGAAAAATCCTCTGATCCTTCCTGCCCCCACTCTTCCCTCGAACTCAACATTTCTCGTCTCGGGAGTCTGTAATAAATTCATGGTGTCGCACTTGAGCTTCGGTAGAGAGAGAGATTTTAGAAACATCCAATTAGGCCTATCCCCATCTTTTCTGGCTATGTATCTTCCGTGGTGTAACACGCTACTAACAAGCCTTCTTGAGATTACAAATATAGAAAGGCTGCGGTATTAAAAGATAGCACACACACACACACCTATACCACACACACACACAGACTGAAGCAAGGAAAGAAATCTGGCAATAACGTTCCACTTCTGACATGTTTTCAGTTGTTAGAGGAAATCCATAAAATAACACTGTTTTCATTTTTACACACTCATTCATTCATTCTTAATTTTGTATCCAGAACTCTCAAAAGCAATTTACAAGACGTGTATTTCTTTACCGCACACATACAAGATACTTTTTTTTTTTAGTTTTTCTTGTCATGTCGACTTGTTTATCAGTAAGTTCTAACTTGTTTTCTGACTTCTAAAACGCCCTCGCATCTGGCTACACTTGTTTTCGTCATTATTTTTTCTTTTCGTTCTCTTTTTATTTCGCGACTTATTATCTGCATGATTTATATTCGACTCTTAACGAGGTGAATATGCGTCGTTTACAAGAAACACGTTACTCTATTGCTGTGGTAGAAAGATCTTAATTATATTAAAAACGTATACAGCAGTATTAATAAAAGATCAGGGGGGAGGGGGAAGAAAAGGTTTGTCAAATGAAATATGTACCGTGAATTTTCAATGCACATTTAAAGGTCTTACAAGTGGGGAAAAAAGATGGTGGTTAGTGCTGGGTAATAAGCCTTCAATGCCAAGATATTTGATTTATTTTATGTTACGAACAGATAAACTGTTGTTAGCTTTTACGAAGCATAAAATTAGTCTAACAACCGTGAATCGGAGATAAGTGTCTCAATTTTTCTATTTTGCAATTTGTCTTTTTTTTTTTAAGTGCTGTTTCTGAGTAAATTAAGTTACAATTTATATGTTTCTTGTTACGACAAACAGCAGAAAAGTTGGCTGTAATCTTGTAACTTAGCAACATACAACAAAACATCCCAAAGCAAGATCTTTTCACTTCCACTATGTTCAACTCTTGTATTTCAATTAATTGTATATACCAGCGTTTCCCAACCAGTGTGCCGCGAGGAATCGAAACAAAATTATTAATTTTATAGCAATCAAATTGCAAAACGTAGGGGAAAATGTATATTTGTATTTCACATTACTATGAACCTCTACTATGAATCTACAACTTTAAGTTTCATACCGGGTTACTGTTCTATACATTTCTAATGTTGAAAAAATATTTATCATTGTTATGACCATTATTGCTTCTTTATTGTTGCAGACTATTTCGTAACTTGAAAATTTAAAATATCATTCAATCCTTCGACAAATTACCTACATTTGTGTTTTAAAAGTAAAAGAGATTTGTTTGTTTGTTTGTTCGTTATTTAGTGATCTTCCTTCTTAGTAAAAGGTTGGATACAGTTTTTAAACAGAAAGCGTATTTGTAGAAACCCGAGTCCAATATTTCATTGCAATTGTATTCTATTTTTAAATTAGAATGAAAAATATGCATAATGATTTACCAAGGGGTAAAAACAGTGAAAGAGCTTTCTTCCCTGGGAGGAGATCAATAATCACAGAAAAAATACCAATGTGTTTCATATTTACAAGTAATAATATCTATAAGTGTGCCACGAGAATCCAAATAACACCCGTAGTGTGCCGCAAGTTGAAAAAGGTTGGGAAACGCTGGTATATACTTTAAGTAATTACGGATGTCAATTCAACACCCGCGCCTGAGACAAGTCGAGACAGCATATTCCTGACAAAATTCGAGTCGAGACACGGCTTTTCCAATAGAGAAATATACATTTTTCGAATCGCGACATCATTTTTACAGCACATTTTGGAGACGAGACACGCACAAACCTTGTCTCGTGCGCATTCCTATTTGTTATTTTCAGATAACCAATATTTCGGTAATATTTTTTTATATTGCGAAATTAAATTATTCCGATACTATCACTCAAATATTAAAAAAACAAATGAGGGAGCGTGGTGGCTAAGGTGGTACAGCGCTTACCTCTGGTGCGTGGAGTCCCTTGTTCGATTCCCGGTCCAAGTAACTTTATGGTGGGCAACATTCTGTCCATGGGTTTTCTCGGAGTACTCCCGTTTCCTTACACATTATCATGCCATCAATTCTTCTATCATACCAAAACCAAACTATTTGGCGTAATAACCTATTTGTGAACCTGAGCCCGCTCGAGCGCCATCTGCTAGCGACCGGCGGAACTACGTCCAGTCTAGTGGTGAGCACGTGGTTAGTGCGCTGCGACACCCTCTAGACCTAGTAGCCGTCACGTCCAATTTTCACGTGACTACCCGGTTTGCCTCACGACTCTGGATGAACGCCAAAAAACTTGGGAAGCACCGGCCGGGAATCGAACCCGAGATCACGCTGACATGAATCCAACGCTCTAACCACTAGGCTAACCACGGTGTACCCATCTACAATCATTTGCCTTAATCATCCATTTCCCTTAGCTTAAAGGCATAACTAGTGCTCTCAACGGGTCGGGTCGGGTTGAAGACCGACCCGACCCGTGACCCGAATCGACTGACCCGACCCGACCCGAGTGACTCGACCTGTGATCCGATCCGATTGACCTGACCCGACAACCCGACCCGAGCTGATCCGACTGGCCCGATCCGACAACTCGACCCGAGTTGACCCGACCCGACCCGTAACCCGACTCGAGCTGACCCGACCCGTTTGAGAGCACTAGGCATAACCGTGGGACATTAAACTGAACAATTTCATTTTCTATTAAAAAGACGATATTTATAAAACAATCCTTTCAGATTTTATTTTATTTTTAAAAACAGACAACGCATTCATATATGAATTTACACAAAAATAGATTATACCATGATGTATGAGTAGTGATGTACAGATGTTACTAATTTTTATAAAATGATAATTATCTAATTTTCCATTAAATCTTCGATGTGCACGATGTCCATCGGTTTCTTCGTAACTAGAATTTTAACTTATTGAGCGAATTATTAGGTGTGTTGAGCTAATTTAGTAACAAACTCCGAGGTCATATTTCAACCTCATTTACCCTCATGTAACTGAGTTGAGGGCAGATATGTTAGATGTTAGCTCTTAAGTGGAGATGTACCATAAAAAGAGATTTTTTGTTCCAGAATCTTTTTTTTAAAACATTTACCACATTGTTATTATCATAACTAAAAGTTAACCTCAAAAGACTGCTATGAGGTTGAGGGATCAAATTGCGAGTGAAGTTGTCGTTGATAATATTGTGGAAGATACGTCTTTCGGTGCATATGAATTGATACATGCTTTTCAGAAAGAATTTTGAAGAGGGTAAACACTCTCATGTTCGGGCTGATTGTATTTATGACTAAGTCTATAATCCAATTCCATAGAAGACGAGGAAAGAAGATATTCTTATCTTTGAGTTGATTGAATTACGACAAAGTCTATAATCCAATTCCGTAGAAGGACACAAAGAAAGACAATCTTATCTTTGGGCTGATTGAATTACGACAAAGCCTATAAATCCAATTCAGTAGAAGGGAAGAAAGGAAAACAATTTTATTGTTTGGGCAGATGGAATTATGACAAAGCCTATAATCCAGTTCAGTAGAAGGGGAGGAAGGAAGACAATCTTATCTTCAGGCTAGTTGAATTTATGAGAAAGCCTATAATCCAAGGATTTTCTGATTAACCTTATAATCCAAGGCTTTTATGACCAAGGAAGGAAGACACTTTTATCTTTGCGCAGTTTGGATTATGACATGGCCTATAGTTCAATTCAGTAGCAGGAGAGGAAGGAAGAAACCTTTTGACTAGTTGAATTTATGACAAACCCTATAATCCAATGCTTTTATGACCAAGAAAGGAGAACAATCTTATCTTTGTGCTCACTGAATTATGACAAAGCCTATAATCCAATTCAGTAGAACGGAAAAAAGAAAGACAATCTTAACTTCGTGCTGATTAAATTATGACGAAACCTATAATCCAAGACAGTTGAAGAGATGGAAGGAAGACAATATTATCTTCGTGTTGATTGTATTTATGACTAAGCCTAATCCAAGACAGTAGAAGGGAAGGAAAGACGACAGAAAGTTGTATAGCCATCAAATATTTACAGTTGTTGGCCACAACAGAATAAATAAATAAATGTATAAATTACAATGGTAAAGCCGTTTCAACACTTGCGAGGTGTCAAATCATATATCTTGAACAACTATTCTACCAATGCAATGGCATGGAAAATGTTCGACACGCAAAAGAGCGGGAGAGAAGAGAAGAAAAGAAACTCCCTTTGAGTAACGTTATTTCGAACAATTCGAAACTCGTTAGCGATTGCGTGAATTGGCGTCAGCGCATGAGAATAACAAACACTAATCTTTTGTGGAAAGTGAAGACATAGTTTTAGGCGAGGATGTAATGAAATGTTAAGAATTTGGCGTATGATTTGGCAAATGGGATTTACGGGGATCGTTGGGAATTTTGTTTATATAGTTGACACATTCGAATTGGGATCTATTGACAGAGCTAAGTAAGAATTTTCATAGGAAGAACCAGAAAACAGTTGTGAATCAGTCTTGTTACGTCGTAGAAATATCGCTACCCATAATCAGAATCATTTTTGGCTTTTGTTGTAGAAAATTACCTTTCGAAAAAGAAAATATGTAACATATTCGGTGATGTTTGTTGTTGTAAGCATTGAAACGAGTAACCCATCCGACCTCTTAATCGGATTCTTCAAATTGCTCCGAACTGAGTGTCGAACCTCTCGTTTTCAAACTAACCTAAGTTATGGGCGTCGAAACATCCGAAGACTGCTAACAAGATCAGGAAGGTGGTACATTAATTGCACATATTGTCCTATTTGGATTCAAAGGGATGGGCTCTAAGTGGAAATCTTGTAACAAAAGCCAGGAGGTATGCCTTTTAACATTGGCCTGCACTTTTCACCTATTTGCTTCTTCTTTTGCTTCCAGACGAAGGAGCCAAAGGAAGGGAGGGATAAAATGTGTGTGAGTGTGTAGTGTCTAGCTAAACTAAACGGGATGATCATCTTTTTGGCACAAATTCCGCTTGTCACTAAAAAGGCTGCATGAAGTTGTCACCAGGAGGTGCCAAACCAGAAGACAGTCTCAAAGGTAATTTGTCAGTTTTTCTTTCTTTTTTTTAAGAGTCTTCATCCCGGCGAAATTAAAATACCGCTAATTTTACAGTAATTTTGTGATATCTTCAAATAGATAAAAAGATAATTGAAATATGGAACAAGAGCGCCCTAGACAATATTATTTTGCGTGAGGTACCGTTATCACAAGTCACCTAGTGGCTTTCCGTTTTCAGCTGTTTAGAAACGCGAAAATAAATGCCGATTTTCAAAATGGCTCGAAATCGAAAGCAGATAAGCGAGTCGTGATAACGGTTTCTCATGTAAAACAATATTGTCTAGGGCGCTCTTGTTCCACATTTCGATTATCTTTTATCTATTTGAAGATATCACATAATTACTGTAAAATTAGCGGTATTTTAATTTCGCCGGGATGAAGACTCTTAAGCCGGGCTGTTGTCAAACTTAATGCACACAAATATATACTTATTGAAGGTGAAATGGGCATGCTACGATTTCTACTCTGTTTTCTGTCTCTTACGAGTTCTTTTCAATATTTTCGAGAGGGTTATTAAAGATCTATAGCACTGGTTCTCAAACTTTCCGATAACGCAGACCCCCTGTTCATTCGGAAAGTGATCTGCGGACCCCTTACAATGCTATTTGATATTTCACATGGTATATATATATATATATATATATATATATATATATATATATATATATATATATATATATATATATATATATATATATATAAACTCTTTAGAATTACCACTGAGAAGAAAAAGATAAAGAAAAATAATGCAGTAAGACTTAAATTGACAAAGATTTAAGTTGGCAAAGAAAATGTACGTGGTTAAAACTGTAAAATGCTGACAGAAACTTGAAAAAGTGAGCGGCAGTTAAACCTGCTACTGAAGAAAAAAAAAGAACAACATCGAATGTAGTTTTCTCTTTGTTACTTAACAATACAGCAAGTCCCAAGTTTTATTGTTTTTCTTTATTTTTAATTGATCACTCATGGAAAATTAATGAAGCAAAAAAAAAAAAAAGTTTCAACAATAAGAAAATGTCAAAAGGTAATTTGTCAGTTTTCCTTTGATCGTTGGCAATATTACTAAATAAAATAAAATAAAATAAATAAATACATGACCGTGTTTATTACATATAGAATTCCCAGTCACGACCCCCCTTCCAGTTTTATTAAAAATAGAAGAAGAAGATGAAGAAAAGAAAAAGAAGATAGAAGAGGAAAGATGTAACGTAAGAAGGTGATAAAGGGGAAGCTGTTACTAGATATTTTAAGGAATATGGTAAAGGAAAGTGAATAATTATCTAATTGTGATCATTTCCAATAGCTATTGGGTGAATGTCTGGTATTAAGGTGATCAACGGTAGACACATGTTAACCCATACATCCCCGATCTAGATCCATTTAACCCAAACTACCAAATTATCCCAATCTAGCTCGGAGATAGATGAGAAAGTTTAAGTTTACCGTTTTTTCAATATTTCCAGAAGTTCTAGACTAATACTCAATATTTGAAAAATGAACGACGAAGTTGATGGCATGTTAGAAACGACCACAGGAAAAAAAAAAAAAGAATCAGAGTATCACATATGTGTCGAAGATTTTGACTTTCACAGTTCTCTCATGATGATCATTCGTTCAGGCTACTTCAGTCCTTTTTACTTCCTTCATAGAGCCAACTTAAGTTAGTATTAACATTCAATGAGTTTAATTGATAACTACCATTAATTATATTAAATCACACATATATGTCAAAATAATGGATGCACTTAATACTAAACCTACATTTCACTCACACACACATTCATACAGGACAATGTATACTTCGGGTTGTATTTAGTTAAATTAAACTAACCTAACTACATTACTATATACATTTATTACATTTCAATAAAAGCAAAATTAGTTGGACATAACAGGGAAAAAATTTAATACATGGAAAGAATGTTTCATTAACATGCATAGAAATTCGCTAATTTTATCAAGACCAAATAACACATTTCTCTTCCTATATATATATTAAAAGTTGCATTACATAAAAGAGAATTTGACAAAAGGAAAAGGAAAAAAATGAAAGACAAAAAATAAAAAAAATTCAAAGATCAATACATTTAGGATTCAGTGTAATGAATCTATATATATCGTTGCGGAAAAAGAAAGAAAAAATAAAAAAATATATATATATATATATATATATAATTGGTTAATCATTCTTAAAAAAAAAACACTTTAGTAACATTTTATTAGGTCTCTGTCCCAAGAGGAGACATTTCGACGATTTTATGAGTCTTTGTTCTCACATCGATAATAGCTCCTTTTTCCAACTCTCTTTTCGCACTGTGGTTTGTGTCCATGAGAGTGTTTAATTGTTTTTGTTTTAGCTATAGACAAATAGTCGCTTCATATCACATATATATTTATATTTCTCATTTCGTCACTCGACGCACTTTATCTAAAATTTCAAAGTTTGTCAATATTAAGGAAAACTTATCAAATCCAGTCACAGATATTGGGAACACATTTCCATATTCCGGTATTCTCATTAACTTATTAAACAGATTTTAGTTCGTTGAAGTTAAGATCACTAAATTTTTCCCTAGTATAGATCTTGTAGTCAAAAATTCTAGATACTGAATAGTTTGGTGTCCGATCGTAGGGGAAGGATTTGTTCCATGTTTTACTGATGGAAAAAGTCGTTGGAGAGGCGCACTGTTTCGTAGGTTGCTAATTTCACTCGCAAAGTAAATTTGGGTAAGGATTAGGGTTATTCTTATTTATCTTACGACCCGCTACTTGTTTTATTCACATGCGGTATTTAACATTATATTCAACTTTAATAGTTACAGACATCAGTAACCACTCAACAAAATGTAATTTATTACAATATACGCGGTAACGCTATATGTCACAAATAGTTGGTAAAGGTCGGGTGTCAAAAACCTATGGCAACCTAAATAAAACCAGGGTAAATACCGAGCCCATTACATACATACTCGTATATATATATATATTCATATTATTCAATACAATAAATTTCACTTTAATATCCATCGTAGTATTTCGTCGACGTTTAAATCCTACATAACCGTTCATATTCGACAAGTATTCATATTTTATAAATATTTATATTTTATTGGCTCAAAGACAAAAACAAAAACCCTGACTATCAAAAATTCACTTTTTTTTTTCCTCATAAGGTTGCAACATTGTAATTTATATGTATAAACCCGATAATCAATAATCATTTTCAATTTACTAAAGATCCGCGTAGATATATAAAAAAATAGTTGACATAAGAGGTGGAAATGCAACAAAATGAGCAGGCACGTAACTTTTAAAACTATGTAAGCACATATATAGATGTATATATAAAAAAAATCAATGTTATTGGAAACTAGTGGGCCCAGACTAATAATACATACACACTATATGACCAATCAATAGAAATAAAAACCAGTAATCAGTTGTCAATGGATATAATTTGTATGATCCATGAATAACGAATGTTTCTAGGAATCCGAAAGCATAGTGTACCTTCCCGTCAATTTCTCCAGTGGTGGATTGAATATCGCGAAAATGGTCCTGAGATGTGCTGCAATACCTCCACGAATTGCATCCCTCGATGTCTCAGTTAGTACATACGATCGAAATAAATGATATGGAATATTTTACATTTTCATGAGTTTCAGAAACCGGGGGGGGGGGGAGGTTGAAATTTAAAAAAAAAATCTCGAAGTAATGAAGACAGAGAGAGATAGAGAAGAAGGAAGACGAAGAAATAGTGGCGCCAAAGACTTAAGTGGGAAATAACTAACGCTACAAAGACGAAAGTCGAATTTCTATCTCAACAAATCCATAGCCAAAATATTCTTAACATGCCAAAAGGGTGGTCTACTCAAATACGTAGACTCAAGGAACGCCCTGCTGCCAAGGATGCAAGTTCTGTGTCCATCAGATCCCAATCCCACAAGAATTTGGTTGTAAGATTGAAATCCGATCCCCGTATCCGGCCCAAACCAGCAGGTTCCCGGAAATCGTCCGGAAGGTTAGAGAAGGCGCTAATTTAGAATTTCAAGAAAAAAAAAAAAATCATCCGACCTCTTGGAAACTAGAAGATTCCAGAATAGTAATGAAATTAGAGTAATAGCTAAGATATCCCTAATGAGAATTTGCCAAAATAAAAAAAATTAAATAAACTGAATTTTGGATCGGTGACTTCTATTGCCAAATTTCACCGATGGCTACCCAGCGCAGACATGCCACCGTCTGGGATGTCGTTAATTTCCCTCGTCTAATTAAACTAAGAAAAGAAATGAAAATACTTAAGGGGACTAGGGGTCGACATCCGGGTACGCTATAACATAAATATTAATTTAGTAGCAGTTAATTTAATCGGATAGTCCGAACTGAGTTATATGAACACTGCACAATAAATAAATAAGGTAAACAACAAAAAAAAAAAAAAAATCTCGGAGAGGCAATGAATGCTAAAGGTACAAATGACCGAAACCTGTACTTTTCGATGATCACAGGATATAGCAGTTGGTTTTCTTAATTATCATTTCTGTCAACCTTTAGAAGTAATTCCCACATGATGCTACTCTATCTATTGAAAGGCTTAAGATCTGGGGCTGTTGTTAGGAGGTACATAAATGCAAAGTAACACACAATTCCCAACTATAATTTACTATCCAAGTAGCAAACTCGGTTGGATGAATGCACTGGTGTGGAAGTCAAAACGCGAGAGATTTTTTTTTTCTTTCTTTCTTCGTAAACATATTCATATTTTCACTATATAAAATTCACTAGGCCTATCCATTTAAATATAGGGGTCATCATTTCATTCATATTATATATCATATTATTAACATATCATTACATTCATTCATTATCTACTAATTTTCGCACGAAGTAATATTTTATAAACACCCTATTTCGTACATTTTACACGCAGGCCATACACATATTTACGTTACGCAGTAATAAATATATATATATATAACTATCACAATCTATCACGCTCAAACCACCACACGATCACATTCATCGAACCACGTACTCTTTATTTCGAAGCACCCAAATTGTATTTACCTTGCAGGTTTAAAAAAAAAATCATACATGGATTTACGGAAAGTTAAATTGTCAACGATTAATCTATTTCTGATTTGTTGATAAAACTGAAGCAACAATGGAATTTTCTACAGCCACGGGAAAAGAGAATTTAATCCTACATTTTTAAACGAACAGTAACAGCATATGGACTTTACTTCTATTAAGAAAATAGGTGTTCTTTATTTCAGCGGATTATTCATTAACTACTGGACCTAGCAAGCTAAAATTTTCAGTACAGTAAGATCTCATGCTATTTTATACGAAGGTATACTCATCCGAACCGAAAACCATGTCCACGGGAAGTAATTTGAGAATAACTGTCCAAAATCAAACAATCTAAATCACTAAGTCATGCGATGTCGTACTGTCAACAAACTATTGAGTACCGAAACCGGACGCTGTGGCGCTGTAGTGGAGGCATAATTTACCGTGTACTGAAATCTATACTTGTACTTATTAATCAGAAATTTAATATTTACTCTGGTTTATTTATGTTAGCAAAATGGTACTAAATTAAAGCATATTTATACACTGTCCAAATCGAAAATTCACACACTCACACAAAACTACTAACTACATACACCACTGTTAGTACTATACATAAAGACAACTAACTAAACTAAACATGCACCATTTAGTTACATGCATGTTGACGAAAATAACCTAACACATTAAATTTAAAATACATTACTCCCTCGTCGATATATACAGTCGGCTCTATTTAATTTAAAGGGGGTCAAAAATGAGAAAAGTAACACTAGGTCCAATTGACCTGACCAATTGTTTACATAATGATTGCCAAAAATTGATGCCCGGGGGGCACCTTAACGAGGTTTATGGAGGGACCCTTTCCCTGAAAGGGGAAAAGGCCCTAAAACGAACAATAACTAACCCATTCCCCCGCTAGAACTGGTTCAATTTGGAAAAGGGGATAGGAGCCCTTTTGAACTAACTTAAGCTGCCATTATGATTATTTACAGTACTATCAAACCTACTACATACATGCAATTACGAAATAAATAATGATAAATCACATTTACTGTATACACGACCAACATGCACTAATCAGGTCGTAATGTCCCTAATCCCTAATTGAATTTGGAATAACAAAAAAAAAAATAAAGTCACTCTTTCACTTCTGCTATTATAGCTGGGCAGCAAACATGGCTTCCTAGAAAAACAGAACTGGATGCTTCACTAACTTATTGTTTCTTTACGGAAAATGTAGCTTTTTTCACTGTTTTGGGGGCTCCTACACAGCCTTCAGTGTTCAATTATGAAATTAAATCATATTTTTACCTGAATTCTATTAAAATCCTAGTTCTTTTAACGCAGATAGGTAGGCGAAAATATAAGCTGCGTATCGTAAGGTGTCTTCTATTATTCTGATAACATTGCGCCGAAAAAGCCAGAGGTAAGAGAATTCCTCCAATCAGAAAGAAAACTTTAGCCGCGGAAATTACAAAGCGAATGGAAATTTGGCAAATCCAGATATAACCGGATCTGAAAGTGACTATGGACTAGTGAGAAGGGGTGAGGGAAAGATTAGGTACCTGGCCAAAATCTACATTGGTCTGAAATTAAGGAGATTTATATCCAATAACGGAACTATGTTTTGGTATGACGTCAGAATGGTAAACCTTGTAACTATTCAAGTTATATATCCGTAAATGGGATTTACACTCAATCAAAATATAAATAAATATATTATACAGTGGGAATATGGTTACTAACAAAACCTTTGGGTTTATTATATTTAATTCGAAGTAAAGAGAGTAAGTAAATTGTGTAACTAAACCGAAATTGAATTAAAAAAAAAATTGCTAGGTACAGGGTGCGTAAAAAAAAATTGCCATTACTTTCAACTGTAATGGTATATTACAGTTTTCCCCGGCCCATTAACAAAATTTTGTTAGAATAACAAAATTTTGCTAATTGGGAATACCAACTAATGATGCTTGTTAAGTTAACACACTCATTCATCCCATTCAAACGTTACCAGTCACTCTAGGACAGTATATTATATCTACTTGGGGTATTGCGCAAGTAATTCACTACGTTTATCTTCTGTACAATTGAAAATCTTTAAATTTCGGAAATTGTGAGTTCCGATACTTTCACCTTTGAGATTATACAAAACAGCGCAGTTTTTTAATAATTTTTTCACGATAAACGGGCCAGTGAAAATTTTCATCCATTTGGCGGATTCCTGCTTTATTATTGACGATAAGTTGTGTAATTTCAGCATTACTAATTGACCTTCTTCCAGAGTAACAGAATGTGTTGACCGTTTACTAGAATTTCGTGAATTTATATCTATCTCCGTAAATTTAAACCTATTTTCAACGGAATCTAATTGTTTTGGCCATGGGAACACCTTCCGGTAGTTGTCAACAGCAGAGTAACTCAGAAAGCGTTCCGCCGGCGTGCAACCAATACTTGAGCAATAAGAATTATTAAGAAGGTCCTGTATTTTTACAAGATATCTATACCAGGTGGTTTGATCTTCATTACACCATAACCGAACTAACCTATTGAGCTCTTTATGGCTGCGCTCTGTTATGCTGTTACCCTGAGGAGAATAGCTAGCTGTTTTCTTGTGTTTAATTTTATACTTAGCACAGAAATCCTGCCACAGTTTGGACTGGAACTGTGGGCCCCTGTCGCTTAAGAATTCTTGAGGATATGGTAAAAGGTGAAAATATCTTCTCTCTAGTCCGTTATTATTTCTTTAGTATGTGCTTTTCTGAGCGGAAGAAAAGTAACAAAACGAGAGTAAATATCTATTAGTGATAAAATATAATAGTATCCCTGGCTAGGTGGTAATTTCCCAATAAGGTCCACCCCCAGAGTCTCATGGGGTACATTTGCTCTTATGTGATATTCTTGCTGAGCTATGGTTCGGTTTGCGAACTTTGTTTCCGCACATTGGATACAGTTTCGGATGAAATTTTTTATGGTAGCTTTTTGATTTTTCCAATAAAAGATTGCGCGACAAAAGCGATAACATTTTTGAACTCCAAAATGACCTGTGGAGTGAACAATACTGATAATTTGGTGAATACAAGCCTGAGGTATTACTAAAAGCCATTTTTGAACTCGCAACGGTTTTATGTACATTAACCCACAATGCATTGCGATTCTATTCTGATTACCACTATTTTCAAATTGCCTTAAGAACGTTTGACATAATTCATCCGTTTCTTGATTTTTTCTTGATATGATTTAAATCAATGTCAGCATATTGTGTTTTCGTTAGGAAATGCACATAATGGGTTTCGGGTTCAAGCAATACCTCGGGCGGATACCTACTAAGTGTATCGGCGATATTGTTCTCGCGGCCTGGACAGTGCTGAAATGTTAAGTCAAATTTTTGTAATTTAAGTAGGATCCTGGTGGTTCTTGGTTCAAGGTTCTTCTGAGTGAAAGCATGAGTAACTGCTGCATTGTCGGTATGAACATACGTGATACGACCCATAATATATTGTTCAAAGTGCTCACATAGGAACAGAACGGACAGTAGTTCTAACTGAGAGATCGACAGAGACAACTCGTAAGGCTTTACCCGTCGACTAGCATATCCGATGACATTAGGATTTTCTTGACCTGGGGGATATTGTGCAAGATAGCCAGCCAGATTTTCCATACACGCATCACTGTGTATGTGAAATGGCAAGGAGAAATCTGGCTGACTTAGAGCAGGCGGATTGCTAATAAGCTCTTTTAACTTATGGAAAGTTTCCAATGTTTCATCGTTCCATGTGAATTTTTGATCCTTTTTTAGTAGTTGATATAATTTAGCGGTAAGTCCAGAAAAGTTTGGTACGAACTTTCTCCTCCACCCTATGAGGCCTAGGAACTTTTGTAATGCCTTCTTTGATTTCGGAACCGGGAAACAACGAATGGGTTCGTTTAATTTAGGGTCGACCCTTATCGTTTTGCCACTAATAATATGACCTAAAAATTTTATCTCCCGTGCGAAGAACTTACATTTTTGAAAATTTAAGGAAAAATTTGCCCTCTTGAAAATTTCAAAGGTTCTTTCTAAATGAGATAAGTGTTCTTCTTCCGTGACCGATTTTACCATAACATCATCAAGGTATAAAACTACAAAAGAACGAGTTGAGTCGTTGAAAAAATTAGTCATAACGGATTGAAAAACAGCAGGACTACTCTTCAATCCCTGTGGCAAAACGGTAAGGCAATATTGCCTTCCTTTATACACGAAGCTAGTACATTGATATGATTCTTTGTGTAAACTGATCCCATAATAGGCACTAGACGCATCAAAAGATGAGAACCAAGTGGCTTGTGAAACACGATGTAATAAATCGTCTATCGGTTCAACCTGTGCTTGTGGAGAAATAATTTTTGAGTTGGTAGCCCTGAGGTCCAAAACGGGACGTACGCCCCCAGAGGCCTTTCTGACAACATGAATAGGATTTCTGTATGGGGACATCTGTTCTATAGCAATTCCTAACCGTAACCATTTATTTAATTCGGCCTCAAACTCGGGTTGCATTGCTTGTGGGACAGAATAGCAAGGTCCCACAACTGGTTCGTTATCTTTTAGTTGAATTTTGTATGGAGGCGCATTAACACGACGTGGGTACTCGGAGAAGAGAGATCTGTACTGTAATAATAGTTTACGGAGACCTGATCTAATTGGTGGTGGTAAATCATCCCGAGTAGTAATGTAAGTGTCGATGTCTTGTGGAGAGACATTGCATTCGGCATTCAGGAATGGATCCAGCTGATCGTCCCTGTTAACCTCTCCCCCATTGAGAGGTGTCGCTACACAGGCAGCTTGACAGATATACCTGGGGTCAAGCATGGGCTGATCCATCACTGGCCGCCCTGACTCACCGATTGCAATCTCTCTTTCCGGTATTCCCACTAACATTACATTTGGCTTATTAGTTGAAACAGTAACTGCATTCCCGAGACTATCTTTCATACGAATTTCTTTCTTTTCACGGTCGATGATACAATGAAACTTATCTAAGAATGGGCAACCCAAGATTAAATCCGTTCGCAAGTACTTAATAACAAAAATAGCTATTTCAAAAATATGGTCTTGAATATTAAGATTGAAATTTTGAACCCCTTGAACTGAAAAACTTTCCTTCCCAGCAAATGCACCCAGTGTAAGACCCGTGTACGGCCTTAATTTTGCAGAAGGGAAGCGCTGTTTCAATCTTCTCCACACCTCCCAGTCCATTAGGCAGAGCTCTGAACCACTATCAATGGTAGCAACAAGTTCAACGCCACCGATACTTCCTTTTAGGCTGGGAGATGCCGAGAAATAACGCTCTTCCCCCACCGCAAATGGCTCTTCATCGATTACGAATTTTATTATAAATTCTAAGGAATTCGATGAGGGGTATTCTTGTATCTGAAACTCGGATTTATTATTATTAGGATATTGCGTTTTGTAGTTAATGGGGTGTATGTACCCGCAGTTATCCTCCCCCATTTCATCAGGTAACTGCGGCGTTAGTTTGTCGACTTTACCGCCGTTTCGCGACTATCACTCCCATTTAATATTGTTCTAGGCTCACCGTTACCACGCACTTGCGAAGGGACTGAATTCTGGGGTCGATTTACATTATTGTTACTATTATTCTGACTATTACCGTTCTCCCTTCTTCCGTACGCCCTGTTAAAATTCCTCCTGGTGTTATCGCCCCTATCCGGGTTCGATGCCATGTTGGTACGGTCATAGGGACGATAACTCCGGCGATTGTTGAACATGGGCCGATTCCTAAATAGTCGCCGGCCATTATTGTTGTTTTCTGAGCCGTACCCACTAGGATAACGAGATCCAGCTTGGGTATAACTCAGGAAATCTGTCTGGCAACTTGCCGTTACCTTCGTCTTCGTCGGTTTTAGAATTTTTGCCTGTCGGGCGAAGTATCGTTTTGGTGGACCACCAACTTCCTTACCGCACAAGGCAGCTAAACGTGAGGTGACTTCTCGCACCGTTTGGCACAAGTGGGACGCTATGGCCCGGGACTCATCGGGTGGAAGAGCGTTAACTATAATATCTACAAGTTCAGCCTGAGAGGGATGTTCAGCTATCTGATAATATAGTTCGATAATTTTCCAAGCATAGTCCAAGAGGGACCCATACTTGGAGCGATCATACCGGAGTGATTGTAAGTTTCTCTTTTGGAGCCGTTCGATGTGCTCATTACAATATTCTTCTTTAAAAAGAATCAAAAAATCACTAAACGTTCGGATTTGGTATTTAACCGAAGCAAACCATGCGCCCGAAGCGGCGATCAAACATTTTTCAACTATCTGCAGGCGTTCCCCATCAGTAAGTTTATACATGTCTAAATATTGCTGCAGTCTCCGCAGGAAAACTCGAGGTAACCCGTTAGTAATGTTCCCATCGAAAGTGGGAAAACGTTCAATATCCCGGAGGGAAACTTTAGAGCTCATACTATGCGGGGCAGGAAAAGAATCCAGTGGAATCAACGCGTTATCCTGAGCAGTTGGGGTTGTCACCGGATTTGCCACCGACGGAGTGGTCACTGAACTGAACGCTCCCATATGACCAAGAGAGGTTTTGTAATTTGTGTTGACCATGTAAGGTTCAAACTTAGGACCCACCACGGTAGTAACCGACGGTCCGGCACGTCTCCTTTCCCCTCCTGGCAGCACGCTGTACGATTGTACCATTCCAAAGGTAGAGTGAGCATTTACGCTAGTGACTGTTGTAGTCACAACACTCGACTGCATCGGTACATCAAAATTACTCAACCATGATTTCGAGGTTGGCTGATGCGGGGGGCAATACATTGCTGTGTCCCGTGCATCAGGCAACACTTGACTCTTACCCGGGAGGACGTTACTTGTTTCGGGGAGAATTTTCCCTGGAGAATCGCCATCAGGAAAAGGATAGGAAATATCAGACTTGGCGATTTGCAATTTAGTAATATTCCCCTTAATACTGTCTACTTCGGTTTGAATTCGACTAATTCTTTGGTCAACCGACTCTAGTTTAGATTCTATTGATAGGTCGGATATTACAACATTCAATCTACTTATTTCAGCCTGCTGCTGTTCAACTTTTTGTTCGATGTCACCAAATCTTTTGTTTGTACTCTCAAACCTTATATCTATTTCATTGAATTTCTCATTTGTTTCGTCTCTGAGCTGCTCGGTGGACTGTTGGGCCCGGTATCTAACCTGCTCCAGTTCAGTAGATGTTTGCTCTTTCAATTTGCTCATCGAAGAAGCAAAGTCTAAACAGATCTGGTCAATTTTATTGTTTAATACCTCGAATCGAGCGTCGGTCTCTCGTTTCGAGGTATCAAACTTCTCATTTATTTCACGCCTTAAGTTTTCACTATTCTGGTCTAACTTTTCATTTATCTCACGCCTCATTTCTGTATTCTCACGCCTCATTTCTGTATTATTTTGTTCCATGTTAGTGAATCTTTCGTTCATCATCTCCATCATCTGGCGAATTAATGCAGACGTATCAGACCCTCGAGATGACATTCCTTCCTTCGGGTTTGCCGTCTGATCCCGAGAATCACTTTGATTTCCACTCTTTTCCTCATCGTCGAGGTCAGATATCTCCGCTGGAGATATTTGGCCTCGGTCCTTTTCACAGTCCTCACAATATTTTTCTATTTCGCCGGTTTGAACTTTTTCTGCATTTTCAGCAGTATCGTCCAAATTGGAGCAAGCAAAGTGGATCCATTTTAGTCCACAACCGGTACATCTTATAAGTCTCCGCGGGGCGCGAGATCTTTTCTCTTTTTCGTTTAATGTGCATTGAGTGCACGTGACATCACACTCGTCCTGTGACACAACAACCTTTTTTGTTGCCATAGTTTTGAGACACTTTACACTTTACAAAAGACAAGATATATATATCAGAAATACACATATACTATAAAATACTTATTCGCTATCCAGACAAGTATTATTCATAAATTAAAGGACTCCCATTCTCTTTCCTTCCTTGACACCCTTCTAGCGTTTAGTTCTATTTTAGAAAAATTTTGACACTCCTTCTCTTTTTCCCCCTTAGAAAAGGAAACAAAAATGACAAAGTAGCCAACGACTCTACTTGTTTCACTATAAAATTTCTCGTATTAATTTCAATGTTGTAATCAATTCAACATGCCTTCAACCTCACTCTTTAACATTCTTAAAAAATTTCAAATCTATCGGTCGCCATTTAAACGGAGATCCGTTGCCATGGGAACAAGCGTTGCCATGACAACCATTCTTGTCGCGGTTCACCAATTCAAACTGATTGGCATGATAACTGGTATTATTCAATAAGCATTTTCAGATCCGTTACCACAGTAAACATGCGTTACCATGGCAACAGTCTTGTCACGTGTCGCCATTCTAAAACTGGCATAAAAGGGGAGAGGGGCCGTTGCCACAGCCAACCACCGTTGCCATAACAACGAATCCTGTCGCTGCGCGTCAATCTACAACTGATTGGAAAAAAAAAATCTGCAACAAAAGTGATGCACAGAAATAAGTCGTTAGTGGGAACCCTTCACCCCTGGTGGGGATGTTCATGAAGCTATCAGCTTATGCCTAATTACATTGGAATATAATTTCCATTTCTTATTTCGAACATACTAGGTTCGATTGCAACGAGAAAACTTTTATCGGACTTCTAAATAAAATAAAATAAAATAAATAAATACATGACCGTGTTTATTACATATAGAATTCCCAGTCACGACCCCCCTTCCAGTTTTATTAAAAATAGAAGAAGAAGATGAAGAAAAGAAAAAGAAGATAGAAGAGGAAAGATGTAAAGTAAGAAGGTGATAAAGGGGAAGCTGTTACTAGATATTTTAAGGAATATGGTAAAGGAAAGTGAATAATTATCTAATTGTGATCATTTCCAATAGCTATTGGGTGAATGTCTGGTATTAAGGTGATCAACGGTAGACACATGTTAACCCATACATCCCCGATCTAGATCCATTTAACCCAAACTACCAAATTATCCCAATCTAGCTCGGAGATAGATGAGAAAGTTTAAGTTTACCGTTTTTTCAATATTTCCAGAAGTTCTAGACTAATACTCAATATTTGAAAAATGAACGACGAAGTTGATGGCATGTTAGAAACGACCACAGGAAAAAAAAAATCAGAGTATCACATATGTGTCGAAGATTTTGACTTTCACAGTTCTCTCATGATGATCATTCGTTCAGGCTACTTCAGTCCTTTTTACTTCCTTCATAGAGCCAACTTAAGTTAGTATTAACATTCAATGAGTTTAATTGATAACTACCATTAATTATATTAAATCACACATATATGTCAAAATAATGGATGCACTTAATACTAAACCTACATTTCACTCACACACACATTCATACAGGACAATGTATACTTCGGGTTGTATTTAGTTAAATTAAACTAACCTAACTACATTACTATATACATTTATTACATTTCAATAAAAGCAAAATTAGTTGGACATAACAGGGAAAAAATTTAATACATGGAAAGAATGTTTCATTAACATGCATAGAAATTCGCTAATTTTATCAAGACCAAATAACACATTTCTCTTCCTATATATATATTAAAAGTTGCATTACATAAAAGAGAATTTGACAAAAGGAAAAGAAAAAAAATGAAAGACAAAAAATAAAAAAAAATTCAAAGATCAATACATTTAGGATTCAGTGTAATGAATCTATATATATCGTTGCGGAAAAAGAAAGAAAAAATAAAAAAAAATATATATATATATATATATATATATAATTGGTTAATCATTCTTAAAAAAAAAACACTTTAGTAACATTTTATTAGGTCTCTGTCCCAAGAGGAGACATTTCGACGATTTTATGAGTCTTTGTTCTCACATCGATAATAGCTCCTTTTTCCAACTCTCTTTTCGCACTGTGGTTTGTGTCCATGAGAGTGTTTAATTGTTTTTGTTTTAGCTATAGACAAATAGTCGCTTCATATCACATATATATTTATATTTCTCATTTCGTCACTCGACGCACTTTATCTAAAATTTCAAAGTTTGTCAATATTAAGGAAAACTTATCAAATCCAGTCACAGATATTGGGAACATATTTCCATATTCCGGTATTCTCATTAACTTATTAAACAGATTTTAGTTCGTTGAATTTAAGATCACTAAATTTTTCCCTAGTATAGATCTTGTAGTCAAAAATTCTAGATACTGAATAGTTTGGTGTCCGATCGTAGGGGAAGGATTTGTTCCATGTTTTACTGATGGAAAAAGTCGTTGGAGAGGCGCACTGTTTCGTAGATTGCTAATTTCACTCGCAAAGTAAATTTGGGTAAGGATTAGGGTTATTCTTATTTATCTTACGACCCGCTACTTGTTTTATTCACATGCAGTAGTTAACATTATATTCCACTTTAATAGTTACAAAAATTAATAACAACTCAACAAAAGTAATTTATGACAATTTACGCGGGAATACTATATATCACAAATAGTTAATTAATACCGAGTGTCAAAAATCTATGGCAACCTAACAAGACCAGGGTAAATATCGAGCCCATTACATACATACTCGCATATATATATATGTATTCATATTAATCCATACAATAAATTTCACTTTAATATTTCGTCGACGTTTAAATTCTACATAACCGTTCATATTCGACAAGTATTCATATTTTATAAATGTTTATATTTTATTGGCTCAAAGACAAAACAAAAACCCTGACTATCAAAATTCACTTTTTTCTCTCATAAGGTTGCAACATTGTACTTTCTATGTATAAACCCGATAATCAATAATCATTTTCAATTTACTAAAGATCCGCGTATATATACAAAAAAAAATAGCTGGTGTTATTTAATGAGTTGATATAAGAGATGGAAAATGCAACAAATAGAGCAGGCACGTAACTCTTAAAACTATGTAAGTACATATATATATGTATATAAAAAAAAAATCAATGTTATTCAAAACTAGTGGGCCCAAACTATTAATACATACACACTATATGACCAATCAATAGAAATAAAAACCAGAAATCAGTAATCAATTGATATAAGTTGTATGATCAATGAATAACGAAGGTTTCTAGGAATCTGAAAGCATAGTGTACCTTCCCGTCAATTTCTCCCGTGGTGGATTGAATATCGCGAAAATGGTCCTGAGTTGTGCTGCAATACCTCCACGAATTGCATCCTTCGATGTCTCAGTTAGTACATACGATCGAAATAAGTGATATGGAATATTGTACATTTTCATGAGTTTCAGAAATCGGGGGGGGGGGCAAGGTTGAAAAATTAAAAAAAAAAATCTCGAAGTAATGAAGACAGAGAGAGATAGAGAAGAAGGAAGACGAAGAATAGTGGCGCCAAAGACTTAAGTGAGAAGTAACTAACGCTACAAAGACGAAAGTCGAATTTCTATCTCAACAAATCCATAGCCAAAATATTCTTAACATGCCAAAAGGGTGGTCTACTCAAATACGTAGACTCAAGGAACGCCCTGCTGCCAAGGATGCAAGTTCTGTGTCCATCAGATCCCAATCCCACAAGAATTTGGTTGTAAGATTGAAATCCGATCCCCGTATCCGGCCCAAACCAGCAGGTTCCCGGATATCGTCCGGAAGGTTAGAGAAGGCGCTAATTTAGAATTTCAAGAAAAAAAAAATCATCCGACCTCTTGGAAACTAGAAGATTCCAGAATAGGGATGAAATTAGAGTAATAGCTAAGGTATCCCTAATTAGTGATTTGCCAGAATTAAAAAAAAATTAAATAAATAAACTGAATTTTGGATCGGTGATTTCAATTACCGAAACATCACCGATGGCTACCCAGCGCAGACATGCCACCGTCTGGGACGTCGTTAATTTCCCTCATCTAATTAAACTAAGAAAAGACATGAAAATACTTAAGGGGACTAGGGGTCGACGTCCGGGTACGCTATATTTAGTAGCAGTTAATTTAATCGGATAGTCCGAACTGAGTTATATGAACACTGCACAATAAATAAATAAGGTAAGCAACAAAAAAAAAAATCTCGGAGAGGCAATGAATGCTAAAGGTACAAATGACCGAAACCTGTACTTTTCGATGATCACAGGATATAGCAGTTGGTTTTCTTAATTATCATTTCTGTCAACCTTTAGAAGTAATTCCCACATGATGCTACTCTATCTATTGAAAGGCTTAAGATCTGGGGCTGTTGTTAGGAGGTACATAAATGCAAAGTAACACACAATTCCCAACTATAATTTACTATCCAAGTAGCAAACTCGGTTGGATGAATGCACCGGTGTAGAAGTCTAAACGCGAGAGATATTTTTTTTTTCTTCGTAAACACATTCGTATCTTCACTATATAAAATTCACTAGGCCTATTCATTTAACTATAGGGGTCATCATCTCGTTCACATTATATATCATATTATTAACATTTCATTACATTCATTCATTATATACTAATTTTCGCACGAAATAATATTTTATAAACACCCTATTTCGTACATTTTCACGCAGGCCATACACATATTTACATTACGCAGTAATAAATATATATATATATAATTATCACAATCTATCACGCTCAAACCACCACACGATCACATTCATCGAACCACGTACTCTTTATTTCGAAGCACCCAAATTGTATTTACTTTGCAGGTTTAAAAAAAAAATCATACATGTATTTACGGAAAGTTAAATTGTCAACGATTAATCTATTTCTGATTTGTTGATAAAACTGAAGCAACAATGGAATTTTCTACAGCCACGGGAAAGAAAAAGAATTTAATACTACATTTTTAAACAAACAGTAACAGCATATGGGTTTTACTTCTATTAAGAAAATAGGTGTTCTTTATTTCAGCGGATTATTCATTTTCTATTGGACCTAGCAAACTGAAATTTTCAGTACAGTAAGATCTCATGCTATCTTATATGAAGGTATACTCATCCGAACCGAAAACCATGTCCACGGGAAGTAATTTGAGAATAACTGTCCAAAATCAAACAATCTAAATCACTAAGTCATGCGATGTCGTACTGTCAACAAACAATTGACTACCGAAAACTGACGCTATGGCGCTGTAGTGGAGGCATAATTTACCGTGTACTGAAATCTATACTTGTACTTATTAATCAGAAATTTAATATTTACTCTGGTTTATTTATGTTAGCAAAATGGTACTAAATTAAAGCATATTTATACACTGTCCAAATCGAAAATTCACACACTCACACAAAACTACTAACTACATACACCACTGTTAGTACTATACATAAAGACAACTAACTAAACTAAACATGCACCATTTAGTTACATGCACGTTGACGAAAATAACCTAACACATTAGATTTAGAATACATTACTCCCTCGTCGATATATACATAGTCGGCTCTATTTAATTTAAAGGGGGTCAAAAATGAAAAAGGTAACACTAGGTCTAATTGACCTGACCAATTGTTTACATGATGATTGCCAAAAATTGATGCCCGGGGGGCACCTTAACGAGGTTTATGGAGGGACCCTTCCCCTGAAAGGGGAAAAGGCCCTAAAACGAACAATAACTAACCCATTCCCCCGCTAGAACTGGTTCAATTTGGAAAAGGGGATAGGAGCCCTTTTGAACTAACTTAAGCTGCCATTATGATTATTTACAGTACTATCAAACCTACTACATACATGCAATTACGAAATAAATAATGATAAATCACATTTACTGTATACACGACCAACATGCACTAATCAGGTCGTAATGTCCCTAATCCCTAATTGAATTTGGAATAACAAAAAAAATAAAGTCACTCTTTCACTTCTGCTATTATAGCTGGGCAGCAAACATGGCTTCCTAGAAAAACAGAACTGGATGCTTCACTAACTTATTGTTTCTTTACGGAAAATGTAGCTTTTTTCACTGTTTTGGGGGCTCCTACACAGCCTTCAGTGTTCAATTATGAAATTAAATCATATTTTTACCTGAATTCTATTAAAATCCTAGTTCTTTTAACGCAGATAGGTAGGCGAAAATATAAGCTGCGTATCGTAAGGTGTCTTCTATTATTCTGATAACATTGCGCCGAAAAAGCCAGAGGTAAGAGAATTCCTCCAATCAGAAAGAAAACTTTAGCCGCGGAAATTACAAAGCGAATGGAAATTTGGCAAATCCAGATATAACCGGATCTGAAAGTGACTATGGACTAGTGAGAGGGGGTGAGGGAAAGATTAGGTACCTGGCCAAAATCTACATTGGTCTGAAATTAAGGAGATTTATATCCAATAACGGAACTATGTTTTGGTATGACGTCAGAATGGTAAACCTTGTAACTATTCAAGTTATATATCCGTAAATGGGATTTACACTCAATCAAAATATAAATAAATATATTATACAGTGGGAATATGGTTACTAACAAAACCTTTGGGTTTATTATATTTAATTCGAAGTAAAGAGAGTAAGTAAATTGTGTAACTAAACCGAAATTGAATTAAAAAAAAAATTGCTAGGTACAGGGTGCGTAAAAAAAAATTGCCATTACTTTCAACTGTAATGGTATATTACAATCAATTAATACGAATGGTGGTTATTTAAAAGTTATTTAGATCCTATTTATTGAATAGAATATTTGTTCAACATTTCTAATTTGAAGAATATAAGTTCATTTACAAGTAGTATGTATATCATCGTTGCTTACAGTCTACCTGAGCACTGGAATATACTGCTTCTCGTAACTAAAGTGAAGTCGAGCAGTGCTGAGACCGGCCGGAGGAAAGGTATGTGATTACCCACCAGATAATGTTGGCACTGCAGCATTTGCTTAATGCCGTAAAAGTAATTGGGAAGTTACTTGAAATTAAGAATTTCCGATCTCTGATCTATAAAGTTACCCAAGAAAGTTCTCTCGCTTTTTCACTCACCACTTTCGAACATCGATATGTCACCTAAGACATACCTGGAAAATAAAAAATAGTCCCCATCAGCATCGACCACCTTCTGGAAGGCCATGAATTCCATTGCGGTAGAACTTGGTGGGCCGTAAAGCGAAGAAGGTATCAAATGCATTTTGCACCTTTACTAGGGATTTGAACTGGCGTCCTCTAAGGTGATTGTCCAAGAAATGGAACAGGTGATAATCGGACGGCGCAATGTCCGCGGAATGTGGTGGATGCAATAGTGTTTCCCATCCAAGGCGTAGAATGGTGTCCCGGGTCATCCTAGCCACGTTGTCCTGGGATTCAGAAGTGCTGGCTCCACAGTTTTGAGTTTTTCTGGAACACGGCTCAACTGCTGACAGTACATAGTTGCATAGATGCTCTTACCAGCTGGTAGTAGTTCCCAATGCACGATGCCGCGACAGTCCACCAAACACACAGGAGGACCTTCTTCTGGTGCAGTGCTAGTTTATATTGTTTTGGAACCGGTTCATGGGATTCTGACCAATGATGGCGCGCCGTGGAGCTTCGTACAGGACCCACTTCTCATCACATAACGACAGCCTGTCCAGAAATGGCTCCTTCCTCAGACAAAACGCCAAAGAAACACAGGTGTCTGCTTGCGTTGCCTTCTGGCCTGAAGTCAAATCATGTGAGATCCAACTTCTAGTGCTTCCCAAGTTGATGGAGGAGCTGCCGAATGCCTTCTCCACTCACACGGAATTGTAGTCCCAGTTCCTCACATGTCTGGCCACTGTTAGCCTCATTTGCTACCTGAAGATCTTCATTTTGTACATGTGTTTGTCTTCCGGTACGTGGTGCGTCTTCGAATGTTTCGTCACCGTCCTTAAACTTGTTAAACCACCGCTGCACTGTCCTCGCTCTCACGACACCCTCACCAAAGGCCTGGCATATCTTTCGCCCCGCTGCAGCTGCGATTGACTCCAGTTTGAACTCGTACAGTATACACGCCCTTATGACGCTCCATGGAGGTTCTGTGGAGGTTCCATGTTCACCTGAGGTGCGGAGGTCCTTACGCATGTTCACGATGTAACTGAACTGCCACAACCAGGTAGTATGTTGGATATACCCACACCAACAACTAACCTTCGCCTTATCTCCAATCGAATTCAACTCGCGGTGTGGGAGCCAATTGAACACAGACCTCTACAAAAAGCGGCAGAACTTTCTTAGTTACCGGTATCTTTATAGAAAGACAATATTAAAGGCGAGGGGCGAGAAAGACAGTATTCGATGTGCTGACCAAAAGTTATCTGAGTATCATAAGCCGGCTAATAGGCACTGTCATCCTAAAGGAACTTTTATTTACATGTATCCTAGCAGGGCTGGATTAATTTATCTGGAGGCCCGGGACTCGAAAAAAATATATGGCCCCTGCTGACTCCACCTGATATTTTTCTGTGAAAGTACAGTACGAAAATTAAGGGAATATGATTCATATTTTTGTTCATATTTTATTTTAAGATGGTGATTGTATCTTCATGTTTCTTTTTAGATAGCCAGTTGAGATTTTGATCAGAGTGGAGGCCCCTGTCTACTTGGAGGCCCGGGGCTATAGCCCTCCTAAGACCCCTCCCTTAATCCGGCCCTGCATCCTCGTTAACAGTATGTGTTTATCATGGTTAGGAGAAGACAAATAGTAATAAATACAATTTGCTTCGTAGCTTTTCTTTTTTACATATACAATTCATAAACAAATAAAGTCTAGATTTGTTATAGCAAAAAACGAGTAAGCCAATATGATCTCTCTATGACTTACAGTTCTCCTAGATATGGCTTCTTAAATCTCTGGAAATCGGTTATTTTTTGGCCAATATCTCGGGAACGGTAGAATGACGCGAAAAACGTAATTACTTTCTCTAATAGGTTTTGATGATCTATCGAATTCAGGGTTCAAAATTGAAAAATTTACAAATAACAGACAACGGATAGACAGACAGACTAGAGAATTCAGTAACGAACTTTTTAAGTGTTTTTGAAAATTGAATGTGACTATGTTTGTGACTTCATACCTCTTGTACCATCCATCCGATCTCGATCAAATTTTCAACATAAATGAGGTTAGGGTCTGGGATGGTTTTTATTATTTGATTTTGAACATGCAACGTACGGGAGGTGCAGGGGAAAGATATTTTAAAATGATCGAAAATAGTCGTTATTAGTGTCGAATCCATAGTTTTCGGGGTCGCTGAGATGAACAATGACACTTCGATGCAGGGGCGTCATTTAGGGAGGGCAGGAGGGGGCAATTGCCCCCCCCAAGCGTTTGCGGTTTACGTATACTTTAATCGATTGTCTACTAATATATTAGTACAAAACTTGAAAGTCTTACGTCAGTGGTGCTCTTGCCCCCCTCAAGTGAAATGTGAAATGACGCTCCTGCTTCTATGCTGATTAAATCCAAATTCAGATCGCATTGCCCTTTATGTCCAAAATGAAACGTATTTTTTCCGTGCGAAGAACAGGCAAACTGCTAGTAATCATAATAATAATAATAAAAAATCATAGATTATTCTCTAATTGATGATTCAATTTCACTTTGGCCAAGTGAACTTTGTGGTGGACAAACACCATGTGCGTGGGTTTTCTCGGGGTTCTCCCGTTTCCTCCCACTTTCTTCATTCCACCATTTTATTCATTACTCATCATCACCGTCTCCTTTAGCCTAACCGACATAACCGTGGGACGTAAAACTCAAAGATCTCATTTTTTTTTCAATTTCACTTTGGACAAAGTTTGAAATCATGTCTTGAAATTGATTCAATTATTGTCACCCCCTACAAAAACCATTGGACGCTTTTGGAGTGGGAGACCTGGCTTCGATTCCCGGCGGGACTCATGTGTTTCGGATTCTACATTAATCAATAGGTCCCGTTTCATATAGCCTAGCTACTGAAAGGGACGCTAAACTACAATTCAACTCAACTCAAAATCCATTGGAATGATAGAGGAAATGTATTGCCATCTGTTGCCGATAGTCGAGCTTTCACATTTACCTTAAGAATTTCATTGTACTGTCTTTTTTAAAAAATGAAATACTACTATATTGTTGCATTCCTGTATGATGTTAACGCGTGATTTTCGAACTTTAATTTTATTCTCACATATTAAATTAAAACCACTAAACTACACTTGCTATTATTGTAGCACTATGTAATGCAAAATACGTATATAAGAGGACACGGAACTTGTTAGATTGCGCTTACTCAATCACAATTTACAACAGAGCTACTAATAGGTACATGTACTCGGAGATTTTCAATTACTGGCGGACGTGTATTATTATATCAGCGATGCTTATTAACTGTTTCTAATCTCAACTTCCTAATTGAAAGTAACTAAAATTAAATGGTTAGCTAAACAATAACTCGTTATGAAATACAAGAAATTTTAAAGTATTATTATCTCTGAAGAAATCAACGAAACAAGTGCATACAGTATTATCGATGCATTACTCTCATTGCATAAGAATGCTGCGTCCAAGTTGCATCCCAATATTTATTTTTTTTAATTATTCTGACACGATACCTAAATAAAGTTTGTTGATAAGCAAGACAAAGGTTATATTAAACTGTCATTCTGTTAATCAGACAGAAATACAAAAAATTGGTTATTAAAGAACAGAATAGCATGTCTTTTTATGGCTGACACTTACATATACCAAAGATAATGGAAAATAGTTGTCTATAAAAAGTCTGTATCCCCTGACGTGCTTTACAAGGAAGAAATTCAATGTAATCATTTTGATGTAGTCCATAGAACAGCTTCTTCTGTTGTATTGTAATAAATTATACCTCGTATAGTTTGTTCCTTATTAGCACTGTTTTATAGGTCATAATTTTATTTAAAAAAATATCATGTCACTATGGTTAGGAGCTAAAATCGAACGCAAATCATTTGCCATATCTAAGAAGAAGCAGTGTCACGTGTACACCAGATGCAGAAGTTTTAGTGATATTTTTCTACATCTGGATTTTTCTAAAGACTAACTTCGACCGTTTCTTCGACAAACTAATTATACTGTTTGTTCACAAAGGTAGATAGTTCACTACAGTTTTTTCCCAGGTATTGTCGTTCTTAGCTTTTAATGGCTGCCACCCGAGAAACATCATCTTTACAAAGACACTAATGTCGGATGCTACAGTGAAATTTTGATCTACGTACCAGAAGGGCCACTCCTGCCGAATTAGACTAAATGGAGTAGCCAGCAGTTCTTCCAGTAGCCAAGTTGGCGGAAATCATGCTGATTGGTACTGCAACTTGGACATTAGTTCCAAGCGCGCTCAGAGTGACTTTAACGGCTTGGATGCTGCGAAGTGGAAGTCAGCGGAAAACCACCACTCTATTTTTACGTAGTTTGCTGACAGCAGAGAGAGAATATATTAACAGACCAAGAAAAGAAATGTTTGGAATTAGGCTACAAGTTTAAAGTGACAGAAGTAAAAGAGGTAGTATTTACAGTAAAACAAGCAATTATTGAAATAAAAGAACCAGAGCAGAGGGAAAGAATTAAGGGAAAAGCAGGGAAACCTTAAGAAAGAAGAGAAAGAAGGATTAAGAAAGTTAAGGAGGAGAAAGGACATCGTGGTAGAACAGGCACATAAAGGAGGGATAACAGTGGTAATGGAGAAGAAATTTTACAAAAAGAAACTGAAAGAACTATGGGATGACCGTATGAAGTAGTGGGACATAAAGATGTGAAAGATGATATAAGAATCAAAATAATTGAGGAGGGAGAAAAATAAGGTTTCATGAAATTAATCAATAAAACAGGAATAATATCGAATATGAAAGGTTTCCCAAAAACACATAAAAAGAAATGAAATTAACACCAG